>NW_027122171.1:614180-1228361 GCF_030686945.1 Centruroides vittatus
CCCCGACCACAAAGCGAGAAGGACGTTAGAGCATTTTTAGGTTTGACAGGTTACTATAGGCGACATATTTCTCAATACGCAAAGATTTCGAAACCCCTTTCCGATTTACTGAAGAAAGATGAGAAATTCCATTGGACCGAGAACCACGAAGCAGTATTTGAAAGGTTAAAAGAAATATTAATATCGGCTCCATTACTACGATCACCAGACTTTGATAGCCCCTTTATATTGGCAACCGATGCATCAAACACTGCGATAGGTGCGGTGTTGTCGCAGAAAGATGAGCGTGGAGAACTTCCGGTGGCTTACGCAAGTAGGTTGCTCAAGCCAGCCGAAAGGAATTATAGTACCACGGAGAAAGAATGTCTAGCTGTAATTTGGTCAATCAAACACTTTAGACCCTATTTGTATGGAAAAAAGTTTAAAATAATCACGGATCATAGACCCCTTAGATGGCTCATTAATGTTAGAGATGAAAGTTCGAGGCTAAGTCGTTGGAACCTAGCGCTCCAGGAATATCAGTTTGAGATCATACACAAACCAGGCAAAGCGCATACAAATGCTGACGCGCTGAGCCGCTTGCCCGTAACGAAAATAGACGAGGTGCAGCCGATTTTTAGTAAAGAACAAGTTAGCGAACAACAGCAAAAGGATTCTTTTTGTAGTCGACTAAAAAAACAATTAATGGGAGACCCGTCCTCCCAAGAAACAAACCTAGATGCAGCAAACTTTTATCTAGACGCAGATCAAACTCTTTACCATAGAAAGACAATAGCTGAAAGAAATGAGGTTTGGGACAGATTAGTAATTCCTCAAGTAATGATAGGATACATCTTAAAATTATTTCACGATATTCCTAGCTCAGGACATTTAGGTGCTAAAAAGATGCGGAAGAAATTACAAAAACTATTTTTCTGGCCAGAAATGAACAAACATATTACGAATTACTGCGACAGTTGTCAGGAATGTGCGATGAGGAGAAGACCCCTGCAAGGTCATCAAGCCCCTTTGCAGACGTTTCCGAAAGTATCGAGACTTTTTGAGCGTACTGCATTAGACATTCAGGGTCCACTCCCTGTTACCCATAACGGCAACAAATATTTATTGGTTTTCATAGACCATTTCTCTAGATGGGCAGAAGCGATCCCTTTGCCAGATATTACTGCTAAAACAGTGGCGAAAGCGTTCGTCACGCAAATTATTTTAAGACACTCTGTCCCGAAACAACTGCTTACTGATAGAGGATCCAATTTTGTTTCTAAGGTAATGAAGGAAGTATGCGATTTACTGCGTATAGAAAGACTCCTCACGACCGCATATCACCCTCAGTGTAATGGAATGGTAGAACGTCTGAATAAAACGCTCATAGACATTCTAACCCATTATGTTGACAAGGACCAACGTAATTGGGATGAAATGATCCCTTACGCACTTTTCGCGTATAACACAACCGTGCATTCGAGCACAAATGAAACCCCGTTTTATTTAATGTATGGACGTGACCCTACATATCCATTTGATATAGTTACGGAACCGAATAGACTCAGTTATGACGTAAGCGAAAATTTCGCGAGCGAACTCAGAATCCGATTGAATTCAGCACACAAAATAGCGCAGGAACATGCAGAAAAAGCCGCGATAGACAGAAACGAATATCACCAGCGCAAAAACAAACCGTACAAATTTTCGGTAGGAGATCGAATCTTTGTAAAGGAAGTAGTAGTCCCCTCTGGTTTGAAACGAAAATTAGCTCCCAGATGGCAGGGACCCTTTCGGATCGTTGCCGAGACAAGCCCGGTAGATTTCATCGTTCAGCACATACAAACCGGAAAGAAATTGCATACGCACGCCAATCGAATGAAACCTGCGATAGCTCGTTTAGAATTTAAGCAAACCCTAGAAGAGGATGATAACCCAGGAATAGGAAATTCCAACTCACATTTAGGTAGTGACGCGGAGTCACCTCAATCGGAATTAGTTGACCCCTGGGACGAGATCATATTACACTCGATCCAACCGGAAAGGACAGACTCAACACGAGCTACAGAATCCGAACAACCCGTGGGCCCTTTTCAAATTCCCCACAATTACGCTCTTCGAAGCAGAGGACCCGTAAGTGAGTACCCTTGGGTTCTTCCAAAATCATCAGGTTATATACCACCTCGCGTAGCGACGGTCGCGGACGCAGAAATCACGGAGGCTCCATCCCGAGGCCAACGTCACGAGCGCCCGTCACCGCCTACTCCCATTGGATTATTTAACGAAAATTGTAAATGGTGATCTCTTTCGCCCGCTCAGAAGAGGTCATCATCCCCAGTGAGGAGGAGGTTAGTTTGTAAAAATACGCGTGTGCTTTCAACGAATTGTCGGAAATCGGAACTAAGCTAGTAATGTGAAACTCTTTCTTTCATAGATGATGGGATTGAAACCTGTAACTTTTATTCACTGGTAATGATACTTTGTATTGCGAGCGAAACTTTGACTTTGTGCCAACGTAAAAAACAAAAAAATTTTGATTTTAGTCGGAAAAAGAAATATGTGAAAATTGTCATTCACCAACGCGTTGTTCAATTCAAAAAGAAGTTGTCGCGAGAAAAGAAAAACACTCATGTATAGATCCGCATAGATTGAGCAACTTATACAATTGAAAAATGAGAAAAAGTGACCCTCCCATTTAAAGCGCGCAGAAAACAGTCAGATCTGTCACCCGAAACAACCGTCAAGGAACAAAGTCAACCAAGGAAACAACCATGAAGTGTCGAATGAGCATCGGAGTCGAGGGAAACGTCCCCTCAGATTCAAGTGACCTCGATTTGCGGAAATCTGCATCGAAAAAGATGACAGAAAACTGTCACGTGTTCAAAAGGAGGACACCTCGAAGAAGCGGTTCTGCTAAGGATGTAGAGGTTGACAAACGACCACCGTCTGCGCAGACATTCGTTCGTTCGTCATCCCAGAGTCTGGCAAAAAGAAAGAACTCAAAAGAAAAGAAGACAAGGAATGGTAATCTCGTGAATGACAGACTGATCAAACAACTTCAATTTAGATCCCTTTTTGGCTTGCAGAGAAAAATGAAAAAAAAAAATTTCAAAATTGATATAACTTGCTCAGTCTACAAAATTTGAAAAAATGTTCTCAAAGGAATCCGTACCTTGATGAAAATCAAGAGATGTTAAGCGAACGTAACAAACAAACGAATTTGTTCTTGTTCAAGGAATGTTTCGAAAGAAAACTTTTTGTTGTAAAAATGTTATTCAAAAAACACTATTGTTCAGTTCATCAGATGTAACTCATTCTATGCTCGAACGTAAAGGAAGTTACGAAAAATTTATCAATCAAATGATCTTCTAGAACGCTTGCATGATGTGACCATCCAGCATATTGCGATGTAACGCGAAACCAAACGCGCGCGAGAAAGAAAAAAAAAGTCAGAGAACGAGAAACGATTGTTTTCAGAGATCATATTCCTAACCGGACGCCGTCGGTCAGCGTTCGAGGTTGTCAGAGAAAATGTTGCTAACCCCAAAGCAACATTTTCCTTTGGTAGGGAGCCCTGTGAGGCCCGGAAATAACCCCCAAAAGGGATATGTACAAGTTTGTTAAGTCAAACCGCGAAGATGATAACTTTTATAAGTGTCGAGTCGGCGACACCGGACTTTGATGTCGACGCTCATAAAGAGTAACGGGGAAAACAAAATTTTAGGTAAAGAAAATTTAGAAAGAAAAATATTAAAAATTTAAGACGCAGTTTAGAAAGCAAAACGAAACCTGAAAAAAAAAATAATATATCAAAATGAGCGTTGGTGTCGTAGTCAACAATTAAACGCGATCATAGTCTAAAAGACGGTGTCGGATAAACCTTCTTTTGTCGACCTTTCCTGCGACCTAACGAAGCTCCATTTACACCTGGAGACAGGTGGGAAACCAATTGGGAAGCGAAGAGGAGAAGAGTTAGCCAATTAGCAATGATTCGATCCCGAGAAAATTATAAAGCCTTCGATGTCAAGGACAGAAGAGCTTCCTCTAGACTACCTGTTGTGTTCGTTCACCTCCAATAGTGGTGTTTCCGTTCTTCTTTTGTGCATCGTCTCTTCAGAATTTCGAACTTTTTACTCGACGTTGCTACGGGGCCCCTACAGCGTAGGACCAGACCGAAACCGAAAACAACCTAAAGCTCTGAACTCAAGGACCATTGCTAAATTTATGTAAGCATTTACGACTAAAATAAACGGTTTCTATGTGAAACGCTTGTTTTTCTGCCTCCTCAAAACCTCCACCCACATGCGAATAGCCCTTAGCCATCCCGACGGTTGGGAATAAAACTCCCCCCCATTTCGGCGAACTTACAAAATAGATTGCGTGATTATTTGCTGTGGTGCTTCTTCAGTTTTATCTGCCAGTCTTTTCATTTGTTGAACTGCTTAGAGAACTTCTGTGCTGACTCTGGGCCGTGAGAGTGATTGTTTAATAGTACCATCAGCTCTTTTCCTCGGATTTTAATTTTTGCTTTGCATTCGGCGTGGTTAAGCCTTCTTTCACATTCAAACGATACAGCATCATTTGCTAAATTTTTCTGCTTTACATAAACATAATCTTCGAAAACCACTTTCTCCTTTCCTTTATTACATTTTAAAAATAGGGGTTTTATTTTCTGGGGATTTAATATCCGGGGTTTTCCCAGGAGGATTATTGTCCGAAAGGGATTTTACATTGGGGTTTTTATCCAAGAAGTTATTGTCGGGGCTTGTTATCCAGGAGGTTATTGTCCTAGATCCAGTTAATCCTAGCTTTATCCGACTCACGAGCTTTAGCCGTAACATATACTAAAATAATAAATTTGGATTATTTATGCGTATTATATTCTGAATATAAGAAATAAAATGAATTTCCAACAAACTAAATAAAATTTTAATGATTTTAGGAGAGTTATTTTAACAGAATTGAGGGATTTTTTTTACTGAATATATCAATACTTCAACAGGAAGCACTTTCTATGTAGCCTACTTCATTCATAATTTATTTATATATTCAATTTAAATTATAATAAATAAACAGATAAATTATCATAATTTTCATCGCATTATCCACTCATTATCATCCGGATAAAATGCTCATAATCAACATAACCACTGGAGTCCACTTGATCCACCAACAACATATCTACTTCATCATCCGTTAAAGCTTCGCCAACTTTAGTCAAAATATGGCGCAGCATTATCGAATGTATCTTGCCAGTTCCGTGAGGATCGAAAAATTTTAAACCTTCGATAAAATCTTCCTCTGTTTCCTTTATACGAAAATAATTTGCTTCTCGAAGGATTGGTAAGAATTCTTCTTTGCCGATCCTCTGACCATGGCTTAAATTCCTGCACAAGTATCTTATCTCTGTGGCAGTGGGATTGAATCCCATGGCTCTAACCGCATTGCCAATTTGGTGAGTGCCTATTTTTCCATCTCCTTTATCGCTAAAAAACAGAAATATTTCTTCTATATCCGGTTTCTTGTATATATATTTTTTAGTTTCCGTCATTGAACGAAGGATAGAAAGTATACTATCAAGTATTTAGAATATCTGCTACTTGACAATTCTTTAGATTATAATAGTAGGTTGATTAAAATTAATTTATTTTATATTGTTGATCAATACAATAATAAACTCATTATAATTGTTACTACTCAATTATAATTAATGCAGAAACAACCAAATGCGGAAGAAAAACTTTAAAATCGATGTTACTTCTTACGCGAATTGAAAAAAGTGTCCGTTAGAAAATGGACTCCTATTTCTTAAAAATAAGAAATAGTTTGTTCTTTGCAGAGACGAACGAGATGAAATTCCATTGTGAAGTTGCCGATTTAACCAAAAAAAATAGCCAAAATTCACGTCAGGACGATAAGCGGGTCGAAAAGTCACATGTGAATGCAGTTTGGACATCGAATCGTGATTAAGAATCCGTTTATTGAAGTAAAGAAAGGCTTGCAATAATTCTACAAAAAATTCTTCTTATAAAAAAATCCCTTCTAGAAAATTCTTCTTCTAGGAACAGTTCTTAAGATTAGTCTTTAGTAGTTTCCAGACAGTGGCGTAGCAAACATAACTGGCGCCCGGTGCACGACACTTTATTGGCGCCCCCTCTCCTTCAGAAACACATAGTTTTTCTTGGAGACCATTTGGGCGCCCCTCTGCGAGTGGCGCCCGGTGCATGGTACTCCCCTTGCACCCCCCTCGCTACGCCACTGTTTCCAGACAGGATCCGAATGCCACTGATCCAGTCGGCGATAAGTCCCTCAACGATTGAGTGTG
The DNA here is from genome assembly GCF_030686945.1 of Centruroides vittatus. Taxonomy (NCBI): domain Eukaryota; kingdom Metazoa; phylum Arthropoda; class Arachnida; order Scorpiones; family Buthidae; genus Centruroides; species Centruroides vittatus. The sequence continues at coordinate 620,485 of NW_027122171.1, forward strand.
GGTGAATCGATAGTCCGGTTGAATCTCGGGTCAGACGAGAATATATTTTCAAACAAGTATGCAATTAAATTAAATCAAATAACCATTGAATACGTGGTTACAAATCTCAATCTTTCCAAATCTAGAATCAGAAAATATGACTGGCTTTTCACGCAGCACTTATAGTTGTCTAATCGATGAAAGATCATAAGCAAATACCATATAAGTTTTCTATAAGAAGAAAAATTCATTTTTCGCAGAAGTGGAATTTAAAAAAATTTCAAAACACTTTTCCAAGTAAAGGGAGCAATTAAAGTTTTGCCGAGACCTACACCTATTCTAGAAAAATTCGGTGTGTGTGGATCCGGACCTTTTCGTCACATTCACCATGAGTTTAACCAGGCACACAATAGGGAGACGTGCTGTCTGGTGATGGACGGAACTCCACAAAAAATTCCTGGAATTCAGTTCAAAAATCCAATCTGCGTAAGTGTATCTGAAAGAATTGCCAAGTTAGTATTGCTAAACATTAGACAGATTCTCTACAATTTGCTTACTAATTTCTCTGATGTCTTTAACATGATAAACGCCAGCTAATTGAAAAATATCTTTAGTTTCAATATATGATTTACTGCCAGTCCAGAAATTAAAATAATCTTAATTGATATCCATATTGTCAACGATCAGAAAAGTACGATAAATAAAGCAAAATATGCTAGAATTTCGTCATCAGATTCGGCCAATTTATAAAAATCAAAGTCAATGATTCCCGTTGATCATGACTTTGATAAAAGAAACGAAGATTCACGAATCCGATGAGTCTGATTCTTGCGATTTCTCAGTATTGTGGCCGGAAAATGACAAGAATCGGCACTTATACACCCCGAAAATTAAGGAAATATTGTAAAGATCCAACAGTAAAGCGGAGTATTTAATTACAAAAAAACTACTTAGTTACTATGACTAATGAACATGCTTATTACACACCCAGCCTATTTAATTAACCAAAATGCATTTCGAAAGTCATGGCCATTCTGGATGACTTACCCCTATAAATTGATGCTATTTTTACTAATAAGAAATAAATAAATTCTTTAAGACTTTCTAAAATTCTTTAATTCTTTCTATGAATAAAGAAACCTTCTAAGTATTTCATACATTCAAAATATATAGCAAAAGTGGCCCTCTCCATACAAGATCTCGACGGCCCTATTTTGGAGATTATCGAAGATTGTAATGGAGATTAGTAAAATGGATAGTCTGATGAAGGTACGAGGGATCTGGTGAAGGGGTAGGATCTGATAATACAAGAATTATCAGATTTCATCCCTTACCGTCAGCCTCATTGTAGACCTAACCGAATCGATGCATAAAAAGGATCATTTTAATGCCCAAAGGAAGAGAGGGTTTAACAAAAAAATGTTCTTAAAATAATTATCGTTAATTTGAAAGTACGTCAAACGTTTTTATTTTAAAAAGAATCCATTTTTTTTCTTAAAAGATAAGCTAAGGATCACGTCAAAACGCTCTCATGTAAAATAATGGAATTTCGATGATAAATACCTTCTATAACATGACAGACAAATATCAAACGTAGAGGAAAGAAGTAAATAAACCAAGCAAATAATCAATAAAAATATAAAATGGTGAAAACAGAATTTAAATATAAAAAGAAAACACCTAAAATAATTTATTATTACTATTTTTATTTTTATTTGCATTTATTATTTAAAAAAACATTTATTTTTATTATTTAAAAAAACAGAAATTCGACTTGATAGAATTATTCTACATAGTTTTAACATATAAAAATTAAAGGTTTTGCAGATAGAAAAAAACCTTAACTATAACAATAATAATATTAAACATTAATGGAATATGAAGTTATCATACTTCCCTGAAGATTTATTCCCTATCGATCATGCTGCTAATCTCTGGATTTTCTCCATAATTTACATTTAGATTGTAATATATGTAAGTATATTAAAATATTCCTATAATTTTCCAGGGCTTAAATAAAAAATTAATTCTAAAATAATTAATTTATTATATTCAATATGCTATAAATTATATTATTTAAAGAGAGAAGATACAGCAGATATAAAACGCATTATTATTCTATACTATCTAAAAAAATGAATTTACTAAAATATTTATGAGATATTTTATCAAAAAAATATAGAAATTTTTGTATGTGAGGCAATTCTTTTTGAAAAAATATAATAATAATAAAAGAAAAATTCATCTGATTCATGGTTGTCCATGCGGAAATCAAATTTATGATATATAATAAACATAAAATAAATCTTTTACAGGGAAAAATAATATATATAAAATTTATTTATTTTTTCAGAAAGAATAATTTAAAATTATCATTTTTTTTTTATATTATTTATAATAAAAAAAATAAGTAAATAAATTAGAAACTTATCCAAAATATAAAATATGAATTATTATTATTATTTATTTCCTGTTTATACACTGTATATATATATATATATATTATATATATATATATATATATATATATATATATACTTTTTAAATCAATTAAAAATTGTTCTTGATAAATAATTTTATTAAGAAATTAAACTAAATTGCTATCTTAATATATTTTAAAAATCCAACAACGAGTTACTTAACTTTCTCGGCAATATTTTCTGGCGCCATCTGTTATCATATTTTATTTTTAAAAACTTTTTATATTTTTAATTATTATAAAATGGAAAAATAAATAATTTTGAGGGTAGTGACGGGTTTATAAAAAATTGTAAATGCTAATAACAAGTAACACCCTACTGGAGATACACACGACCCCATTATCTCCCCACCCCTCGACCTTTAACCACAAAAATTTAATGGTATCAATCCCCTAATAAACAAATCTTCCTGCAAAATTTCAGAAAAATTCGACAAAAAGAATAGGAGTTATTAAGCTTCAAGGAGAGTGAACAACATCGTGCTCCCCACACACTAATATCCATACATACAGAAAAACCCCCGAATTTTTTTTGCATTTCTCGACATTTGAATGTGCCCTAAGTCCAAAAATGTAAAATTCCTGAGGGTCATTTTTTGACCGATCGCCATACTTTCCCTCTGTTATATACAACAGCCGGAAAAGTAATATAAAAAGGTAAATAAATCCTATAATTTAATATATGCATTTATAATAAATATATTTTAAAATTATTATTTTTATTTCTTGTTTTAATAAATATGTTATCATTAACAGTTTAATTTATTAAGACATTAATAAATTATTAATTAAAAAAACTTTATTAATACTTTAAAACTTTATTATTTATGACATTCTGCAAGAGATAAAACAACAATAACTTAATTATTAAAATAAATTATGTAATTAATTTAATTAAATATATATAAAATCAAGATAAATATATTTTCAATGCATATTAATAATTCTTTATTATATATAATATTAAATTTATAACAGCATTATATTTAACATTATATACACATTATTTAATATTATATAATAAATATTGTATGATATATATGTGTGTGTGTATATATATATATAGGCTATATAAACATTAATATGATTTAAGATTATAAGAGTAATTTTAGAAATAAATTAACGATAATTATAAACAAATTATTCAAGCTTTTAATAAATAACTCATAAAATTATTAATTTTATTTTACACTTTCGTAAATTAATTTTTTATTAATTATCTCAATAAAAATTATATTTTAAAATTTTAAATATATTTTTTTAAATAAAATTATAAAAATAATAATTTATTAAATTGTGATTTTTTAATTATATTTTAATTTTTTAAAATTAATTTACTTAAAAAAATTAACTTAAGAGTATTTTTTAATTAAAATTAAATGTTATTTTTAATCATTTTTAATTGAAGTTTTAGCCAATTTCTTCCCTTATAAGAATATAATTTATTTAGATATAATTAAATCACGTTAATCTATTTAAATACGTATTAGTTCCAGTTTATAGTCAAGATAATAATAATAAAGCAGATTTATTTATTTACTTTTTCTTATTAATTTAATAATATTACATAAATGGCACCTTATAAATTACATTATCCAATTTTTTTTTCCTCCTTACATTGTCCACGTGTGTAATAAACAGAAAATAAATATCCTTTACAACTCATAAAACCCGTCAAAATCCATTTTAAAATGCATAGAAGCATCGAAATAACCTTCGGCTACTTGCCAATTAACATTTTTCAAAAATATATTAAATACTTTTTTTTATAAGAACAGTATAAAAAACACGTGCTATAAATTAAATCACTGGATTTTTTTTTTAAATTTAAATATCCTTTACGTCACACGATGTCACGATGTGACGTAAGATGTATAAACTACGTAATTTCCTGTAAATTATATTCTTTAAATCGTTTGGATTGTATTTTGTGATGTATAAACCGATTTTCGAAGGATAAAAATGTTGAAAACAAAATGTCAAAGGCTCATCCGACTACCTGTGTTACCCTGGTTTAACCCTTTTCGATAGAATGGGATCGTTCCATTTTAACTTTCGAAGATGGCTGTTTTAACAATACTTTGCGAATTTAATTTTTATATTATTATTATTTTTTTAAATCCTCGTTTTAATATTCTTCGAAGCTAATATTGTACATTAAATTTAAATTTTATTACGTCTTAATAAAATTAAGCTATCTAAATGCATACAACACACATATTATGCTTTGCTTTGCTTTTAATATATATTTTTAATAATATTATTATTATTATTTAGATTATTTTGTACCGATTTAAAAGGTGAAAAAGTAATAAATAAATTATGCATGTTATAAAAAGTAATTTAATTAGACGTCACTGCTTGACAGTTAAATTTAAATTTTTTATAACTTCGATGATTGGTTATATATTTAATCGATTTTGCATCACCTGTCGGGGGAAATTTTTAATTAATTTTTTTTTGTTTACAATTTTAAATAAACGAAAAAATAAATGAATAAACAAATATTTTAAAAAAATCGTCTAAAGTTTTATTTTCTTTAAATATTCATATAAATTAATTTATGTATTAAAATCATTTTAATTATTTATTTTTAAGTTTTTAGAATGGATGTAATTATAAAGTAATATATATTAATACAATAAAAGTGAATGTATAATATCGAACGCCGGTAGCGCGCTTTGTGTCTAAGCAACACCAAAACAGATATATTTCTCTGAAAAGACGTTAATAAAACGCGATTTAAGGATGATTTACGTAAAATATAAGTTTGAATTGATTTATAATTAATTTTTTAATACTTTTATTACGAATTTACTCGAATTTATAAAAGAAAGTTTAGCCGCATCGATGCACTCGATCACTGTTTAGTATTGTTTCTTAACGATCTTTAGCGAAGTAGCGACGTGTAAGGTATAAACAGTTGAAGTTTCTCATACTTTACAATGTCCAGAATCGTACTAAATAGTTTCTAATTAATTATTTCTTGTTAGAAAATAGAAAAATATTATAGAAATCCAATAACAAACACAGTTTGCATGTAGCATCCAGTCAAACCAGACAGATACGGCTCTAGTTCGCAGGCGCTTGTCCCAGCTCTCCCGAAGGTCCGCTTTGAATGTATATGTAGAGGAGGAATAGTGGCGGCTCTTTCATTATACACCTTACTTACCTTCAGTGCGATCCTCGTCGTCTCCAACAGAAAATGACAGACACGGAAGGTGCCACTACAGGTAATTCTGTACCACCGATACCAAAGAAAAGTAAAGGTAGAGCCAGAAAATCAAAAAATGCACAGAATCATCCTAAGATATCGGAGATGGTTATAGAAGCTATTACGGAGCTGAAAGAGCGCAATGGATCTTCTCTACAAGCAATTAAAAAATACGTCGGAGCGAATTTTAAAGTGGACGTCGAGAAACTCGCACCATTTATTAAGAAATATTTGAAAACTGCAGTAGTCAATGGTGTCCTGATGCAGACAAAAGGTCACGGAGCTACCGGTTCCTTTAAATTGAGCGTATCCATGATATCTCAAGATAAACCAAAAAGTCGGGAGGAACCTAAGAAGAAGAGTAAGAACGTTGTGGCTGCTAGCAAAAAGGGTGCCAAACCGAAAAAAATTGTTAAGAAAACGAAAGTAAAAGTGGAGAAGAAAGTCAAAAGTGCCAAAACTCCTAAGAAACCGAAAGCGAAACCCGTTTCTAAATCCAAAAAGAGTAAGGAATCGAAGAAGAAATCCAAGAAGTGAGATTTATTTGAATTTTCTCACATTTGTGTAATATAATGGTGAGTTATAGTGATGATTTTTAATAATTAAAAAAAAAACATTATTTAAGTTTTAACTCTTAAAAAAGTTTTTTAAACTTAATTCTGTGCGTTTATACTGTCAAACAGTAGAAAATGTAAATACATGTAAATATATTAACATGTAAAATGTGATAACGTGTAAATATATCTTTAGTATAGCAGGAGTAACTTTTAGATAAATTTTATATAGAGACTTCTATATAAAATTTACCTAAAAAGTAACATCTACTGTTTAGCGATTCATATTTAATGTTTAATTTACATTTTAAATGTTTTGTATGTAAAAAAAAGTTCATTGATTCGTATTCAAATTAGTAAAAAATGTTGTCAAGAATGTTTTCTAAGAATAATGTGACAAATAAGGGTCCACCATGTGTCAAAATATAGAAATTTGTACTCGAAATCCATTAGTCATTAAAATAATGATAATGAACGATTTTATAAATAATTATTAAACTTTTTGAGTAAATCAATTGTGTGACGTTTTAGGAAAAATGCTGTTAAATAAAATTTAATGATAATTTTACAGAAAATGCAGCAAATGGTTTTTTTTGTAAACTGTAAAAATGCTCTGAAAAGCAATGTCTCGTGTATAGTTTAAATGCAATTTTTTATATAAAAAATTTAATCGATTTAAAAAATTTAGTAAATAAATATGCATATAAAAATATGTAAAATTAACGAGATAATTTAATAAAAATATTGACTTTAGTGAAGTCGAAATTTTTTTTTTTTTTTTTTTTTTTGTTAATTTCATACTGCGAGTCGATTCTGCAGTGCGTGCGGTATTAATTACAAATCTATAAAAACAAGCGCTTCTACTTTTAACAATAATTAATTACAATTTATTATTGTTAAAAGTAGAAGTGCAGACGTTTTAAATACAGACATTTCAGGAACGGAAAATTTATTAATATTGCTAGTAATATGCTTAACGTGTAACGCGAAGCGACGCGTCGCGTCATTTATCTATGAACGATAAATGATGGTAAGGAACAATTACTGCTTAATTGCAGTAATTTGTAGTGTATTCAGCCTTCGAGCTACTTGTGTCCGTCGATTATATCGTTACATTCTTATATCCGGTAGTAAAACAGGTTCTTTTAGAGTTGATTTAGTACATTTTAGCGCAGATATGTTTCCTCTAATACTTCTAAAAATGCCATCTTTAAACATATGATGAAAGATATCACGTTTATAATACCGAAAACTGATAGTAATAGCAGTTACTAATATAAATACTAAGTAAAATTAATATTTAAAATTTTTATTTATAAATGTTCTCATTAAAATTTCATTAAGCTGGAAAAATCGATAATTAAATTAATAGCTTGAAGTAGATAGCGAGCCGTACTAGTGCTTCCATCTGTTGAGAAACGATAAAATTATTTAATGTGGAATTTTTTTCGTATGTTATCACACATTAAGTACGACCTCTCTTGAGACACGACACATGACACCCCTCTATCTGAAGGTTAAAGGGGTGGGGACCCCTTTAACCTTCAAAATTTAATAGCATCAATGTTCCATATACATAAGCTACCACGCCAAATTTCGTTTTCTTATTCCGTTTTTTGGGGGTTCAGGAAGTCTCAAAACGGAGATTTTCAAAAAACCTAGTGTTAAATTTGACACGATTCCAATGCTTTCCCGTGTTATGTATATATAACAGCCGGAAAAAATGCATTTTTAAATATTTTTAATTTTAACTTATCGCTACAGAATATTTCGTCTTGTTTAGAAACGTGTGAATCAGTGGCATAGCGTAGTGGGGGCTGCAAAATTTCACAATAAATAATAATAATATCTTGTAAAAATTTGAACCTGTACAATACACAATAATGATGATTGTTCTTGCTGAAAAGTTCTTTAGAATTACTGTATATTTTAGTCTTTTAAATTGAGATACCTAAATAAGGGAGCGGCGAAATTTTCTTCCGCCCCGGGCGGCTGACACCCACGCTACGCCACTGGTGTGAATAAAGGGTTAATGAAAGAAATGTCATGTTATTTACTTTCAAAATAATAATAAAAAAACTAAATAGGGTAATTTTGCAAGATTGTGGATTCTAAAAATAAAATTATTTCTAGATTAAAACAAGTAAATATACTCTTTATATCCGACTTCGAGAGACTTAATCAGGCAGACAAACGAAGTAACGAACAAATACTAAACTTTTATTTTTTAACAATTCCATTCTCGACAATTCCAAAACATCCAAATGCATTTCGCCTTTGCAGTCAGGCCTCGTCAGTGGATACAATTAACTGTCGGTTGCTATTCTTTTTATGCTGGGTGATCTCTTCCCAGCACGCATCTACATTCACTCCAGTATTCAGATTTATCATATTTGCATATGATATGATACAAAAATGTTCAATAATTCTTCTTTTAATACAATGTTTAACTTTATATAATACTGTATTTTAACATTATTTCTGTCTATTTTACAATTAAATCTACTACAATGTAAATACCACGGTACTTCTTATCTTTTTAACCTAATGGCTGCTTCATGTTCTTTTAACTGTATTTCCAATTTCCTTCCTGTTTCTCCAATATAATACTTTGGTCTAGACATGTACACGATAATCTATAAATAACGCCTGCAATTTCTAGTTGTTTTTTTCTGTATATTTTGATCTTCATTATTTATAACATTAATTATATTCGTTGTCATATTTTTCTGCTTTGCCACTATGCACATAGAATTTTTTTTTAAAAACTAGTTTATATTTTTCAAATAAATTATTTATATAAGGAAACTTAATATATAAATTACCTATTGTTTGATTCTTAACTTTACATCTATTTTTTATATAACAGTTGTACCACTTACATACAGTGTTTTTGGGGTAATTATTTAATAAATATTTTTTGAATAGTTGTCTTGTCCCTGTTTCTGTCTTCATGTAGTGTCGTCCTGTTTAGTATCTTCTTTAATTCCATAAGAAATGCAGTCTTCTTTGTTTCTATAGGACAATATGTAGGGATCGCAAAAACGCGTAAAAATGGTGAATAATTATAAAGTTCCGAAGTCGGGAAGTTTCGAGAGTCAAATCGTGTCAGGAACACGTGTTGGTGATGTAAACCAGACACGAAAGAAACTCTCCCAAAACTTATCCTAAAACAAACGCGACACGATAATGACCGACCGAGGGGATGTCAACCGAGAGAGAGGGAGCTTTGTCCAGGTGCTCGTGTACGAGTGTCAGAAACGGAAACAAAGGGAGGTAAATGGCCACCGAAGCATCTGGCGGACCGCGTGAGGTCAAAAACGTCAAAGAGAGGGCCATAACGGCGGAATATACGAGCACGAACTTCAAAGACTCCGTCAACACCTCTCGGAACTCTCCCGACCCAGATCGGTCTCCGATTTCGCATAGAAACAAAAGAAATGACCAATCGGGGTAAGGGAGAGGAGGAATAGAACCAATCAAAAGGGTGAGATTCAAGAGGGAAAAGAGAATAAAACTCCCGAGTCGCGAGGTCAGAGGGGTCGATTCTCTTTCGGTCTTTCGGAAAAGAAGTGCGGCGGTTCCCCTGCAGACGGGTTCATCTCCAGTCGAGTCTACCCAGGTCAAGACGATCCGGAGATCACGGGAAACGAAACAAGATTCCCTCTCATCTACAACGGGACCATACCTCATCGTCCATCAGCGCCCAGAGACTGTCTCTCCAGAATTGACCGAGGAAGCCCCGGAACGTTCCCAACGTCACCTCAACAACGCTACGCTAACGATCTAGATCGTGTTGTATTGCAATTATATGTAAGTTAACTTAGGAGTTAGAATAAACGGTTTTGTGTAAGACACTTGTCATCTTTGTCTCCTACCGCCTCCATCCACATACGATTTTGACCCTAGGTTTTCCTGACGCGTGAGTAACTGTTTTCCCCTGGAAGTCGGCGACCTTACAAATATGAATAATAATAATTAATAGTTTTTCTTGTATTGCATAGTTTTTCATACTTACGAAAAAGTATTTTTGTATCTTCTCTCTTAATAGTAATGCCCAGAAAATTAATTTCTTGATTTAGTTCTTCTTCACTTGTAAATTTTAAATTCTTATCCAGCTTATTTGCATATTCTCCAATTTCTTTAGGTGTTACTGTTTGAGAATCGTAAATTATTAGTATATCGTCAACATATCTTGCGTAATATTGAATACTTTGAACATATGATATTTTTTTCATTTATTTTTATCATACACATATTAGCCAATTTTGAAGCAACTACCGATCCCATAGCGGTAATTTTGACTCGACCGTCTCAGTCAAGGATTAAAACTCTTCCTTTCCTTTGCACACTTACACAACGATTTAGAATATTCTCACTCGTTGCCATTACACAACACAAATGGAACGACCCTTGACTAGAAGGAAAATGGCGGACGTGTATTCAATTTTCTTTAAACAAAGTATTGATACAGTTACTCTATGTAGTATATTCTAGCTCGTTATCTTTTTACTTTCCCTGTTGTTATGTAGATATGACAAGGAAGGTATTGGAATAGCGTCAAATTTTACCCTCCGAGTTTTTTTCAAATCTCGTGCGTGCGTATGTGTTGGCGTATATTTCATTTAGAAATACAAGATTATTCTTTAATCTTTACTCGTTGTAGGGATAAGTACGAAGAGAGATCCACACGTACGGGCAAAGGCGGACAGTTACTGCACTGGTGAGTGGTGAGCATGCGCCTATGATAAAAACAAAGCGCTACCTTGAGAGAGGCGACTCAAACTAACCATACGTTTCTATATTCAACGGTTGAGAGAACAACATTTCTAAATGGACCGTTGAGTTCTCCGTTGAGACTAGTGATGTCAGCGCTGTTTCACCATTGAGCTCAACGGTCTAAACGACTTCAAAGACCGTTGAGTATTCAACAAACTAACATGACGGCTTCCACGAAAAAGTAAATTTCGCTTATAGAAACTATCCATTCTCTGCTGTGGATACTGTAATAGCGGACAGATTAATGAACGATCTGTATATGATAAAACATGTAATTGCACGATTATGTTGGATAATTTGGTCAATATTGAAATATTAAGATTTTTTTTTATTTGTCCAAAATTGATTACGACCGATATTTAGCCCTCTTTAATTCTTCCTAATGATATAAATATTCAAGAAAAGTATACAAGAAAATGATACAGATATGGGTTCATTTGAATAAAAGGATTTATTCGAATAATGGTTAAGCAAACTACTTTAATTATTTAGCAAAACAATGACGATCGCCGCCACCACGTTACTTAAGTCAGCCATCTTGAAAAGCGACCTCTCAACGAAAGCGTTTCTTTTTTTTGCAAAATGTGACGTCAGATCGTTCAACGGAAAGACTCAACGGAAAATTCATTGTTGAGTCAACCGTTGAATAAAGAAACGTATGTACGGTAAATGTAATTCTGGTTGCATAGGTAGTGGGCTACACCTCGCGGCCGCGATAATTCGAATTTGGAGCGCAATAATTGGAATTTTGGTATCAAATTATAAACCGCAATAAATCGAGAATCGCGAAAATCGAGGTATTCCTGTATTAAATTTTGGTGGTTAAAGGTCGAGAGGGTGGGGAGATAGAGGTCATTTGTCATATCTCGAGAGGAATCGGACTTAATGACGATTTTAGTCGTTATTAGCATTTACATTTATATACAGTCAGTGCCGTAACTAGGGCGGTGCCCAGGCATAGGGCATAGACCCTGGGGGCGCAAAAATGACCTGGACCAAGTTTTGGGCCATAGTTACAGATGCTCTCACCGGGCTCATAAAAGGCTAGTTATGGTACTGTATACAGTATACTAGCAGATGAGCCTGGCATTGCTTGTGAAAATTTTGCTTTAAACTTGTAGAAATATTTACAATAAAAAAACTACATTTTCACCTTTGTCATGTTATGAACCACACTATTGAAGTTAAAATCCTTTTACTGCTCTACTAGCAACAAAGCACTACCGCTCCAGTTAGCTATCATGTCAACTTATGGGTTTTAACCCTAAATTTAGGGGGAAAATATAAATTCTTCCCATATTGGTTAGTGGAGTTTCAGCGATGAATAGGAACGTCCAAAAGTCACATGACTCGTGACTGTTCTTGCACAAGAACCCTGCAGGATCCAGAGCAAATCGTTTCATTACACGACTGTGCCTACTCTCCTGCTTCCTAAAGTGAAAATTTCTGTTTCTCTGGATTGTCAGAAGACAAATACTTTTAGATATGCATTGCACCTGAAATAAAACTATTTAAGAGGAACTTGTTCAGCTTTTATGGAGAATTTCACGTCTGTTTAGGGGTTTTCTACAACAGAAGTTGGGAATGCTGTAGTAACTTTTAGACAAACTAAACAAAACAGTACTCAAAATACCATGAAACATTAGTTAAAGTATATTCATGTTATAATCTTCATTTCAGGGGTCTCCCAAAAAAGAATGCTGCTATTTTAAATTACTGTAATTATGTTATTCTTTGAAAACGATTTAATACGTTTCAGAACAGAAAAGTCCTCCATGAAGGATGCAATGAAGATGGCACCTTTTCACGTGCCTCATTTTTTCTGATGAGGTTAGCTTTTATCGATACTTAAAGTAAATCATCTTAATGTGTGAATACGAGACATATTGCTTGAGCACAAATGTCATTTGTCAAAACCAAATGTCATCTGTGCCACTCTTTGCATAAACAGCAGTTTCTGGCTTCTTGCATGAGGATGTGCCGGAAAAACTAGTTGTTTCCTCAACTGGATCAAGATTCTGATGACTACATCTTCTGGCTAGATGAAGCTCCGCCTCATTTCGATACGGTGGTTGGAGAAGTTTTGAATTGTTCGGACGGATCGGGATGTCATTGTGCTGTGGTGTTCGTAATGAGAGGTACGCGATCCCGCGAGTGAAATAGTACAAAACAAAGCATAATACAAAGTAGTTTTATTCTCTCCGAACAGGTTCTTTACATAGGATCCCAACTTTACAACTTTCAGAATTTTATATACACAGGCATTAAATATTTGTTCTCAAAATAGTTAACTTGCACACACACGATAGTCTGACGAGGATCGTATTCACTTACACTAACTTATACTATCTTAAAACTAAGGAAAATGGAAGAATAGAAGAAATAAGGAAAGTAATAGAAATACCAAGGTTTTCTTAGCAATGTGCTCCTGGGTAGGAAACAACTTCGGATCTCCCTCTTTTTTTTTTGTAGCCCTTTCATCTATAATCTTTTTCTTTTGGACTTAGTCATCTTTCCTCGATGATCTCTCTCTGCAATTCTTCGCCTTCGATCGTCTTTCTCCCTTTCTGGCGCACTGACTTTTTCACTTCCTACCTCTTTGGGATTCCAACCTAGAATGGCACTCTTTCTGTCTGTTTTTCTTCAGGGCCCCACTCCCTCTTTTGTTCTTACTATCGAGGGAAAGATAATCCTCCCCAAGGGCAAAAGAGTTAGACAAAGAAAGTTCTAGAAAAAGCTAAGAACAAAAAAACAAAGAAAATCTAGGACTAATTCAATATAAAATATACAGAATATACAATATCATGGCTGACGGCCACATATGCCCCCCTCATAAGAGTCACACTCTGTAGTGTAATCTACAGTAGTTGACTTTACATCCACGCATATTATAAGGGTGTCACGTTTTTTTCTTTATTTGCCCTTTAATTGTCCCCGTTATTAAACCTGTTATATTAAACATTTGCCCGTACAATAATGGGCCACTGCTAAGAGGTCTTGTTTTTACATACTCATTATGGGTTAGACCAGGCCCACTCACAATGGGGCCAACTGGGTGGTGAAAGATGGGGCCAGACATATCCCAAACTGTGTCGGGCCCCATCTTTCCCAGTCTTACCACAAAAGATTCCTGTTTGGATTCAACATCCTCTCCTCTGGAGAGATATGCAGATGCCTCATCCACTTTGGTCATCCAACATCAATCTTAAATTTATAATATAAAAAAATAAAATAAAAATTACTTTTCATTAAATATATATCTTTTATTTCAGAGGATATTAAATACATCTCTACAACAAGGATATGCACTTTTCATTATTTAGTAACAAAATGCAACTTCACAGCACCATCACTTGGCAAATGACAATTGTAAAAAGTTTTATATTTATAAGGATATATATTTATATTTATATATGTTTGTAGAGATTACAGAGAATGAGGAAGCTATAAAAAACATACACATAAATCAACGATACCATCATCTTCAGCTTAAATATTAATAGTTAAGAAAAAAAGCAACATCAATTTTAGGTTTTCGACTGGATAAAAGTTTACAAAAGCATATGTTTTTCCTTTTTCGGTTTTGTTTTTGTATATTATTTAATAATTATAACATGGAATTATTGCCTTGGAATGGATTGTAACATATACAATTGACACAATTGAAAATTCTTATACAAAGATGTAAATATCAATAAAGATTTAATAATATCAAGTGAAAAGATCCATCTATATATATATATATTCATATATGTATATAGAATATGAAAATATTTAACAAAATATAAGCAGAAAATCACTTGCCTTTATTTAACTCAATATGATTTAAAGCATACGAAACCACATTTAAGATATAAAACAACGTGCTAATGTTACAAATTTTCATTGAATTAATTCTTAATGTTATTATTTCTTTTTAATATCATTCAATATTTGTGAAATTCATAAATGTGTTACAAGAATTTTGAGTGATAAATTACTGGACCATCACTTTAAGAATCCTACTTCACTTCTCATGCATTGCATATAAACACTACATGGTCTGAAATACGATTTATCATGTTCTGTTATACCATATTTAAGTATACTTAAATGTTCACAAATACTTTCTGGCTCTACTACAGAACTTTCCAAAATGTTTTATGATGCTTGCCACAAAATAGTTTGTTTTCATTAATTTCAAGAAAATTTGAAAGGTAAGCGGAATGAATTTGAACAAAGACGACAAATTTATTTTAATATTGTACAATTTTTCTTTTTGATATAGGATGGAATAGTGCAAATAATTTAAAAATGCATCCATCTAGACAAAGTTTAAATCTACATCTGCCCTTGCTTTTGATATGGCTAGATTTACAAATGCAAACTAATTTCCAAATACAGGGATTAGATTGCATAGAAGGTAAGTTTAAGCCACAGTTTAAGCAAGATTTTGCTTCTTTTATCAGCTTTACCATGTCACAAATTGGTTAGTTTCTGTTCATTCACTCTTTCTGGTATTAACACTCACCACATTTATAATATTTAAGATATATTGGCTTTAATTCTTTATTTTATTCTATTATCTAGAATTTATTGTTTTGAAGGATGTCAAAACTATATTTTGCTTGTAGTAAAACTGTACCATTGCCAAGATGCAATAAATCTGAGAAGTGACATTGAATGAGCAGTGACAGCCAATTATTATTACTTATTTTTTTAATAAATAACTTTTAGTCTTTTCAAATTATTCTTACCGTAAATATAGTATAAAATTTGTATTTTAATTTTTTTTAATGTACTTACATGTGGATAGATAAGTTACTGGTAAAATGATATTTTGAAAATTGCTGATATGAAATTTTCCTGACAACAAAATATATATGTATATTTTATATAATAGCTCATTTTAAGCACCAGTTTAATCTATATAAAAATGGATTTTTGTCTAAGAAGAATTTTTTTTTCTTGAATTTTATATTTCAAATGCAATTCTTTTAAGTTCTGCATTTAATCATA
Source organism: Centruroides vittatus (assembly GCF_030686945.1). Classification (NCBI taxonomy): domain Eukaryota; kingdom Metazoa; phylum Arthropoda; class Arachnida; order Scorpiones; family Buthidae; genus Centruroides; species Centruroides vittatus. The sequence goes on from NW_027122171.1 coordinate 636,488, forward strand.
GTAAATAAAGCAAAATCCAACCACTTATTAGTTAAAATTACATCCTTTAAAATATTATAAAACTTTGTGATTCTATAGAAATTTTTTAATTCAATTTATTCATTTTCTAAAAACTGTTTTTATTTATAATTTTTTTAAAACTCCTTCTATCCTACAGGCAGAGGGTCTTTTTTTGACTATATTTGTTTGGCCAGGCCCATAACTGGCCAAATTGCCAAATGATGGAATATGGACTTAGTCCCAACATATCTATATCAAACTAAGCATAAAAATTTTAAGATTTGACCTCAGAGCAAGAGCCAGATTTAGAGTTTTTATAGTCATAAATTACAGCATATAAAAGGCTCTTCCAACCTCACTAAATAACAATAAATTTTAAAATGTAAAGCCTTAAATTTCAGTCTTTTAGCATAAGACCCTGAGCCATATTTTGTTTAGATTATGTTTAAATCTGGTCCCACTTGGAGCAGCAGGCTGATGCCTTAATCGCTTTGGTCATCTTTTATTTATAATTACTAATAAATATATTTTTTTGGGGTAGCAATTATTTAAATTTGGTAACTATATTATTTATAAATCAATTATCAGTGGTTGGATTTTAGCTATTCTTATTATTTTTGATATATTTTATAATATCGGCAGTTTTCTTTTGTCTTTTAATAAAATTAAAATTTCTTTTTAATTATCTATAACATCAAAAATAATATATATATAATTATAATTGAGTTATTAATATCACAGCAATGTCCATTTTGCTTAATAAATAAATATAGGGCACCAATAAAACAAATTCTTATCCTCTACAAGAATAAGATAATCATAGATTTCACTTTTAAATGACTTATTACATAAAATGTTAAAAAATAAATTTTAAAAATATATAGATATACTTGTATATACATTTAAAAAATTAATATAGTCTTTATGTGCAGAAATAACATCAATATAAACAAACTGAATCTAATGTTATCTTATCAATGATAAATCAATATTAACATCTAAACAATAACTAAATATACTTATTTCACTATATGGGTATCCCTCAACTTGTGATTAGCTCCACTTACCACTCGGATTTACGATTGAAAGTATAAATTTAGAAAAATTAAGATAGTGAGATTGCATGAGAATAATTCAAATTGGCCAATATTCTTGCATGCTACCTTCCTCAATGATAAACCAAAATCTTTTTTAGTTGATAGCGTGGAATGGTGAAGATGATGTCTATTATCTTTTCTAGTTATTTTACTTTATGTGCATATATTCCAATAAGATATCAATGCTAAAAATTGTGTTTCTATCAAGAAGTTAGCTAGAATAGAAGTACTTGCAGGATTCTCATCATATTACACCAACCCAAAGATTAACGTATTAAAAAAAATGAAAACATTTGTATAAAAACAGGGATAGACTTAAAATTGTTGTGGCCGTCGGCCATGTTATTCGCGTATTTTATATGTTTTTAATATGTAATATAACTAGTGTTAGAAATTCCTTTGTTCTTTGTATTATCTATCCTCCTTCACTTCCCCCCACCACTCCCTTTTACCCTTCGGGTGGGATTATCGTTTCCAAGAAAGAGTCAACGTAGAGAACAATAGAAGGGACGGCGCCGTGGGTCTCGAGGAACGAAAGGTGAATCATTTTTTGGACTGGATTGTGGAGAGTGAAGAGGTGAAAAGGAAGATCTCGACCGAGGCGGATAAGTGAGCAGCAACGACAAAGGGAAGGATACGACGGGGAGTGAGAGATTCACCGAGGACACGGGAAGATAAAATAATCAAACAGGACTCAAGAGTGGTATCCCACCAAGTATTTCCATATTCAACTATTTTTATCTACATGTATATATTGTTCCTCCCTGTAGTTATAAGTAGGATAAGTTTAGTTTAAGATCTGCACGCGTATAATTTTGTCGGGTTCCGCTTCGAGCGCGGTGTTTAGACTGTGAAAAAAAAAAAGGGCCTTTTTTTTGTAAAGTTGGGATTCATAAAGAACCGGCTTCTGTTCTTTCTGACGAGAATAAAATCGGACGTTCGTTAGAAGTAACGTGTGTAAATTATTATTTTGTGTCGGTCTGTTCGCGGAAACCGTTACACCTCGTCACGAAACATCACATTATTGGGACATTAGGCTATAATGTAACAGACCTTTCCATCCTGCCAAATAATGATACATGTAATAACGTGCAACCCTAAGCTATAGAAATCATAATACAAGACCCTAAGCTGCAGTTTGTTTAGTTTGCATGCAAATCTGGCCCTGCATATGAAACTTTAAAAGAAATAAAGTCAATCAACATTTAGTACATTTATGTTTGTTAATTTTTATTATATATTTGTATACCTTTAATATTTTTATATGAAATTAGACTTACAACTGAAAGAGTGGAAGGGAACTGCATCATAAATCAAGAGATACTGTATTCTGCAACAATATGCAACACTGAAATAAAGAACAGCATTTTACTGATTTATAAAACCATCTATCAATTATTAATTGCATAATAACTGCGTTCATTTAAAATTTGTTTAATTGAAAAACACAACAACAAAGAAGTATAGTTTATAAGTATGAAAACCATTTTTTCTCCTTAGAATTAGGAAAGTTATTAAAAAGGATATACGTTTTACAATAAAGGTGAATCTGTTCAAATACACATGAAGCACAGTATCCAATGATATGCATTCTTATATAAAAATGGCACTTGCTTGGTTTTTATAAGACGAATTAGCGTGGCCAAATATATTACGGCCATTCCAACTCGATAAGTTTTTTCTCTTTAAGAGAGGATACCGAAATATTTTGTTCATCCATATACATAAGAATGCATACTGCACTTATGAAGTTAATCATGTATTGTATCATCTACCATGCCATCTCATATATAACTTCTAAATCTCAACTATTAACAATCGCATAAATTTTATATCATACAATAACAATCAAATCCATCACTTTTAACTTTCGGATGATGTATTGTGTTAGACCATTTAAATTTCCATATAACGGTAAATAACACATTAACTGATTACTCTTAGAAGATATTTAAATAGAATACCTTGTGATATACAAGACCAATATAATTTTTAATGAAATATTAATTACCAACATATTAAACAACTTTAAAAATGAAGTACTGATTAATATAAAATTATATATATATATGTAAATTTTTATTCTCTTTTCTAATATACAGTAATATATATGATGTATATTGATATGGTATGTTATATCTATATTTAGATGTAAAAAATTTTTACATTATTTAAATTATGTACATACGTTTCGTAATTTTAATTAAGATAAAACAAAAAATATTAATCCAAAGAGTTATTAAATATAATACAAGATTTCTTGGCAGTATCTTAAATTTTATATTTGATATTTTTTGTTTTATCTCAATTAACTTTTACAATATTTCATTTTATTTTGTAAGAATTTTTAAACTTTTGTTTTAAATGTATCCTGTACATACCTAGTATCCCATACATATTTAAAGCATAGATCATGGATGGATAAATATTTTGGCTGGATCTTTCAATATAATGACTGTTAGTTTAAAAATATTAAAAAGTTAGGATGGTGCAGTATATTTAACACGATGATCAAATGAAAAGTTTACTTATGAGAAATAGACATTGTAAAACTGAATACAGGTTTACTGTGGCATGTTCAGAGATGCTACGAGTCGGAGCTGGTTTTACCATTAGGTGAACCTAGGAGTGTCAACATATGGAGGCACCATCTTATTCATACACAAAGTGAAGATGGATCATTAATTAGTGTTAATTAATAAAAATTTTTTTAAATGTTCATAATGATATTATTTTTATAAATATCTACACATGTAGATGTACAGTACATGTGTGCTTGTGTATGATAATATATATTTACAGACAATATATGGGCATGCCTAAATTTTCTTTGCCTAGGGCATTAGATACTCTTATGCTGTTCTGCTGCAAGTCAACATGCTCGTTACTACCCTACTATGCATTGCGAGAAAAATTTAAATCTTGAACATTTATTTACTAGAGTTGAGGGATAACAGTTGAACCTCGACTCCCAGCATCTCAAAGTTTACTCCCTGCAAATAAACTTTTCATTTGAAAAGCCAGTGCTTTCAGATATGAAATTCAAACAGGTGCTAATCTTGCAAGAATCTTTCAAGTCCATGAACTATGCTTTGACTCACAATATTTGTTTTATCAGCCAGCAAAACATGTAAAGTAATTAAAATTTGTTAACTTGTTATAAATATAGTCAATATGTACCATAAAAAACTGTTGCATTAGTCATTACATGTATTGTATAAATTTTTTTTCATTAATTTTATATAAGTACACAAATGTTCTAAATAAATTTTAACCATTTAATGATGATAGTTAGATATTCTAAATGCCATATAACTTCTGAAATTCCTTTTTAATATTTCAAAGTCCAATATTAAAAACTTTCTCATAAGTTATCTATAAGAAAAAATATACCAATTTGGTATATAGTATTTAACATTAATCATTTTAATAATCTGATTAAGTCTAATCCAAAATTATTTATTGTTTCACTCTAAAAACTGATAAACATAAAATGAATTGTACCCTTTTTTATGCAATTTGCTGATATAAACTATAATTGAAACATTATTAGATAACTTCTTTACATATTTGTATTTTTTGACTTTCCTATAGAATCCACAGTTGTGTCTGCAGATGGACTAGAATCACTTTCCTCCATATTGTCTTCATCTGTCTCCAATGGATAAGGTGATGCTGGAGCAGGAGGGAGATTATGTTGGCATCGGTACGCTTCCCAACGTGCATCGTCGGACTTATGAGTTAAATATCTCTGTCCTACTTCTGATTCCAATTCTTTTAGATCACACCAGGTTTGATAATCCTAGTGATAACATTTAAAATATATATCATTAGAAATGCTACATTTTAATGACAAAACATTAACTTATATAAAATAAATATACTCATTGGTAGAGAAATTAGGACTAAAGTACTAAACATTTAAAAGTGGAATGATTAAAAACTAAATTTAGTTATTTAAACACAATTATTACTACAAAACTTTTTTAATCTCATCAAAATCTAACATTTAACAAATGGCTAACCAAAGCAGTTTGTCCTAAATCTCTCATAGCATCTTTGATGTTCTGAGAAACTCCAGTTTGAGTATAAGTTGGATTTTCAAAAATTTCCATGATTAATCTAGATACAGCAGGCCCTATCCATCACCATTTTGGTTTGGCTGAATTTGTGATGGACAGGACACAAAAATTTCTCTTATTGATTTTGAGAGTGTGGCTCAATTAAGCCTAGTTATTTATTTTTCTTATACCATCTTCCTGTAAAACTATACTTCCAGCCTTTGTTCCCCGTAATCACTCTGTAATTGGTTAACCTGTATGGTCTGTTCTGTTATAGAACAAAAGGGGTGACATCTTCTTGGTCAAGGGGTTACTGGCAGAGAAAGGAGGGAGATCCAAACAAAGGTAATACATTTTTTTTTCGGGAAGAGACGAGAGCAGGACGGACGATACACAAGGAAGAGTACAGGAAGAAGACGATTACTAAGGAATGGATCCGAGGTTTCGTTTATTTATCTCCCGTCACCCCTTTGAACCTTTCATTTTCTATAATTTCTATATAATTATATGATTCTTTTTATCTTCCACCTAACTTTTGGGCCCGATATTAGTGTAATTTAGTTAAGTTAAACATAAGTTAGAGTATGCTCCTTTGTTTGTCGGCAAATTGGGAACCTGTCAGTTGTATTGTTACAACCAATCCCAGAGAAATTGCATATCATAGTTAGTAAGCGCAAATAATTGTATGTCCAGAATTTGGATTAATTTTAAGATCATTAAATTTAATCAACGCCAAGCAATTCTCCAGATTTAATTATTTAATACTTGGTGACAAGAGAGAAAAATAAAGAAAAATTCTTAATATTTTAATATTTAATTTAAAAATTTTATGTTAAACAATAAAGTATTGGAAAGAATTAATTATGAGGGCAATAACCTTAACTATTATGTGTATTTCTGTCTAAAACATTGTTAGACTATCTCTATTCATCCATCATATAATATAAACAATTATTAACTGTTACACTCTTGCATTAACTCTTATTAAAATAATTATTCAGCATGAAAAATATCAGAAAACTATATATTCCATGGAACATTACATTTACACATTTTTTTTTACAAATAGAATTTTCTTTGTTTAATAACAAATTTATTTATTAAGTATAAAATAAGTAAAGTATTTAATAAAAGCAATTACTATTTTACCTGTAACCAAGTGTGAGCCAAAGTTTTATCAACGGTATACCTCTTCCTGGCATTTAACTGAAGAAGACCACTGATCAGATGAATTGCTAAAATATATAATGACTATTTTTATTTAAAAAGAAATCAGTTTTGATTATATTACATTATTTTTTTTACATATCAATACATACCCTCAGAAGAAATAGTTTTCCAAGGATCTGGAGGGAACATAAATTCTGCATTTTGAATCTGATCATTGATATCTTCATCTTCGTTAAATGGGAAAGTCCCACTAAGGCTACAAAGAAGTATAATTTTAAATATTTATATAATTTTAAATGTAAATAAAATTGAAAAAGTTAATAAATATACCTGTATTTACCTAACATAAATAATTACTCCAACAGACCACATATCCAATGAGCGATTATATCCCTTATTCAGTATAACTTCTGGTGCTAAAATTAAAAAATTTCATAAAAATAATTCAATAATTTTTTATTAAACAAAAAGTAATTACTACTTGTTCACCATGTGTTTTACTTAGTATGAAAAGATAGCTGCTTTGCTTGATAAAAGAACAACTTTATAGAATATTAACTGTAAAGTTCTTTTATAGTATAGTAGCAGCCATGGAAATTGTATCAACAAATAAAAAGCATACCCTTGTTTATGATGTTATGGATAATGCAATCTTTTACAGTTTCTTGTAGGTCTGCAGAAAATTATACCTTAAAAAAATAAATGCATTTTTACAGGATTTTATAGGTAATGCAATTTTCGTGGACAGTATCACATATTTTATTTAAATTTTGGTTCTATTGCAAAGCCAATCTTCAAGACTGAACTCTACTACAGGGTCTGAGAGAACAGATTTGATTTCTCCAGACAAACCAAATAACAGTTGATAGAAAAATGCATATTAGTGTTGCATACCTATTGCTACTGCTTCTGGGCCCTTGACTTTTGCCCAAGCATTCTTCATTATCTGCCATAATGCCATTAACTTTTATCTTTGATGGTAATGTTGGAATCAATGATTGAAATTATTGTCAACTGTTATACGACATCATTACTTACAACAAATTGTGTTGCAATGTTTTGTAAACATTCGTTCTTCCATTACGTAATAAAAGGTTGGTTGTGCTGTTGACCCCTCAGGGAACCGTTAGAGATGATGACCTTGTTTCACTCTCCCCTTTCCAGCTCTGACCTTCTTTGAGTCAAGACAGTGTAATCTTTGTGTATTCTTTGTTTCTTTGTTATATAACCAGTTACACAAGTCTAACTTGTTTTTACTAATATCTCCGACAAGCAACATCTAGTCTAACAGGTAAGTGGTGTTACAATAAAGCAATCCCAAAAAAGAACAATCTCTCTACATAGGTGCAGTTTCACTAGGGTGTAGCCAGAGCTATCATGCATAGATATCCTATAAGACAGAACCAGCACCTGCAGATTTCATCCCATGTCTGGTTTTTATGATGTAAACTGCAATCATCCATCCAATGATCTGGTTCACTTGATCTGTCTAGTTGGATTGGAGATGATAAGGAGAAATGTTTTAGTACTGCTAAGTGAAGGATAAACTGTAGAGTGATTGGAATACTGCTTGATGGATACAATTTATTTTTGTTATATCTTAATTATGACTATTTTATAATTTTCATATATTAATTTTAATATAATTAATATGATAATTTTATAATTTGGATATTAATATATTAATAAATTCATTAATAGCTATTGTGTAATTAATAACCTTTTATTCTTTATTATTACAATAGCATCATTTGTTTTATTAAATAATCCATTAACTTTTAAATTGTTATTGATCATTTATATGTACTGTACAGTACATACTGTATTTCAAACAATTGTTATTTTCTTCAGTTTACCCAGTGGTCAGATCTGCCCCTCTCACAGATCTTATAGTAGAGTTTGGTCTCAAGGATTCATTTTGCAATAGAACCAAACTTTATGAAGTAGATCAAGTACAAGTAAGATTTGAATTTAAAATACATGAATATCTTTATGCATTTTTAATAATCAAAAACAGAAATTATTCTTTGTTATTTCATCAGTTAGATTTATGGATATACAAATTTGTTATGTTATATATTATAAGATATGACCTATATCAACCGTATAAAGGACACAAATGGCAAAGTGCTAACTAAAAGTGAAGAAATTAAGGCCTGGTGGAAAACATACTTTAAAGACCTTATGAACGTGGAGAATGACAGACAAACTAACACTGAAAATGTAGGTAAATACTGGCCTAGTAGGCATAATAGAGAAATGGGAAGTAAAGCTGGAATTGAGTAAAATGAAAAATGGGAAATCAGTGGGCCAGGATCAGATACCAATAGAGGTATGGAAAGACAGAGAGGAGGGAAGAGACTGGTTAACAGAGTTGTTTAACAAAGTATTGTTAGAGGAAACTATGCCCAATGAATGGAGAAGCTATTTAGTATCCGTCTTTAAGGAAAAAGGGAATGTGCAGGAATGTAATAATTATAGGGGGATAAAACTATTGGCTCACACAATGAAACTTTTTGAAAAGGTAATTGAACGGAGGATTAGAGAGGAAACTAGTGTCACTGAAGTCCAGTTTGGATTTATGCCTGGGAGAAGTACTATGGATGCCATATTTGTGGTGAAACAGGTGATGGAAAAGTACCAATCCGTGAGGAGAAACCTGCATATGGTGTTCATAGACTTGGAAAAAGTGTAGTGCTTGATCACTAAATGTATATATTTTTTTTCTTTGTTTGTGTCAATTATTTATTTTATTGTATTGTAGTTAAACGGAACGGAATTTATTTCCGTTTCTCTATGTCGTCGCGTACCAACCCTTGACGGGTGAGGTTTGTAAGCGGTCATTGGCGGATTGACGGGTCACGTGATACAGTAGTTCCCGGATGGTGGGAACTTATAAAACGTGCGTTTGGTGACATGGGAGGACTTTTTTCTTTCTTGGAGATTAGCCTGGATCGAGCGAGAAGTTTGCTAACGGATTAGAAGGAAGGAATTGGAGCAGTGGAGCTAGGAAGAACAATCCGGATCCATCTGCGCGGGGAAACGGTATGTGCCTTTTTCGACAATAGTATTTCGTGGAGGAAGGAACATTCATTCAGTCATCACATTTATTTCACTGGAAAGGACTTTTTCCCAACACGTGGATGCCCCATTTCCCAATCGACTGAGTATAATGTGTAATTCGAACGTGTATAATTATCGTCTGTAAATTAATTTGTATCTTGTTAGGTTAAGTCTGTGTTCCTTTTGTTTTTTCTCTCTTATGTTATTTAAATAATAAATTTTGTTATTGTGTAAAGTCCTCGTTTTTTTTTCTTTCTTACCAATCTTTATGTCTGGACTGTTTCGTTCATCCCAGACTCTACAAAAGAGTATGACAGAGTCCCGAGAGAAGTCCTTTGGTGGTGCCTTAGGAAGAAAGATGTGCCGCTTCAGTACATTGCGACAATTGAAGATATGTTACTATAGGGCCATCATGCAGGTTAGAACTGCAGTCGGATTGACAGACATGTTTGAAATAAGAGTGAGCTTACATCAAGGGTCAGCACTCAGTCCATACTTCTTCCTATTAGTTATGGATGCAATAACATCTGCTTTACAAGAGGACATACCCTGGTGTGTGGTGTTTGCAGATGACATAGTCCTCATTGATGAGGGCAGGGAAGAACTAGAGATGGCTAAACAAATGGCAACACATTCTGGAAAATGAGGATCTAAAAATCAGCCAAACCAAGATGGAGTATATGTTTTGTAATTTTGACAGTCTCCCTGGTACTGGTACATTAAAACTAAATGGAATACCTTTGCCAGAAAGTACTGAATTCCATTATCTGGGATCTCTGCTGCAGAACAATGGCAACATTGATAGGGAGGTTACTAGGAGGATCAATGCAGGGTGGTTAAAGTGGAAACAGGTGACAGGAATAACTTGTGACAAATGCATGTCACTTAAAATAAGAGGGCTAATATATAAAACTGTCATCAGATCCATGCTTATGCATGGGTGCGAGTGCTGGCCGATGACAGCCGCCAAAGAGAAGCAATTACATGTGGCAGAAATGCGAATGCTGAGGTGGATATGTGGGGTCACGAGGATGGACAGGATTAGAAATGACTACATCAGAAGAAGTTTAAAGATAGCACCTATCTCAGAAAAAATAAAAAGCCACAGACCGACATGGTTTGGACACATGTCAGTTTGCGGCTTGTTATTGTGAGAAGAATGAGGAACATGTAACAAAAAAAGCACTAAATATGAAAGTACAGGGATGTAGAGGTAGACCTAAGAAGAGATGAATTGAATGTGTAAAAAAAGGATATGCTGGACTGTGGAGTGGATGAAGAAACAATCAGAGATAGACCAACGTGGCGTGAATTGACATTCCAGGCTGACCCCAAATAATTTGGGATATAGGCCAAGACAAAGAGAAGACAAATTTGTTATTTTGCTTATTACTAATATGAAAGCCATTATTTGTGTGTGTGCCCTTATAACTCCTGCAATTTTTGTCCAATCTAGATGAAATTTTGATTTTATTCGTTTTATATTCTGATGGAAAGTATAGGCTACTTATTTTATGGAAATATTAGCTATAAACGTTTTATTGATTTCAGATCAGTGATTGCACTTACATTGCAGTGACTTCATTTAGTATGTGCTTGATGATGGAATTTCCCTTAAGTTGCATTTTTAAATATTTTGGCAAATGGTATATTTCAAACTTACTTCATTAAATTTAAAATTTAAACTTTAAGAAATCATAACTGCATCATATCACTTCTATAACAAATTTTAAAAAAAATCTTCCCATAGTGACCATGTGATGTTCTATTATCCAATCAAAAGTAATGATCTAACAAGCCTGTTATTTGGAAAATGTTATCACTCATCTAACTAACATACATACAATTCATCTTTGTTTTGTCAATGTGGAATTAAAAAGTTCCACATTGATAAAATAAAGATGAATTGTATGTGAGTCATTATTTTGTCAAAAAAATAAAATAAAAATGTCTAGGGGAACGCATAAGAGTAAAATTGGAAATTTATGTTTCTTTATCCCATTCAAGAAACCAAAACAATATTAAGGTGTTTTTTTCCTTCATACTAGGTGCATTAATAGACACAAGGCATTTTTACTTTATCTTTATTCTGGATTCTCTATAGGCAGATACATTTCGGGCAAAGACCCCTTTTCTGTCGGCTGCACAATAAGACACATTATAAATTTTCACATCTTTTTTAATCTCATTGGGACGAGATTATAAAAGATTCCACTAACAGAGACGTCAAGAGTATATGCTGGTTGATATTTAACATTAAACCATAGAGTCACTGTAATAGTAATTTAAAATTGTGGATACATTTTAAACTGCAATGGTATTTTTTAAAATTTTTTTACCTGTAAATAAGTAATTTTTAAGCAAGATGTGTCAACACCACCTGAAGAAAATCCCGCAAGTCATGGTATGTTGTAACTTGTCATGATAAAACATTGTAATTCGAGAAATTTATAATGTGTCTTACTGTGCAGCCGACAGAAGAGGGGCCTTTACCCAAAACGCGTATCAGCCTATAGAGGATCCAGAATAAAGATAAAGTAAAAATGCCTTGTGTCTATTAATGCACCTAGTAGTGAAGGAAAAAAAAGCAATAAAAAGAAGACATGGTCTCAGAGTACATAAATATTAAGGTGTCTATTACTAAAGGAAGACAGCAGGAAAACCTTTTAAAAGACAATAGTGTTTACTCAGAATGTAGTGTATAAAGAAATTTTACAAAAAAAAAAAATTTTAATATTTTTTTAATATAAAGTCTGTCATTTTTTTATGTGTGTGTAAGTGAATTCTCTATAACTTCTACTATTTCTATCCACTCCAGCTGAAATTGTATTTTGTTGTTCTTTATGTTACAACAGATAGTATAAACTACTTCATTTGTAGCAATATTAGCAACTTTTCTTCAATTTCTTGAAATCTCTACTTTTCATAAAAATATTCCATCATGCTTAATGGAGAAATTTCTAGTAGTTATATAATACATGTAATAATGTATAAAATAATGTACATAACAATATAAATTGTATTGTATTATAATGTATTTTAAATATATTCAAATGTTTACCTAAATATGCTGGTGTTCCAACAATAGATCTTCTGAAGGATTTTTCACCAATAATTCGTGCAAATCCAAAATCACACAGTTTTACCTATAAAATATTTTTTTTAAAATTAATTTGCAAATCTCGCAAATCTTTAAATATTCAGATACATTTTATAGAAACATGCATTGCATTAAAATGTAATTAAATTATATTTTATTATTAACTTCAATTTTTATTGCTTTTCTTGGGGTGAAAACTTACAAAATCTTTATATTTGAACTATCCAATGGTTCATCAGGAGGTCAGCAAGAGAAAAAAAAATCCTGTTGACTGATGATAGGTATTTAGAGCTCGAAAGTATGGTAGTTTGGTTTTCTAAAAGTTTTCATTGTTAATGCTATGTATTGCAGCGCCATCTCTGGCAATTCTTATATGTTATGTTGTAGCATGCCTGCGCACCACAATTCAGTTCTGTACCGCTTCTTGTTCAATAAAGACGTGCTTGTTACTTGTTCATAAGAATCCATCTCCATCCTTCTTAATCTAATTCCAACGACCATACATACCAGTTAAGATAGTAAAAAAGGGGGGGATAATAATTATTATTATTGTTGTTGTTTACTGTTATTATTAGCATTGTTACTGTTGTGATCTAGGTAATTTTAATGTTCTTTAATTCTGCTATTTGTGTTGTGGGTTTTGTTTTTATACATAGAACCAGAGCCCCACAGATGGCGCTCTGGTTCTATGTATAAAAACAGAACCCTTTGTTGTAGCTGATCTCTTTTTCCTTTGTGTGTAAAAAAAGACATGTGTTAAATAAAAATGCTATACTAAAGTGATAAAATCCAGTTCTTTGTCCCTAAAACATTAAAAACTTGAACATTCATTCCGAGAAAAGCAGTATGAACTGGATTTACATTTTATTTCTTTAATAATCATGTTTATTATTAAAATATAATAAACAACAAATTAACTTACTTGAGGAAAATCTGAGTTAGAAGACAGCAACACATTTTCTGGTTTTAAGTCACAGTGAACAATATTCTTAGAATGAAGATGTTTTAAAGCAATTAAAATCTGAAATATTTAAGTAATATTATAACAGCATAAAAATTTAAAGCGATACAGGGCTTAAAACTGAAGTAAATAGTTATAAAATGTAACAAACCAATAAAACACACCTGGTATACAAGGAACTTTGTAATTCTTTCTGAAAGGCGCCTTTTCTCACTTGTAAGAATCATATCTAACATATCTCCTTTCAATTTCTCCATTACTACAAAAATCTTAACAGAAATAAGATATTTTCAATTTACTATACGATTATTTAATATTTTTATAATAATGTAAAAATGACAAAACAGACAAACTGAATGAAATAATGGTTAATGTGAGCCTAGGTATACAAAATGACGACCATCAACAATAACCTAAATGCACCTATATTTAAACTTTTTTAAAACTAAAACATTTTTAAAACGTAAATTTGCTACTTACTTTTTCCCCTGCTTTTGGTTACTTTTCCTACTCTTGAACCAGAAACGAAAAATAAAAAAGTCATCATACTACCTATAAATTCAATTGATGCATGGACGAAGTGAATTACAACATTCTATACATCAGTGGTTCAAACAAAATTTGCCTGTATTGTACATAAATTTTTCTCCTCTTAAGAACTGCAGTCTTACAATTCACATATCGCCTTTTCATCTACAATAGGCAGCGTCTCCATAGAGGGTGGTACCTGCGATCCACGGCCACCTAGCCTTCATGTGTCATTCATGTTATCTTTCGGGTCAGAAATCACTATTACATATCCTTGGTTATGACAAATTTAACACATTTACACACTATAAACGCCCATTTAAACCACATATAAACCCTTTACAAAATTTTTACCTCACTTACACAATGTTAACACACCTTTAATACACTTTTATGACATTTAACACACATTAAACACATTAAGGACACGTTTAACATGTTAATTACCATTGACAAACTTTCCTCCACGATAACTTTAGACTTCGTGTAAATTGTACAAACTTTAAAAAACACAGACAGTTTTTAAAAAATTAACAACATGCATAATCCGTCTACATCATAACCAAAATTCGAAATTCACATTATTCCTCATGTTTCCTGAACGGAATTTTTTGATGGATATTTGCATACGAAGGCATCATTACTATGAGCGCCATCTACATTTCTTTTCTAAAAACACTTGCCATCGAGGTTACCGGAAACGCCACTATTTTGTATACCTAGGCTCTCATTAATCGAAATAATAAATACATAAACCTTTACAGTCTAGCATTTATTTTTAATGATCAAACATCTCTAGCTATATTACTAGCTCTCATCAGATTTGAATATAGATGTTCAAAACAAAAACAAATGTTGCAAGATATGAAAGTAGAAATGCAAAGTAACATGAATAAGTTAAATTCAAAATAACAAAATATGATAAAATTAATGAGTGTAAAAATAATAAATTAGCACACTGGAAGGAAGAGGAATAGCATGGTCTGCTATTCCTTCTCCTTCTAGTCTGAGGATATTACTTATGTGTGAAACAGAAGAGTACTAATGGAGGAGGGCTTATTCGTTGGCCTGTGCGAGTTAGTCATCCGAGGCTAGAAAAGTCACTTTCTACCTCATTACAATAATGAAATTCACCACTGAAATCAGACATATATATATAGATAACATACTTATTATATGGAAATCAAAGACAGATGTTCACTGTTTTTTTAACCTAGCCAACTCCAATCTCTGTGTCTTTCATTATAACTCAAACAAGATAAGTTGTAAAGATGAATACAGTAGAGAGTTGTTAATCCGAACCCCGGTTATCCGAACAATTTTCAGTCGGACTGTGTCGTGCTGAATCGAACGTTTTTGATACTAGATTTACTTCTAAAATATAATTTTCATGTTTTTATATTCTTCAATATATTTATTTTGTTTGTACAAAATAAAGAAATAATTTTTAACGATACAATGGCCTCGATTATTATTATAAAAATTTTCGTTAGGCTTAAAATCGACGAAAATTCAACACGAAGCGACACGAAGCGGAGAAAAATTTGAACATCGGACAGGTTAATATATTTTTTCGTACATAATCGGTTATCCGAACAAATCACTAATCTGAACAACCCCAGTCCCCAATTGATTCGGATAAACGACTTTCTACTGTATTTCTAGATATCTTATTATAGTTAAAAGAAGGAGATAATCACAAAGATCTTTATGAAACTAATCTTCTATCCATTACACATCCCATTTGTGTCTAGATGTCTTTTCAAATACAAATCTCCACTTACAGAGTACTTGTCAGAACTTACACTAACTGCTCTAACAACCTAGATACTATTCAAGAACTTAATTCGATCTGTATAATAAAAATTATGTTTTATTGTATCAGTATCCTAGACAATGATTGTTGTTTTAATGATGATATTTGAAAATTGTAAAAATACAAGTATTGAAGGATTAAAATTATTTAATCAAATCATTCAATGTAAAAGTAGTGCTGTTAGTTTTTCATTATAGTACATTATAGTGCCACATTTAGAAATATGGGGTACCTGCATATTGTGTGCCTAGGTACCTCATATTTCTAAATGTGCCACTGCTGAATGAACATCTCAACACTGTAAAACCTCCAGAACAAAGATATAATACCTCTATGCAAAGTATTATCTCTATGCAAAAGTAATACCTCTATGCAAAGTACAGTACCTCTATGCAAACAGCACAGCCAATAAGAGAAGAGACGTCATATTCAAAAGGAATCTCACTTTATATCAACTTATCAGATATGATAAGGACAAGATAAATAACCAATCAAGGTAAAGTCCTGACATCTGAGGGGATACTCCTATACTTGCCAGATATATGGAGATCATTTAAATTTACAAACAGACTCAAGAATACCTTCATAAACTATAGAAATGTGGACAGGACATTATCTAACACATACATTATTTTACATGAGTAACAAAGTGTTTAGACACTTAATTACACATGCACAATTATCACTCATCATCATTCATCTTTATATTTATTGAGATTTTGTTAATTTTTATATTCATTAATTTTATCATATTTTATAACATTGAATTTATACTAGCCAGAACCTGTTAAATATTTGCTTTATAATATTCTTAATAGAAAACCTATTTCCATCCATTTTTGAGAATATTCTAATATGTTTAAAAATTTCACTCTGGACAGAGTACTTCACAATGTTCACATACTGCCATGTCTGTGCAATGACAGCTTGTTTGATTGATTCCTTTCTATTATATAAGTATCGCTTATTCTGTAACTTGCAATGTTTTTGTTCTCAAACATCTATATTTTAATTTGATGTGGTGGTTCCTGATGTAGCTGTAAACATCTACTCATTAAAAAATTAATGCTAGATTTTAAAGAATATAAGGGGGTTAAATGGCTATTATATACCTGTAATATAATCAATAATACCATAAAATGGACAATATTTTTTAGTAGTTTTTAAATAATAATTAAAATGTTATGTTAATTTTCTTTACTGTTATAACCTTTCTAATAAAAGCTGGTAATTGTAAAACAGACTGAACCACTTTTCTGCCAGATGCAGGGGGAATGATAGTAAGTAAATGGTAAATAGTAGTTATTAGTTAATTGTTTATTGGTATCTCATTCTCGCTTCTTCGATTTTCTGCCCTCTAATTATAGTTTGATATGTCTGAGAAAAATGCTAAAATTATACATTGTTATATCTTATATATGACCAAAAGATTATATCTATTCTTTATATAAAATTTATATTAAGTAATAGAAATAGGTTATAAATAAACTAACAAAATTAAATGGCTTTGAATATGTACTCCTATCTCAAACAATTGTATTTAAACATTAAATGTTTGGCTAGAAGATAGGACTGTAGCTAGAGCAACAATCAGGACTTCTGCACAGAAGCCCTGGTTATAATCATATTTAAAAAATTGCTATAAAACTTATTATACAATCTGCTGTATTATAAACTGCTATACATATATTAGTCATGTCTTATTACAGGTACTCCAACGACCACTCGCACTTACGACCAATTGAGTTTCAACCTGCAATTCGGGGAATCCCCTTTCTCAGCTTGAGTGTCGGTCAGTGGTGAATGGTGACATGCACACTAAGCGTACTATAATAGGCTTGCGCTTACTATAATAGTCTTATAGTATTATAATAGGCTAATAGCGTACTAAAATAGTCTTTTTATGAATAAATTTGAAGTTTGTTGCATAATTTGTATAATTTTACAACGATCCTATATTCCTGGCACAAGCTCCTTGCTTATCGACCAATTCGCTTAACGACGTAGATGTCGGAACGGAACTCGGTCGTAAAGTGAGGAGTACCTGTATTTAAAATAATTTTTGCATAATTATTGGATTATAGATTTGCATAAGAACAGATGAGACAGTTTACTCTAACTATAAAAAAAATTTGTTAAAATAATATATAATCTGGTATAGTTTTTGGGCTGCAATTTTCAAATTGCAGACCTATACATTCTCACTGTCATCTGTCTATCTATCCATCCATCCTTTGTTAATTTTGAAAATGAAGTTAGACAGATGAAAATCAAGACTAGATATGGAAAGCTTATTATTTTTAAATTTTTTTTGTTCTTTTTCTAATCTCTTTTGCATTATTTGTTTATTATAATAATAATAATACTGTATTCCTTGCCAAATTTCTACAACATTTTAATTTTTGCAGCAACTTTAAACTAGATTTGAATGTGTAAATTTTTAAATTAATTTTTAGAATAAACAATTTCTATTACCTTCTCATTTGTTTCATACATTCTTTCTAAATTTACAACACCAGGATAACTGAGATTTTGTAAAATTGACACTTCATTCTTAAGTTGAGCTTCTTGTTTCGTTGGAAATCGTTGTTTATCAATTACTTTTATAGCAACTGCTCTTCCAGAAGTACGATGCACACCTTAAATTTAAATAATCAATATAGAGTAAAACCATTGAATTTAACTAAATTTTCATCTTGACAAAGAAACAATATTTTAGCCTAATTAAAATTTGTTGGTATTATTAGGCTAAAATATGGCTAATTTCATTCCAACTATGAATTCTTAGAAATGATAATTCAAATGATATTGTATGCTATTGTATTCTTAATATTGTGGCTATTAATGTTAAACTTAATAATAATAATATTGTATGATAACATACAATATTAAGAATACATTTATAGAGTTGTGGTCTTACGCCATATTTTTCTTTGTATATTTTATTTGTACATATATATATATATATGTATATATTCCTCCTTCCCTTTATTTCTCCACCCTTTGTTCCCTGCTCTCCTGGAAACTTCTCTCAGCGGGTGGCAACGAACTGGTTTTAAGACAAAGAAAAAGGGATAGCCTGCAGTGGCTAAAAGATGGATAGACTGGCCACACTTTTGGGCCGAGACGACGAGCTGTGAGGACGTGTTTAGTGAGGTCTCCAGGAATTTCGCGCCGACGGGAGCACGAAGGAGGCAGCAAACCGAACGTTACGGAATCTAGAGAAAAACTCTAGAAATCTGATACAAAAGCTCTTCTGGAAGTCTATCGGAAGAACACGAAGTAGAAAATTCGAACACTACGGTCGTCGAATCTCGTATCGTCCAAGAAGGCCTGAGTTATAGCCACCATCACGAGTTCAATAGCTAAGTTTGGGTACCCGTTCTTGTCTTGTTCTGTCCTATTTTCTACATCTTCTCTTTCCCTCTCTAGCATAAGTAGTTTTAAGTAATTAGTTATAAGTTTCTTTTTCGCGCCCCTTCTGTAACGCGTCGCGTACATCAATTCTTTTGTCGCGAGTTTTTCGACTACGATTCTGCCGAGTTTTAAGTGATTTTGTAAAAGGAGTGTCGGAATACAAACGTGTATCGAGAATCCTGTATAATTTAACAAACGCGGGTGAAAATTAAAATAAAGTTGTTAAAATTTCCTTTATCCTCTCGTCGGACTTATTTTTTCACCACGTGCGTTTGACAATAGAGTTGCTCATAAGAATCTGATAATACAAATCTTTCTAAACTTTTAGATAATTATCATAAATGCAAAAATTTATTTTAAGTATGAAAATTTTATTATTTGAATGTTTATAATCTTAGTTAATACTAATCAATAAGAACCAAATGACTAATTAAGAGCTTTGTTTCAAACTTGTTTGATAGCAATATATTAAAAAGCTTGTTGTCTGTATTAATTAATTACGAAACATAATTACTTTGGACTAATAAGCTCATTCCTTAGTCCTAAGTAACTATGTTTTTGTAATTGTTTGATAGCAATTTTTAATTTACAAGATTCATTATAGCCTAATGATAGATTTTTAAAAATAAAATAAACTCCTTTATTTGTAAAAATTAAAATTGTTCATCATCAATTATAGATTAAATTTTTTGTATCTTAAGTCATATTTAGTTTATGTTTATTACCTCCATAAACAATACCAAATTGTCCAGAGCCAAGAACTTCATCAGGAAATATCTGATACTGCTGACTTATATCCTATATGAAATAAATTGTTTTTATTAATAATATATACAAGTATCGGTAAAAAAAAATCAGAATATTGAAAGTTTATATGTTGTCGAGTATTTCCTACAGAAACATGGAAGCTAAATCATCAAGCCCTGCAAATACACCTATAAGCACTAATAGTTACCATGTAGAGGAGCATAATGACATAACAAAATGCAAATTAATCCTTTAATAAAATTCACAAATCCTTCACACACAAAATAATACCATCCTTTTCAGTTGCAAAGTGGATACAGTTTCAAGGACAAGATAGATCAGAAGCAATACAATTTGGAGAAGAATCTTTTTAGTCAAAATAATTTAACTTAAATTTAAATTCTTAGTTTTCTTACATTAAAATGGTTTAATTATCCAACTTTAAGAGAGAAAACTGAATGGGAAAATAAATTAATTGTTAACTTGACAGATATAGAAATACCAAAGTATATAAAATCTATAATTTGTTTAGATGTCACAATGAACACCCCTATTTGTATTAAAGCTACAGAAATATTAGCAGATATAGAAAATTTCTGTTTTCAAATAAAAATAAAAGAAGAAAAGTCAAAAATTAGACATGAAATCAGCAAATCATTAAAAAAATTTATAATAGATAATAAAAGAGGTGACATTATTGTTATGGAAAAAAAATAGTAAAGTATACACAAGTAAATATAAGTACACAACAGGTATAATAATTTTTTAAGAAAAAACAATCCCACCTGTTGCAAGTGAAGTGTAAAATTCCACAAAGTATCATGGTATTGAAATGCATGTGTATTAGAGGAATAAGGGAATTATGACCACTTGAAAATTCAACACTGTTGAATTTTCAAGTGTACCAAGAAATCCTCAAAACATTCATGATACTGTCATCAGCAAACTTCTTCAGAAATTACATATTCATTTTTCATCATGATCTTGCCTTTCAAATCAGCATCAACTATTGTTTGCCTTAATGATAAGGCAAATTTCTCAGACAAATCTCATAGAGAAATTTGCAAAATATTACTAAGAAAAAAACTGAATAAAATGAAACTCTAGATATTATAAAATTTAAAAGACAAAGTACACCTTGCTTGGTGCTTAGTGATGCCTGGCAAGTGTTGTCTACTCAATCCATACTTCAAAGATTACATGCTATAATTAAATCCAAAGGAGACCCTACTAAATGTTGACTGTATCAAAATATATTATTATTTGAAATGAAATAGAACACAAATTAAGTGAAAACTTATTCTAATATTTTGAAACACAAGTGCATATTTATTTTTTTTAAAGGATACAATTATTTTGTTTGTGATTAATTTAACTTCTTAAAGGATTAACTTGATTTTGTACATCATTATGCTCCTCTACATGGTGCTTTTAGTGTTGTACTTGCAGGAAATTATTATTTACTTGCCATATTTCTGTAGAAAATGCTTGACAACATAAATTTTCATAATATTCTAATTTTTTGACCACTACTTGAACTTAGCAAGAAATGCATATGAGATAAGATTTATAAGCTAAATTCAAACTGCTGTCTTGGATTGAAATTTGCTTAGAAAACTGAAAAACTTTCAGATCTTGTGACCATCATAAGAGAAGTAGCATCAAGAGAAAATGATGGATTATAAGCGGAATCTGCTACCTACTTATGATCTTTATTCTAGTATGTACTCCTGACAATGTCTTAAAACCCAAAAATACTTCTAAACGTGTCTTCACTTCAAGAAAGCAGTTTGAATTGAATTTACATTATGAAACTTACTTAACACATATATTATAGTAACATTTTTGTATTATCTAAAGTAAAAAATAAACAATGGTCATACTTTTATACAGTTTTTTTTTACTTTAAAAAATGTGGTTTCATAATCTATTAATTTTTTAAAGTAATAATTATTATACATATTCACATATTACATACAAAAGACTTACCATACTTCCATTTGTACTTTCATTTTGGTTTTGGCTATCTGGAGAACTCTCTGAAAGTTTTAAATTAAAAATTATAAGTATAACAACAGATTCATTGTAAAACGTATTAATGCTTTAAAGCTATAAAAATGCTTCTCTCCAATTTTTCTAAATTAATTATTAGAAAAAAACCTCAAAAAGTTTAAATTTATATGGTTATGATAAAGAAATCTTACTATTTGAACGCGGAGACTGTAGAGATGTTATCGAAGCAACAACTGGCATTAATGCTTGCTTTATTGCAATTCCCAACCTTGAGCAACATTCTTATCATCTTCGACTCCAACAAAATAATCAACTGTTGAGGTATGTATTTTGAAACAAAAATCTTGCTTATTAAGATTTGACGAATTTGTTTGTTCTACAGGTTCTACAGATAAAATTTCTGACAGAGCAATTTCCTGAAAATTTTTGATATTGTAATTTAATTCATTTATAAGACAAAGTTTTAATTTCATAGAATACACGAAGAAAAACTTTGATAACATAAAGATACAAAAATATTAATATACAAATCCTCAGTGAACACTATATTGTCAGTTTTTCAAGAGATGATGCCAACACTTTGCCAATTAAATTTAATGTTTTTATAATTTTATATAAATATTTATGGTGTGTAGTTTACACCTAGCTTAAAATAATATTAATATGTAAAAGCTGGTCTATACATCTGTCTTTAAATAAGTGACACAATCAGACCTAAAAATGAATACATTTCCCTACATACTCTTTTATTGAGCTAATTTTGACAATGCTTCTTTGATAATCTATCAAAATTTTATTCTTCTAACTCTTTGTTTTTCCTAATTTTTACTATAATTTTTAATTACTGTATGAATTACAATAAACATGAATAAATTAATCACAATATTTTATAGAATATTTTTAAACTTAAATTAAAAATATATCTATACTAATAAACAATAATAGTCTACTAAATGCAATTTTTTATTATTATTTCAATGTTATCAAAATTAATTGAGTTTATGTTTTGATAAATAATCACTAGTAATATACAGGATGTCCAAGAAAGATCTGCATTTCATTTTTAAAAAAACAAAGCAGTCTATCAAAGTGCAGTTTGTGGTAAAAGATTAAATCAAAAAGCTTTTTAATACAAAAATTAATACAATAAATTAATATATATATTTTTGTTAATTATTTTATCGTAAAACAAACTCACCTTAACGCTGAGAACTTTAAATTTAATCATAAAAACAAACGTTTTCAACCCATTCAATGGGCCATCATCAGGTTAACGACATTCAAATACCATTTCGAACAACCAATTCAAAATTAAAATAAATTACAATAGAATTCACGCACGATACTGAACTACGTAAACCAAATACAATGCAAAAATACATTAAACAAATATAAATAACATAGAAAAATACAATAAAATATGCTAATTGTACATGTATACATTGTAAAAATCCTATAGTGCCATAGGCAATCCTTTGAGCCTATTGAATGTATCCCTATGATTTCTTTCTAATTATAAACTTCCAAGCTGAAGGTAAAATTGTTGCATCTTTGTAATTTAAACATTTTTCTTTTAAGCTGGACTTGTATATTTCACATTTTTCCATTGTAGCTGCAAGTGTTGGTGAGTGCACCAGTGCTATGATCTTGGCCTCTTCTCATTTAACAATGGACCCCTCAGTCTGTGCCATTTTTGCCAACGCCGTTGTATATTTACTTTTTGCCACGTCATATTTCTGCTCTTTAAGCCTTTTACTTAGGCTTCTCGTTATGAACCCGTATATTCCTTGTCTATCCCTAATTGGTCGTTGCTGTACAGTATCGTGTATACCCCCAGTTGTTTGCTCTCTTTAATTCTATCCTTGTCGTTTCTCAGTAATTTATATATCGAGGGAGCTCTTTTGTATACAATAGTGCTGTTCTTGTGGCTCACAATATCTTCCATAACCGTGGATAGACATTTATTATAAGTGAATTTCATGATACCGTTTGTTACATCTCGTTTTTTCTTGCTTTTCTTAGGATCCTTGTAAGCGACAATTAGTTGGTCCACTGTTCTTGGACCAAACCCCAACAGCTTAGCCACTTGCTTGATTCTATTAAGCTCTCATATCGTATCCATTATGTTAGAGCAATACTGAAATGCTCTTCTAATTAAAGCTCTAAACGCTGAGAGCTTATAAGCAATAGAATCATTCAATGTTGACAGTATATATAGCGGGTCGTGTGTAGGCTTGATATATACACTTTTGTGCTTAGTGATCTGTTCCTAAACGCAATACCAATGTCCAAAAAATGTAATTCGTCGCTACTAATCTGCTCCAAGTTCAGCTTTGGACCATGATCATTGGAATTCATTGCATTTAAGAATTGGTGTATCTTGTAGGAATTGGAAT
This sequence comes from Centruroides vittatus, assembly GCF_030686945.1. Taxonomy (NCBI): domain Eukaryota; kingdom Metazoa; phylum Arthropoda; class Arachnida; order Scorpiones; family Buthidae; genus Centruroides; species Centruroides vittatus. The sequence continues at coordinate 660,857 of NW_027122171.1, forward strand.
TCTTGTATGGTTTTTCCATATAATAAGCACATCGTCAACATACCTTTTGTACAAGATTATGTCCTCATTGAAGTTGGTAAGTGTGATGCACTCCATTTTTCTTAAAACCAATTCACACAGCAAACCAGACATTGGGCTGCCCATCAGGACTCCTTTTAACTGCTTATAGACTTTACCTTCAAAAACGAAAAAAGATTGATCGCATACTAGATTTGCCATCATTTCTAGGTCCTTACGGTATGCCACTACCATTGGATGCAAGCCATATAACACTTCCATTAGTGCATCGAAACATGAGGATGGTTTGATTGATGGATACATCCTCTCGAAGTCCATTACTGACCTAACTTCGTTATCCATTAACACTAACTCCTGCAGATCCTTAACTACATTCATCAGGTTCTTTGTAACAATTTATTTTAATTTTGAATTGGTTGTTTGAAATGGTATTCGAATGTTGTTAACCTGATGATGGCCCATTGAATGGGTAGAAAACATTTGTTTTTATGATTAAATTTAAAATTCTCAGCATTAAGGTGTGTTTGTTTTACAATTTAAAAGAGTCTGAGTGGGAATAAGAGAATTATTTTATCTTAGGATTAGTATTTTCTTTGTTCTTTGTCTTCACTATTCTAGAACCTTCTTTCTTAATCCCCCTCAGGTGGGATCATTGGTTCTTAGAAATAACGTTGAAAAATAAAATGCACAACAAGACCCAAGAGTTTAGAAAGCGTGGGAAGGGCAGGTGTGGTTTGGAGTTTGTCAAGAGAGGAAGGAGAAGGGTTGTACTCCTGATTGCTTAGAGACAGATCAGAGGTGACGAGGCCTTGTAAAAGCGGAGTTGGAGAGAAGACACTGACGAGTGAGGCCAAATTGTGTGGCGCTCCAAATCTTGAACAAAGAGATTGGGGGCTGAGGACTATTGGAACAAAAATCGAAGCTCTCCCGTTAAAGATTCCTAGTGAGAGACTGTGAGGATACCTCAGAAAAGGTATACTGATAAAAAAGAAAGAAATTAAGAAGAATAGCAGAAATCAGACAAATACCACAGGACAGTCACCCATCCAAGACCACGTGGCTGAAAGTTCCTGGGTATTTCTTTCTTCCTCTACTCCTATCCTTAGCCATATATCTTTCTTCCCTTCCTTAGTTTGTAAGTAGATTAAGTTATAACCGTAGACCGAACCGAAAATTGAGAATTAATTGGGGACTGGGGTTGTTCAGATTAGGGATTTGTTCCGATTACAGTCTATGTACGAAAAAATATATTAACCTGTCCGATGTTCAAATTTTTCTCCGTTGCGTGTCGCTTCGTGTTGAATTTTCGTCGATTTTAAGCCTAACGAAAATTTTTATAATAATAATCGAGGCTATCGTATCGTTTAAAATTATTTCTGCATTTTGTACAAACAAAATAAATATATTGAAGAATATAAAAACATGAAAATTATACTTTAGAAGTAAATTTGGTATCAAAAACGTTCGATTCAGCACGACACAGTCCGACTGAAAATCGTGCCGATTACCGGCGATTCCGATTACCAGGGTGCCGATTTACGACTCTCTACTGTAGTTGTAAGTCTCCCCACATGGATTTTTGTCATGACTTGATCACCCTAATTGTTGAAAAGGAAACATCTGAATCTGATTATTGTATATACATATTATATATATATATATAGATCAATCACCTGATATTTCTGATTTGTGCTTCTTTTATGTTTTCCTGTTTGCAGAACTACATAACGTTTGCTACGAACATCACACCAAAAAATTGAAGTTGTTTTGCATATATGAACCTCAACATATGCTCCTTTAGTTGCACAAAGAATGTCCAATTGATAACTGATTTGTTGCCGAGTGTTGTTTAGCATTTTCTGTGTCACATTGAAGATTGCAAGGGTTATCTTTTCTTTCAAAACAATAACTGCACTGGATGTCTTTTTGTGGGGTTATGTCATGTGATCTAGGTGGCCAATCTGTCATCCAGGAAACACTAAATTAATCAAATTATGTATGGAAAATGTCCAATGAGGGAATGCACTATCCTGTTGAAACAGTACCTGGCAGGAAATCAGTTATCGGTTGGACATTCTTATGCAAATAAAGGAGCACAAGTTGAGGTTTATCAAATGTACACAAAACAACTTCAGCTTTTATATTAATTTTTGTAATAAAAAACCTTTTGATTTAATTTTTTTTTACCACAAATGGCATTTCAAGAGATTGCTTCAATTTTTTTTAATGAAATTTTATAATAATGTAGATCTTTCATGGACACAGTTATATTAAAATATTATCAATAAAAATTGCAAAAGATTAGAAAATTAAATAACAAGAACAACAATTCTGAATTCTGTAATTAATTATAAATAAATAATATAAAATAATGAATATTTATAAATCTGAAGATGGGCAATAAATGCAGCTGAAATAGTTATTTATTTATAATTAATTGCTGGATTAAAGGTTGGTTTTGTTTTATTAACAATATATAGAAATTAATCTAAAATATTAGTTTGATTTCTCGTATGTCTGTTTGGCCTTTTGGTGATTTTACAAATAAAACAACTGTCATAAGCATACAAAATAATAAAATATATTATTCAGAAACTTTAACTATAGTGGTTTAAATTTTAAATATTAAATACAAGCATCTATGTAAAAATTAATTATCTTTGAGAATAAAACTAAATATTTGTCATTATTAATCTCGACTGACATCTTAAACTATTTAAACTAACAACATTTAATAAATTTTTAAACAGTTTTCCTCTGAATATATTATTATTATTTATTAATACACTTTACTTAATCTGCATAAAAGCTTTCATTAAACAACGAGCGTAACTCTGTTTCTAATTGAATTTTCTACCTCATTCATTCTGACACAGCATGCTGGATTTAATATGCTTAGAATTTAATTAGCTTTGCACTGCATGCTATCCAAGAATTTTGGAATGATTTAATTAGTTCTGCTATTTTTCAGGAATAATGAAATGATATATAATACTCTTTATTCATAGGAGAAAAGAGACAGATTTACACCATACAGTGTTAAAGCATTTGTTATCTCTCTCCAACAATTATATATTTTTTTAATATAGATATCGGTCTATATAATAAATAAAATATTGCATAGCATATGATACATTATAGTGTAGAAGGAACACAAATTGTTTTTAAAATTTTGAATTTTTTAACATTAAAGTTTTTAGATCCTTTACAAATATTCTTTGATAATGATTAATAATGTAATTATTGGTTTCTTTTATATAATAAATGCAATAGTTTATAAAATTCTTAGATATTTTTTTTTATATAAGTTATTTTTCACAAATATGATTCAATTATAATTTATCATTAGATTTAAATTATTTATGTGAATGAATTAAATAAATTAAAGAAATGAATTAAAGAATAGAATTAAAAATTAAAAACATACACCATGAATTATTTTGCAAGAAAACAAAGATAATTCTAGCATTTTTTTCTTGTTTTGTTGTTTTTTCTTAATGCAAACTTCAAAATGACAAACTTGTTTATAATATAAAGATATAGTCATATTTCATAAATTATTGTTTTTAATAAAATTTGAGAATTATTATTATTTTTATTTTAAAAACTATATAAGTTTCAATTCTCAAGTAAATAAGACTGTTTTCCATTCATGTGTACAGGTATGATAATTAAAGTAAAACCTTGTGGTTGTAGGTACTGAGCGATAGCAATGCCTGCAAACAAATGTTACTAAGAGGGATACATAAAACAGATGTACAAACAAAATATCCTTTATTTCTCTCTGAACTGGTTCTTTTAGTACAGATGCCAACTTTACAGATATTACTAATTAACAAAAGGATGGTCTATTGTCCTCTCATAAGCATATAGGTAACACATGCATATACATACAGTATCAACCCAACCAACTTACAACTAAGCTTATACCTATCTTAAACCTAAGAAAAAAAGAAAGGAAGAAACAGAGAATTAGGCAAGTATGTCAGATAAACAGAGGAAGGTAGAAAATACCCGGGTCTTCTTAAGTGATAGGCACCAATGTGGAAGGTGTCTCTTCAATATCATGCTTTCAGATGCCTCCCTCCTTCGAAACAAAAAAAAACGGTGCATAGATCTCCAGTCATACTCACTATCTTTATGACCCTTCTCTTTCTGTTCTTTTCGACCTCTACGGTTTTCCTCGGCATTGCAGTCCCCTTTGTCCCTTTTTTCTGGTTTGGAGCACTGCCTTGTCCTGCCGTCCACTCTGAGATCTTGACCAAGAAAGAATCTTCTGTTGGCAGTTTTGCCTCCGGTCCATGCCTTCCTTTTGTTTCCCCTGAAAATTCGGAGAAATGATAATTCCCCTACCCCTTTGTTCTACCAAGAGTTCTGAGAAGGGATAATCTCTCCTTAAGGCAATGAGATTTATGACAGAAGCTTCTGGAAGGAAGTTATGACAAAAGGGAAGAATTGAATATAAAGATAAATAAAAAAATATAACTAAAATACATATAACAATATGGCCAATGGCCACAACTTGTGTAAACCAGACCTGCACATTAGCAAATCTTTTTCTTGGTTTGGCAGGTTTTCATTTTGGATAGGTTTTCATCATAGAAAATTGTTGCATTCTGCAGAATTTTTCTATTTAGACAAGTTTCCATTTTGAACAGGTTTTACTGTATAACACTTTACAATACCCACATTGAATGCTAAAATACAATGACAGATTCCTAGATGACAAAGTTATTAAAAGAATGGTACATAAGAGAACAATACATCTCTGTATGAATGACTATAGAATAAACTATATTCATTCATATAGTTTTTCGTATCGATCTTGTTTTCGACACTGTTTCACATAAAACACATAGTTAATTAACAATTAACTTTATTCCCTCTCAGATACAACTGACTGGGGTGACGACTGCACAAGAACTCCCCTCCCAGACAACGAAAGTATGTAGGAATTTTCACCCTTGACCTGACACTCAGATCAAGTTACAACCGACCGTTACAACACAGTTAAACAGAAAAAATACTATTTTTTCAATTATTTTTCAATTCTATTTTTTTCAATTATCATTCTATCATCATTCTATTTTCTCAATATTAATACTTAATTATAAATTTAGAGATCAAAGCTTATAACTACAGAATGTATAAAATCAAATATTATAAAAATCTCATATAACATATTTGAAAATTATAGAAATTAAACAAAAACGTTCTTAATCTCAAATTTAATAAGCAATTTTCAATTGTAAGTAATGATTTAGCATGTTTTACATACATTCTAATCCAAGTACAAAGGTTTCTATTAATCAGAGCCATCACGATACGGTAGGCAATCTACACAATTGTGTACATTGCTGAAATAATGTTTTAAAATGAGTTCTCTGAATGACAATTCTCTATTGCACTAAGTATTATCTATAGTATTTAGTTACATCTAACAGTGTTTTTCATGCCTTAAGATGTTACTCGAAGGCAAAGTTCTTAATTCTAACCAACACAAGAAAACCAATCTTTGCAAGTAGTAAGCCAATGGTATTTTTAGTTTAATGGCACCAAATAAAGATCTTTTTAGGATGCTTAAAAATTCTCACTATGACATTCCTATTAATAGAACATAAAAATTTTCTGTACCTTATAATATTTAGATGTAGCTTCGTTTTGATGAAGAGTAATTGTTTTTGTGTCCATCATCCAATAATGTCTCTTTTTCTAAAAAGAAAAAAAATATAATAAGAAAAAAAAAGAAAAATATTGCTAGAAATATATATAAATATAAATGGTTTTATAAATAAAGTATAACTACATTAACAAGTATTTTAAAAATTTAATGTTTCAAATTGTCATATTATTGAAAATTAAACTATAAAACCAAATATTAATTAAAATTCTAAGCATTTCAATAAAGAAAACTGTAACAAGTTACTACAACATAATATGTAATATCTCATAAGAATTTTACCAGGTGTTCTATTTGTAAATTTTTGACAGGAAATTTTTAAGATGTATTTAGTAAAATGAAAGCTGTGAATTCAAAATAAGATGATGCTATTTTCTAATTTTTTTAAATTTGTCTAATCAAACTATTCTTTACTAATTGAAAATAATATTCATTATTTCCTTGATGTAAAAATAAAAACAGTTATATTAAAAAATTGTATTGTAACAGAATTACAGTGAAAATTGTAAAATATTACCTCTATTTGATTCATATCATGTATAATGTGTAGAATAATGTATCTAGAAAGTTGCCATATAGGATATCATTTTCATTTTGTAGTTAGCTGCTGTTCTCTTTTATTGTATTTCCAAAATATCTATGATATTTGTTAACAAATGAATTGTGTAATTATCAAAACTACTTTCTAAATAAACATAAAATACGTTGGTCAAAAAGATTTTTAGGTCTAACTCCACCAAGAAATAATTACGTAAAAAACTGCATGGTTCAGCACTAAAGTGATGACAAGGAAAACTTTCTGATTAGGAAAATGGCAGTTTAGTTTGAAAAATTTTAAAGTTAGTCATCCTAATATTTTAATTATTAAATTTAATTTAGATTCAAAATATGACAATTAAAATGTAATTTTTGAAAAAGTCTTGTAAACCAAAAATTATGCACAAAAACACAGTTTAATTATCTTTCAACATCCAAATATTGGAAAATCTGAATGATTACATTTTCTTTTGTAAATAATAATGCTAGATCATCTAGAATAAAAATGAAAATTTAAATTTTTTTTATCAATATTAACAAGACAAAACTCACAAAATTGGTTAATATTTGCTATGTAAAAGATACCAAGAAAAACTAAATATATTATCATAATGTAGTTGTTTAAAAGTTATAAAATGTAATATTTTCAAAGTAAACAATTAAAATATACTCACCATGCTATCTTTATTTGTATAATGAATTAACCATCCTTCTTTTAACATACTTGAAGATTTTCTTTTACTATTTCTAATGCTTTGTACAATTCTTTGAATAGGTATATTATTACTTGATGTGTTACTATTTAAGTATACAGGAAAAAAACATTTGTTTATTTTAATTAATTCATAATAAATTTTTTAATTTATTTTTTTTATAAAATTTCTTAGTTTACTTTGCAGGTAATTTTCCTTCTTCTTCTTGATTTGTTTGCATTCCATTTGTTCTGTTTTCTACAGCACAATCACTATCATCTGATCCATCCTCTATGTTTTCTACTTCGCTGCCATTATCATATCTACTTCTATCCATTGCTAAATATTTTTGAAAAATTTATTAGTAAATATCAACATATAACTTAAAATTCATTTTAATGGCTTGTTTAATGTAACCTTTCACATTAATTAAACCATTTGAATAAGAAGACTAATAATTTTTCAATAATTTTCTTATCTATGACTATCTAAATTTGATAAATAATGAAAACTACTCCAAGTTCTTTAAAACATGTCAAAAATCAGTTCAGTAGCTAAGTATTAAAACTTATTTACCAGGCTGATTTGGACTTACTGTTTTTAAAATTTTCATTTTTCTTTCATTTAGCAGAATTATTTTTAAAAATTATAGGAGTATATTTGATAACTTCTTTTTTGTAATATCAATTAGATTTAATATACATGGTCTTACTAAATGAATGCTACATTTTAAATTACTGTAATTATGTTAATTATTACCTGAAAAGTATGTAACATACACCAATTGATGGAGTAACCATCTGAGTTTCATCTTCCATCTGCATTTGAATATCTTGTCATCTACTACTTCTAGAAAGTGCCATAAATGAAAACAGTGACTCCACAATAGAGAAAGCATTTTGCATTCTGCAGTTCACAAAGTTAGAATCACTCATCACTGTGCAATATGAGTAATCTGCAGTAGCTTTAGAATTGTGGGTGCTGAGTGACAATGAACATGCCATAGCAATTGTATAAAATTTGAGTATTGCTCAGACGTGTGCTGTGTGACATGAGGTGCATGCATTGAGAAATTGTAGTAGGTAAATTTAAAACTTGGATGATTTTCCAATATTCTAATGTACATTAAAATGTTTTCGGATAATTAACATAATTACAATATTTAATTGATTAACGTATTAAGTAATAAAAAATTTAATAAAAACAGTTAAAACTTTTTTTGTTTTTTTTTTTATTTTATAGAAAATTTTTCAAACTTTATAAATAAAATAAAATTAACTTACACCAATCCTTAGGAGCTTCTCCTGTACAATCTTTTGGCACTTTATCCATGCATCGTTTATGTACATTAAATTTACAGTCTAAAAATAACAATAGCAATATAACATATCATTAGGTTTGTACTTGAAAATAAATATTTTCTATGTTTTATAAAATAGAAATTATGTTAATTTTTTCTGTAAACATGAAATACATACACTAGAAATCCCCAATCTCATTATAAATTATGCATCTCAAAATATATTTTGAATTGCAAAAGTTCTTCCTACCACTCTTAAGAATCATTTGACTTATACTTTATAAGGAATAATATATTACACTTTTGACAGTTTATTTGTTATTCAATGTTAACATATTTATTGTAATGCTTGTTGTCTGTGTTAATTTTCCCATTTAAATTGTGGGGAAGCTGCTTCAAGCAAAGGTGTTTACTAGATTTTAGCTCCGAAAGCATATAAGATTTAGATCAACTAACCAATCAATTAATTCACTAAAATCATGTCTCTTAAATAGATTTGTTTATATTCATATTATCTTCATCTATCTTCATGAGAATGAATAATAAGTACATAAAAAACAAAAATCCAAATACTCTATAAAACAGTTTTTTCCAAATTCAGCAATTACCAGGGCTTTAAAGAGAGCTAAATAAAGCATCTTGTCACATGCATACTGGTTACTTCAGTTTAATAATTATTAAAAATAAATTTTCTCTTACAAAATACTTTTGCTTTTTAAATATGACATTTAAAAAAAAAAAATAGAGAAAATCTCAGGTTCTCAGCTAAAGGTGCCATAGAGAAGGACCCTTCCCTATGGCATTCTTAGTTGCAAGGGGTTTCTATTTATATTCATCATGGTAGAGATATGGTTAGGTTAGTTGTCCATTTTCTCTCAATTTTTAGTTTTTATTACCATTTGATAATGGTTATTTGGTCAGAAGACCTTGGGTTTTCTAAAAAGTTTCCAGTTAAAACTGGAGTTTCATATTACAATTAACTTAAAGTAAAAAAATTGTGTCATTAAATTGTTAATTGCTTTTGCATTAAAAATGATAACGATGAACAATCACCACATTAATATACCTATAGTACATAATAGCATATAACCTACAAAGCCAAATTCTGCATAAAATGATTAGAACAAAAATAAATCTTTGCATGCCCACCCAGCAAAAAACGGCGCTCGTGCTGCTACAGTTGTACTTGTTTGTGCTCCTCAATTAAGTGGATTTTTTTGCTGAACTTTTTGTGCCAGGACCTTTTGTAATACACAGTTGGAAACAGCTAATCATTCCAAAGCTACCAGTATGAAAATTACTTAATTACATTAATTAGGGGGGAGTTAATTAACTTTAAAGTTTTGGATTTTTGATCGGACCTAGCGGAAGGGGGATTAATTTTTGGGGGTGGCAGCAGGGGGGTTCGTCAAAAATAGGGTAGTTTTAGAAGTACCTAAAATTGGGTGGCAATAAAATAAAAATTTAACGAGTTATGGGGTTTAAACAATTTAGTATTACAGCCTTTGAAAAATTTCAAAAATTTTGAGTTACAACGGATTTTAACGGCCATTTAAATGGATTTTACGGACTTTATAACTGTCTGTTTATTCATTAAAATGCATTACTAGCTTAATTAGTAGGTACTTTATAGTTAATTGGGAATAAATTAAATAATTTTCATTTAATTAGTGTAATATAGTTCAGCTAACTATATATAAAATAATTTCACGTACTTATGCATGTATTGTTGGGACATTGCTGTACCTGTTAGTACATTTGTCCACTCAAATGATTGCTTTGACATCAATTGCATGTGGCTTACTACCTATTCTTGAATAATGGAGTTGAAGAGTGTGCAATCTCAAGCTGAACTTAACAACACACAAGACTCACAGAGTGGCCTGGCTGTTGTTCTTGGACCAATAGAAAACACAATATTAAAAGAGGCAAGTTCCCACCTATGGAAAATACTTGACTTGGTACCTGAAACTTACTGGTCAAATTTAAAGATAGAGGAGTGTAAGGAGATCCGAGAAAGAGTTTCACAGCTACATGGCTGTGTCAGCCAAATATATGGAATCCTTAGGAAACTCAGAACAAAACCCAGCCCCCCACTAGTATTTAGTAATGGACAAGGGATCCAACCAACCTATGCCACTATTACCAAAAGTAATAGACCAATTCAACTAAGCTCAACTACTAGGGTGGTCGATAACTGTGAGGTTTGCTGATAGGAGTGTAAGAAAGCAAAGGCGGTCGAGCTGTCAGACGGTCTTGTGGGGATGGACTGACTCACTGAGACTGGTTGGCCATCAAAAACCGTTTAATAAACATCGAAGTTTTCTTACAATTTACTCTTGTTCGAAGAGGTAAAACCACACAAATCACGAGAATAATTGTCCAAAAAAAAAGAGTTCGTCCAAAGTTCGTGTTCAGGTGTCTGGTAGTTTGACGTGGACGACGAGAAGACGATAGGCCCCGGGGCGAATGGCACGTACTTCGGCAGCGTCACTCGAGGCGAACTGATGATCTAGAGATGGCTAGACAACCACATATCCACGATGCTTCCTCTAGGTTCGAAAGGGATCTTTTCCTTCTGATGTTTCGGGAGCACACACCACCAAGGGAGGAAACTCGCGCATCCAAGAACTCTTTTATGTCCTTGAAAACGGCGGTTTTATACTGTTTCTCCCCTGAGTCACCTCTCCATTGGTCTCTCATTGTCACCTGGTGCCAATTCGAAACCCGATGGAGGGCGCGGGAGAGGTCATCGTCGCGACAGAACTTGATTCCTTTCGTGGCGCATGTTTCTCGAATTTGCCTCTTTCATTGTTTAAATACAAAAAAAAAACTTCCATTAAACAATGGAAATCTCCAATTTCGTTCCCTTTTGTCGACCCCTGTTCGGGTCCTCACAACTGCAAAGAACAGTACCCTCTCTTTGCAGAGAAAACTGCAAAGAGAGGGTACTGTTGGCAGCCATGCTGTCTTGGTTTACATGAAAGAAAACGTGGACTCCCAAAGCAAAACAGATATCAAAAAAGTTAGACACAATTCTAGATACAATTGAACCTCAAAAACTCTAAATCAGAGTCAAGGCAATAAAGGACATGAGAAATGATGGATTTTGCATCTGGGTTGGCAGTCAGAAAGAGAGGGAGGTCCTTATGAATGCCATCAAAATATTGCACATGTTAAAGACAAAATCAGATGCTCAATATCTATGGGCAGGCTCCCCAGAGTTATTCTGTTAAATGTGCCAAATGCAGTTGAAAATGAAGATATTCTCCCCTATATATATGAACAAAACAAAGAACTGCAAGTAATTGACAAACAAGATTTTCTGTCTGTCTGTCGAGTAAGCACTGTTTTGAATAGAGGCCAGATGAAAGAAAATTGTAGGCATGTGGTCATCGCAGTCACCCCAAACATCAGAAGAGCAATTGTAGGTCTGAAACACATATCATTATCATTGGCCAATGTAAAGGCTGATGATTACATTGCCCTAATAAGATGCTATAACTGCTGCAGATATGGCAATTACGCCAAAAACTGTATAGAATATCTCACATGCAGTCACTGCACAAAGCAGCATAAATACGCAGACTGCAATCAACTAGATAGACCTCCCTGCTACATAAATTGCGAAACAGAGAATAAATCCGAAAAAGAAGGCTATAAATTCAGAACAGATCACAACGCATTTGATTCCGGCTGCCCAATTATAGTCCGAACAAAGGCATCAATGATTCAAAAAACCAACTATGTCCAATAGAGGAAATCAAAGTAACACACAGCAACCATACAACATAAAGCTGAACATACTCCAAATCAATCTTCAAATGGCCAAGGCTCCAACTTCCCTCCTGCTTAAAACAGCAGAAGATTGGAAGATAGATGTTATAATGGTACAAGAACCATGCCTTTATAAAGACTACTTTCCTCATTTTGGCAAATAGACGACCTTCCCTCCACGTGGATACACTCTAAACCAAAGACTGGTATCGTCATCTGCAACCCAAATGTGGACACTTAATTCCTTCCCAACCTCAGTTCTAAATATGCCACTACCATTGCCATACATAGTAACAGTACCAATCCAGCTTTTCTTATGTCAATATATTGTTCTCCATTCCGGGACATTGGACCTCTTGGACCATTGTTGAAGGAACTGGAAAGAATCAGCTCCTGAACCAATGGTCGCACGTGGCTAATAGGAGGGGATGCCAATGCTAAGTCACCAGTATGGCACAGTTACATAGCAGACCCAAGGAGCCATGCCCTTCTTGAATTTGCCTCCACAAATCAACTTTTATCTAACAACACTAGCCCTCGCCAACCTATCACAGCAGCAGAGGTGACAGCTGATTGGATGTGGTGCTTTCAAACAGCAACACGAACAACCTTATTGTATACTGTAGCACACAAGACTATCCTAGTGCCAGTGATCATAGATATATTAAAACTACTTTAAACCTTACAGGCAAATCTGTCCACACCGACAATTATGTAACCAAAACTAACTGAAACGCCTTTCATGAACAACTTAAATGCTCCTGGAATATTGAAAAGCCTGTAACAGAGATGGACAAAAAAGACATTGATAAGTGCATCACCCACCTAAACAATTGCATAAAAACCTGCTATCACAACAGCTCCCACCAAACAAAAGCAGGAACTTCAGTACCATGGTGGGACAGCGAGCTCACAACTGTAAGGAGAGAGGTTAGAAAGTTAAGAAAGGCATACCAAAAACAGCATGACAGTGACCTTCACAACACCCTTCGTGCTGCCTATATCAACAAATTTAATAACTACAAAACTTTAATTAACCAAAAGAGACATTAAGCCTGGAGGAAGTTCTGTGGACAGTTCGATAAACCCTGGACCAACCCCTACTATGTTGCCTTCAAAAAACAGTGTAAAATGGGATTCCCTTGCCAATCCACAAATCGGATGGTACTCTAACCACTTCCTTCAGTGATATAATAAAAACCATCTTTGACCATCACTTTCCCACTGATAACTAAATTGATGACAATAGTGTGCATAAAGAAAAATGGGACCGCTTTAGATTTGCCCCAAACACATACGACAATCCTCCTTTCACTTACAGTGAAGTCTTCCAAACCCTTTAAAAAGATAAAAATAAAGAAGACCCCTGGAAAGGATGCAATAATGGGCAAAATGACAAAGAAAACCTTCGAAGCACTTCCAACATTCTTTGTAGTACTATATAATCAGTGCCTTCAGATTGGGTACTTCTCTGTTGACTGGAAATCTGCCTCAGTCAAACTTAAACCAAAAAACAGTGAACAACCACCCACTAGCCCCAGAGACTACAGACCCATTTCCCTTCTGCCAATCATGGATAAAATCCTGGACAGACTTATCACCAACCACCTTATGAAGGAAAACTATATCAATATCCACCAACGTGGTTTTGTTCCTGGTAGGTCAACTACCATACCCCTGGCCTCAATCATTGATTATTTTGAAAAGGCCAAGATAGTAAACACTCTGTTCAAATTTCTATTGATTTCCAAGGAGCATTTAATATGGTGGCCAGAAATCCTGTATCATCCCACTCCATGAATATCACTACCTAATAACATTTTTAACGTCGTGAGTAGCTTTCTTGCAGATAGGCATATTGGCTTTTATACAACCAATCTCTCCTACACTCATCAAACAGCCAAGGGTTGCCGTCAGGGGTCTATAGTTGGCTCAATCCTCTGGATTCTAGTTCACAATGACCTTCTGAACATCTGCAACAGGATACTGGGCTTCTTGGTGCAAGGGTACGCTGATGACATGGTGGCCCTTGTTTCTGACAAAAACTCCAACAATCTGGCCCACCTATGCAATATAATAATGGACACCATCTACAAATGGAGCACTGATAGTAAACTGCCTATAAATTACAACAAGTGTAAGTATTGTACATCATATTTCTAAAAACACTAGCCTTCAAAAAAGCCCACCATTAAAATCAACAATACAAGAATCTCTAGGATGAAGGAGTTAATGTATCTTGGGATAACCCTGGATGAAAAATTGCACTGGACGAAGCACATCGACAACATTTGCAAAAAGGCAACAGTTGTCTCCAACAAACTGATTAGTATAGCAGCCAATAACTGGGGGATCAGATACAATGCTATCAAATATATCTATTTGGGTGCCATAGAGCCCATTACACTTTATGCTGCTATCTGGGGAAAGGCCACCTACAAGCAAGCAATTATCAAAAAATTTAACAAAGTCCAGAGAATTGCAGCATTGCGTATTGCTGGGACTTACTGTACTGCACCCACCTCGGCCCTTCTGGTCATAAGCAGACTCTGCCCTCTATACCTTAAAATTAGAGCAGCTATGTGATCTTGGAATCTCAAAAACATGATTTACCTCTCTAATTGGAAAGATAAAATTCAGCACAAACCCCTTCCAAACCTTCCTGACAAAATCTACCAAGACCTCATTATCAATGGTATCAAGAAGAAAATTCCAAACTCCTATATAGATATGACTCTTTCCATGAACATCCAGGACCTCACTTACCGTGATGAAAATGATCATAATTATAAAATCTACACGGACAGTTCCAAGCAAGAGGATCAAGTGGGTGCAGCTTTTATCGCATACAACAAGGCAGGCAATATTACTCACTGGTCTGCTTTCAGGCTCGGTAAATACTGTACCATCCCACAGGCGGAGATCTTTGCCATCACCAAGGCATTCCACCACATCAATGAAGACTAGTTTCTCCAAATAAAGAAAATAGCCATCTATACAGGCAGCATTACAGCTCTTCACTCAATTTCCAACAACAATAACAATGGCTACAATGTTACCACCATTCAGAAAATGCTTATTGGTAATAACCACCACCATCTCATCACCCTTAACTGGGTCCGTAGCCACTCTGGAGTGGAGGGGAACAAGGCAGCTGACGCTCTCGCCAAAAGAGCTGCAGTCTCGTCCCTTCTTTGTTCTTACAGTAAGATACCGCCTTCCACTATCCATAAATGGATTTATAACCAACTTTTGCAAACTTGGCAAGAAGACTGGAACAACTGCACTACAGGCCATCCCACTCATGGCTTCAATCCAGACACCTCTGTCAGGCTGAGTTGCAAGCATCTTATTCCCAACTTTGCCTTGACTCAAGTTCTCACTGGCCATGGAAGTTCAACGCTTACCTCCATCTGTTCCGGCTACAGGACAGCGAGACCTGCAGGTGCAACATGAACACCAAACAAGACTACCTTCACCTATTGTTTGACTGTCCACTCTTCAACAGCAACAGAGATAGACTCATTGAAGCTACACTTCGTAACAACCATAACTGGCCATGTCCTCTACAAGCCCTAATATACAGGGTGGGCCAGCAAAAACGAAACGGCAGAGTGTTCGTGTTCGTCCAAGCAAATCGCTCGGACAGGTCGATTTTACTCTCGAGGGGACATCTTTTGCAATAAAGTTTTTGGGATTCTGAATATTAACTAAAGAAACATTTTTTTCGAAATAAATGTTTGTTTAGATAATACAAAATAAATGAGTTTTTAAAATTTATTGTTGTCTGTCGTATTCAGAATCGCAAAAACTTTATTTAAAAAGATGTTCCCTCGAGAGTAAAATCGACCTGTCCGAGCGATTTGCTTGGAAGAACACGAACACTCTGCCGTTTCGTTTTCGCTGGCCCACCCTGTATGAGAAAGACATGTACAATCATCTGAATAATTATCTGCAGAGCATCAAAGTGCTTACAGAGAGGATGAGAAACACTTAGTGGCAGTACCTTCACAGTCATGCAAATCTACTGAACTACAATGTTAACACCACACTGTCTATGCTGTCTATGCCCTAGGAATGTCAATTGTAAATACGTTTGTAACCTGATAATTTGTTTGGGCTACCTGTAATCTGGCACCTAGCACCCACCCTGTATCTGGTTTACACACAGTTAATCTGCATACTTTACATACGTTTGTGTCATGTGCTTTACCACGACATGTAAAGGGCGCGTCGAGCCCAGCGCCCGAGGGCGAGACGCCCGATATATAAAACCCTGTAACCGAGGGCAGTGACCTCTTTCTTCGTTAGACCCTGTTCTGTATATATAAGATATATGTAAAATAAATGTGTAATGCACTAAGTATCGTATCTATTCACTTCTCAGGCACTACTATTGTAAGATTCACGGGAATTTTACATCTGGCGACGAGGATGGGATTGGATTGAGAATAAGTCCTGAGGAAACAGAATAAGCACGATCTTCACCGGGACCACATGGAGCGAGATCAATGGCTACCTTCGGCTGTCTGGAAGAGTTTGACCCTACACACCCAAGTGAGTGGATTCCTTATGCTGAGAGGCTCGACGCATATCTAACTGCTAACAATATAGAAGACGAAGAGAGGAAGAAAGCTATTCTGCTGACGGCATGTGGACGAGAAACGTACAACCTATTGAGGTCTCTTTTGTCTCCCAACTTGCCAGCCACGAAATCCTTTCAAGAACTGAAAGACGTCTTGAGGTCACATTTCGCTCCTCAACCCTCACGAATTGTTCGTAGGAATCAATTTTATAGACGTGATCAAAAGGTGGGAGAATCTCTGTCTATCTATATTGCGGAGTTGCGTAGACTCGCAGAATTTTGCGAATTCGGTCCTCACTTAGAGGAAATGTTATGTGATAGATTCGTTTGTGGTCTGTTGGACGAGACGCTCCAACGTCGCCTTTTCGCTCGAAAAAACCTATCGTTTTTAGAGGCACAGGAAGAGGCCTTAGCGGCTGAAGCCGCTGTTCGTTACACAAAAGAAGTTAGGCCTAACACGTGCACTGAAACTGAAGTAGGTCTAATCCGGAACAAAGGGGAACCGGGCATTGAACGCTCGCGAACGCATCAAGAATATAATAGGGTCAATTTTAAGAGCAAGGGACAACCAAGCTACCCCGAGTCAATAAAAGTCTGTAAAGGCTGCGGTGGGAAGCATAATCGCAAAGAATGCCCGTATCGAAAGAGCAAATGTTTCCTTTGTAAAAAATCGGGTCATATTCAGAAGGTATGCCGTTCAGAGAAACGTTCTTTTTCCATTTCGTCTCAAACGGAAAAAGTAGTCAAATCAGGGGTCCACGTGAATCAAGTAGCTGATCCTTTGTTGACCGAAGCTATCACCGCATTAGTCAAAATTAACGGGAAAAGTAGTCGGTTCCAAGTAGATTCGGGATCTCCGTATACTATCGTGTCAGAAGACACGTTTAACAAGATTTTTGGTAACAATTCCCCAAAGTTATACCCTTTCCGCACCATTTTGCGTGGGTACTCAAAGAAACAAGTTCGAATTGCCGGCCAATGCCAAGTGAAGGTCACATACAACAACTTCACCCGAGAACTTCCACTAATCGTGGCCAGGGGAAACAACATAAGTTTGCTAGGGAGAAACTGGTTCAAAGAGTTAGGGATATGTGTCTCAGGCGTATATCGCATTTCCCGAGATCGAATCCAGGAGTTGATGGAAGAGTTTCCAAGTGTATTCAAAGAGGGGTTAGGAACATATAAGGGCCAACCGATTTCAATTAAATTAGACCCGAACGTAACGCCTATCAGATTAAAGGCAAGGCGCGTATCATTGGGGATTCGTCAAAAGGTTGACGACGAACTTGAGAAATGGGTCAAGCAGGGAATTCTAGAACTGATCACAGATCCTGAGTGGGCTACACCCATTGTGCTGATTTTGAAGCAAGATGGATCGGTACGCATCTGTGGGGATTATTAAATTACACTTAATAAAGCACTGCAGCCCACCGCTTATCCCATTCCAGCAATCAATCACTTGTTGGCAGATTTGGGACATGCGAAAGTATTTGCCAAACTTGATCTGGCCCAGGCATATCAGCAGCTCGCGGTAGATGATGATACAGCGAGAGCTCAAACGATTATTACACACAAAGGGGCTTTTAAGGTCAATAGATTACAATTTGGTATCAACGCGGCGCCGGGGATTTTCCAAGCATTTATCGAACAACTTGTAGGGGGAATAGAAGGGGTAATCCCATACTTTGATGATATTCTCATTGCGGCTAAATCCGAGGAAAATCTGCTACATAAGGTTAGGCAGGTTCTAGAGAGATTCCAATCATCGGGCTTGCGCATTAAAACACAGAAATGTGTTATAGGCGTTCCAAGTGTAACATTTTTGGGATTTAAGATAGATGCAAACGGAATTCATCCCTCAGAGGAGAATGTCCGGGCAGTTTGGCACAGTCCTGTACCATCTAACAAAAGAGAGCTTCAAGGGTTCCTGGGACTAGTTAATTTTTATCATGTTTTTCTAAAAAACAAAGCCACGGTTGCGGAACCTTTGCATCGTCTTCTGGATGCGAACACACCGTGGGAGTGGGGGCCCAGACACGAAAAAGCGTTTAAGGCCGTCAAATCATTGTTGACATCAGACGCCGTACTAACGCACTTCGACTCAAAAAAACCGTTAGTGCTAACATGTGATGCGTCACCTTACGGTATTGGAGCTGTCCTTAACCACCGCATGCCAGACAGAAGTGAGGCACCCATTGCATACTATTCACGCACTCTATCAGCAACGGAACGTAACTACGCACAGATAGACAGAGAGGCCTTGGCAATCGTGGCGGGAGTTAAGAAATTTCACGACTATATCTACGGACGGCAAGTGGAAATACAGACAGATCACAAACCTCTTCTTGCCCTACTATCGTCATCCAGACCGACTCCAAGCATCATCTCACCCCGGATGCTCCGATGGAATAACCTCCTGTCAGCATATGACTACACACTCGTCTACAGACAAGGAAAATCTATACAAAACGCAGACGCGTTGAGTCGTCTTCCGGTGGCCGAAGTCCCAGAGCAACAACAGAACGAGAGAGACATCTTCCTTATAGACGTCATGGAGTGTCCATCTCTGTCAGCTAGAAAAATAGCTCTAGCAACCGACAAAGACCCAATCTTATCTAAGGTGAAGACTTGGGTTGTGAATGGCTGGCCCAAGCAGAAAACTTCAGGCCTTTTTCAACCATTCGAAAACAGAAGTGTAGAACTGTCAATCCATAAAGGATGTTTGCTATGGGGAAGTCGTATCGTAATTCCTCCCCATCAACGGAAAATATGTCTCAATATGTTGCACGTCGCACACCCGGGTATTGTTAAGATGAAGGCACTGGCTAGAAGTTACATCTGGTGGCCAGGCCTGGACAGCGACATTGAGAAATTAGTTAGGTCATGTGCGAGCTGTCAAGCAGTCCAACGTAACCCTCCCAAGACAATGTCCGCTTGGGAACCGGAGGAAGCTCCGTGGAATAGGCTCCACATAGATTTTGCCGGCCCCTTTCAGGGCAAAATATTTTTCATAGTGGTGGATGCCAGATCCAAGTGGTTGGAAGTGGATATAGTGCCGTCGACATCTGCAAATGGAGTGATTAAAGTGTTGCGGAAACTGTTCGCCACGCACGGAATACCAACAGTGATTGTATCAGATAATGGCACTGCCTTTACATCTTGCGAGTTTCGCAATTTTCTTAATAACAACGGTATTCAACATATCACTACGGCACCCTTTCATCCATCGTCTAACGGACAAGCGGAGAGGATGGTGCAATTTACAAAGCAGACTCTGAAGAAAATGAAAGGAGCTGACATAGGTTTGAAGTTAGCGAGAATGCTAATATCACAGCATGTGACACCGTCGTCGGCAACGGGAGTGAGTCCGGCTGAACTGCTGATGGGGCGGAAGTTGCAGACTTGCATAGATAATTGCTATCCCTCAACGAAAGAAGGCAACAGTGAGAAAGTAGAAATTAAATCTCCGAATCGAGCCTTCCGAGTGGGTGATCCAGTTTATGTTCGAAGCTTCAATTCCGCCGAGAACTGGACCCCAGCTGACATCACGGATGTGAGAGGAAATGTTACTTATTCGGCCCGTACAGAGGATGGTCAGATAATTAAACGACATACAGACCAAATTCGACCACGTTTTCCAGAGGAGACTACAGCCAAACCGACAAACGAAGAGTCTTCTCCCAATGACAAGTCGGACGTGGAAGAGCTAGCTCCAGACGAAGGGGAACAGAGTTTGGATGCACCTACCAGCAACCTCAGAGAGGACCGTCAGCCACACATGAGACAACCTCCGAAATATTGGAAAGATTATGTATCTTTCTAGGAGGGAAGGGATGTCATGTGCTTTACCACGACATGTAAAGGGCGCGTCGAGCCCAGCGCCCGAGGGCGAGACGCCCGATATATAAAACCCTGTAACCGAGGGCAGTGACCTCTTTCTTTGTTAGACCCTGTTCTGTATATATAAGATATATGTAAAATAAATGTGTAATGCACTAAGTATCGTATCTATTCACTTCTCAGGCACTACTATTGTAAGATTCACGGGAATTTTACAGTTTGTCATCTGTTTTTATGTTTGTATTATCTGTGATTTGTCAAACAGCACTCAACATGTAACTACTTTGTTCCAATATCAATCTGCATACTGTATATACATTTGTTACCTGTAAATACGTTTGTGCTATCTGTCGTTGTCACATAGCACTCCCCATGTATTGTACTATTGTTAATTTGCATAATGCACATATGTTTGTCATCTGTTCTCATGTTTGTACTGGCTGCAATTTGTCAGACAGCACTTAACATGTAATTTCTTGTAACAATATTAATCTGCATACTGTATATACGTTATTACCTGTACATATCTTAGTGCTATTTGTGATCTGTAACATAGCACTCCCCCTCTGTAACATTCTTGTTATTGTTGTTATATTTTCTATTGAACATTTCCTTATAAAACACTGTCACGGGATCCCAACACTGTCACGGGATCCCAACCCTTTTTCACCCCACTCCTTCTTCACCACCCCCATCTTCTCCTCCTTTTCCATAACACAGTTTGTGCCAAAGAGTGATACCTGTCTTACTACTACTACTATTACTACTGCATAGCCCACCCAATATATACCTTAGGCATGTGAAACAGCCATTGTCCCACAGACATTAGTTTTTAATTGCAATTAAAAATCAAAGTGTAACCCAATCTCCATTGCATAACTTGTGTCCAAATTCAAACTTTAAGTTAAAAACTTTTGAGTTACGAAGGTTGGCTAAAAATTAAGATTTTGTGCATCAGTTTATTGATGACCCATTATAAACTATCACACAATATTTCCTTGGGTCTTATTATGTAGAATCATTGCATCAATGTAAACCTCTTGGTATTGTTCTAGAAATTCAAACACACTTAACTGAATAGGTAAATAAGCTACTGATAAAAAAATTTTCCCTCAAATAGATGATCCATTCACTTCTAAGTGTTTAGTAAGAATTTTTTTTTATTTGCAATATTTTACACTTCTAAGTGTTTAGTAAGAATTTTTTTTTATTTTTTAATCACAAAATAACCACTCTTTATGACTGTCATATTTTTAAAATTTTGCTTCGAAGGTTAAAACTTTTACATAGAATTGGATTATATTCATTTTTTAAAAATTAATTTATCAAAATTTATTTATCCATTTATTTATTATGTCAGCTAATCGGAAAAATCCATCAGCAATCAAATAAAACAAAAATGTTTGTGAAAAAAGCAGGTTCAAATGGCAGTTACAGTATCCAGGTGACATATGCTAGAAGCTACCATACCCACCCACTATTTATTTTCAGTCAGACACGATTCCTGCACTTTAAACTAATCAGAAACTTTCTATATTTAATAGATGAATGTTAGTTATTTTATTTAAAATTAAAATTCCAGAGAGTTTATGAAAATACTGTATCAAAACATGATTCAAGTCTTAAACAGTTTGACGTTAACCAGTTTGATTTAATATACAAATCCCTATGCTAGATGATTAGAGAAAGAAAATGATTGAGTTATCCCAGTTTGAATTAACCAGGTTCTACTGTATATAAATACATACATCTCAATCCACTAGTATTGGCTAGCTAGACAAGGAAAAAATGGCTGACAAATTATATAAAAATGGTTATATCATAAAAAAATTTTTCTTTGTCTTAAAATTTTTTTTTACTTATTTTTGTGCAATAAAAAGTACAAAGAGGCTCATTGCTTGCAAGGATTATACTTGTCAAACTTTTCATTTGTTCATTCAGTGTAACTGGATTTGCAATTCTTACCTTTACATTGCATCCCTTGGCGAATTACACCTTTTAAAAGTTTCTTACAGTGCTGGCATATTGTTGGTCTTCCATACGAGTGAACCATGAAAGTGTGTGGCACTTTAATACGACCAGCTAATTCTCTGTCCACCCAAGCTGGACGACCCATGTTAAACGAAGGCGAACGACGTGTAGGAGAAACAGCATTTAACTATTGTGCAAGAAAGTTTGTCATTCCACAAACTATAACTTATAAGAAAAGTTTAAAGAAACATTAAATAAAAAGTATAAAAGAAATATTCCCTGTTATTTTTACAAAATTATGTTTATTCTGTGAACTCTTAAAATTCTAAGTGTTAAATTTAAAATAATATATTAGAATTTTCTTTATATCTTACAGAACTATCATCCACAAATATAGCTGCACTGCTTGTTGTATGGCAAACATTATTAGTAGGAGTGCGTGGACTTAGATGCGTTGAGGATCTTCTACGCCGTGCATGAGTACAGTTATTAGGAATTTTATATGCACATCGTTTATGAAAATTTAAACCGCAACCTAATAAAAAATATAGAATTTAAAATAAAAAATTTATATACAGGTATAAATTTATAAACAAGTTATATTTCTTTCTGATTGAGAATAAAATAAAAACAATTCAATTTTTAATTACATAAATATTAAGCCAACCACTGCCATATGCTATATAATGGCTATATTAATAACAAATTATCAAACAATTCGACCCTAGAGGAAGGCATTAGGTGCCATCTCATAATAAACTTAATAATTATAATTTTTAATTAAATCATTTAGATTAAACTGGAAGAAAATAATCAGAATGAGCGTGACTCGAACCCACAACTGCTGCTTACTGTGTGCATGTGTTGCCAAATACACTATCCAGACCTCTAGTCCAATGGTTCTTAACCTTTTTATACTTGAAGCCCACCAAATATTTCATAAATTTTTTGTGAACCCCATTTTTTTAAATAATAATTTATATTTGTTAAATTATCTATAATAAATTGATTTTTTTATTATTGCTTTATTTTTTATATAATAAATGTAAATCATAACTTTATTATTTCATTATCTATTTAAATAACATTCAAACTTTACAATTAAACATAAAAACTCATTAATTTTTAATAGAAAATAAAATAAGAAACATGTCGCTAAATCGATCCAAAGTCGATGCTGAAACTAAACTTGTCATAAAGATATTGCATATCTTTGGCAAAAATATTTAAATTTTCAAAGCCTACTACTAAGTCTACTATTTTTCCTAATTATTTTTAAAATTTCAAGCATTAATAGTTTCTTAGAATTACTTTGGAATAAAAGAAGTAAATACTGCGGTGTAAGTAGAATATTTGTATTTATTTCTTCTGTACTAACAAAGTTATATGTAGGAAGAAATAAGAAATAAATAAAAAAAACTAAATAGGAAAAACTTTATCTTTCTTATTTCACTTTTCAACATGATATTCGGTTATACATCAATTTTCTTTTTATTATATTATGAAGGAAATTTTGCATAATTTGGTGGCCCCCTGCAAACTTCTTATGGACCCCCAGGGGGCCACAGCCCCCCTGTTAAGAATCACTGCCCTAGTCTGATTTTGTTTTCCAGTATATATAACATTACGCTATAGCCATTGTCGGTTGGCAATACATCTGCACAGTAAGCGGCAGTTGCGGGTTCAAGTCCCACTCCATTCCGATTCTTTTCTTCCAGTTTAATCTAAATTATTTAATTAAAAATTATAATAATTAAATTTATTACGAGATGGTGCCTAATGCCTCCCTCTAGGGTCAAATTGTTTGATAATTTATTAATAATATAGCCATTATGTAGCCTGATGACATACAGCAGTAATTGGCTTTATTATAATGTATAAGGTTTTCATAGTGTTGTTTGTTTATATATAAATATCTTTTTATTTCCTTTATAGAGATTAGTTTAAAAAATTCAAAATTTTGTTACTTAAATTTTGAATATTCAATATATTTACTTTCAAAATTATAATAAATAAAATAATTCATAAATAAAAATAAAAATATATTTGCTTTAATATAGTTTAAAAACAAAAAATATGTTCTAACACTTTTGGATTTAAATCTATCATCAGGAATACTCAAACAATAATACTGGATAACAACATTCAACAATCTTCTATGCATTCCCGATGACAAGCAAGTCCAAAAATGCTTGAGCTTATTTTTTTGTTTGTTTTTAAACTATCATAAACAAAACCTTTTTTACCATTGAATTGAACCAAAACCAAAACTTCCAAACATTTTCGGCCTTCACCAAGCTTCAGGTACTGAACTAAACTGGCTTCCTACCTGGACCGTTAGAACGATGCTGTTCAATTTTAAACATTGTATATATCACATTTCACCCCTCTGCCTGGCTCCATTCGAATTCCTCCAGCAGAGGTTCCGTTTGTTTTTATACTCCAGTAAAGCAAATATTTTTTCTTTTCAGAATTACAAATTTCTGAAAACTATTATAGAATTATAATACATATACATATGTATATTTTAATACAGATAAATCATGACATATTTGAAAATATTAAATTCATTGAGTATGATTGTATCAACAATAAAAATAATAGCATGAACTCTAAGAAGTATTACTATTTATGATAATTTGGCCGAATGATAATTTTTAACATTTGTACATTTTTTAGTTGTGCCAATTACCGTATTTTACGGACTATAAGACGCACTTTTTTCTTCGAAAAATTGCCTCCAAAATTCAGGTGCGTCTTATAATCCGTAGCATCTTATAGGTATTTTTTTAAAAAATTGCTTAAAAATTAAGGTGCGTCCTATAGTCCGTAGCGTCTTATAGTCCGTAAAATACGGTATACATATTTCATTTGATATAATATTTCTTTCTTGACATCTGTTTCATCTCACATACTGTATTTAAATCAAATCAATATCTGTAATATTGAAACAAATGATTTGAGAAATTTTTAACAAAGCTAATTCAAACTGCTTTTCTTGGAGTGAAAATGTTTTAGAAAACTCTGAGTGTTTTTAGTCTACATCATTAAAACTAACAAGAGAAAATCATATTTTTTCCTGTTGACTGCTAATGATAAAAAGTAAAAACAAAACTGGAACTTAGGTTAAGCAGTCAGTCACCAGAAAAAATGAATAAAAATACAAAAATTAATTTGTTTGTTTGAGTGTACTCTTTTACTTTTATATTTTTATTTGTTTTGTCTGATGGAATATAAGACTTGAATATTATTCAAAATCTAAAATCTACAAATTCTTTTTAGAATCTTCTTATATTCGAATGCTCAGTAAAAAGCGAACCTGATGAAGGCCTAAAAATTAGGCAAAAAAATGTTTGTTTAATTAAAAATTATTACTAGACAAGAAAGGTGTGTAAGATTGTGGCTGTTTATTCTGATAGCAAGGCAAATGCATATAATATTTTTTTAAATTTTCACTCCAAGAAAAGCAATTTGAATTGGATATAAGTTTGAGGATCTATGTTAACATATGTAATAAACATAAAATTTATATAAATAAATCATATCTACAAGTATAAGAGTTCTTTAATTATTGACACTAAATGTATTGGTTTGTCAAGATGTCCAAAATTAATATTTTAAATAGTTCTAATAAATATTTAAATATAAAATATTTAATATAAAAATAATATTTATAAGAAATATGTAAAGGTAAAAGTCCTAAAATTTGCATTTTTTAATTTTAAATTTAAAAAATTTTGGTCCATCCGACATCTCTTTGACTCTAACTGAGATTACTGACAGTACTAAGACACCTGCACTCATATTTTCTCTTATCATTTTCTTTTTGCATTTTAAATAATAAACAATTCCCTTTTTTTACTTCTTTTATTCATTAATTCCTTTTTCCTTTTCTTGACTGCATATGAGTGGTGTTGTCAAAGTCTGACATCGCTGTCTCAATGCAGACACCTTACAGAATCGGTTGTTTTTTTCACATCGTGTTAATAATTCATTATTAATTGTTACAAAACCTTTTGAGGTTCAAACTCACTCTGGGGCCTCACATCTAGGTGAGCAACTCTTCAGGACTTTTTCATGGATGGTCTGTTTTGATATGCAAGACTTAGTCCCACCCCTAATCATCTAGCCATTCAATTGTGTCTCTGGTCAAATTTACAATAAATGTAGAAAAAAGGCCCTCTTAGTGCCCACAGAGCAGAAAGAGACAAAAAATAAATAAATCATAAAAATAGATTTTATTTGGTCAGAGTATAAATTCGATGTCAAATTAAATAAAAATAATGAGAAATAATTTATTTTCATTAAAGATGTTAAGTATATGAATATGTTACTTTTATTATATTATGGATTTATATTAATAAATAAATATTTTCTCTTTTAATAGATTTTTATATGTACAGTGTATTATAAAATTAATTATTATTCAATAAATTATCAAAATTCTATATTCTCACCTTCACATTTTAAACCTTGTCTAACTAATCCAAACAACATTTCTCCACAGAAATCACAGAAAGTAGGTGTTTTATAGGAATGAACCATTAAAGAGTGAGGCCTTATTTGTATATCTCCACATGGAGCATTTGCTATAATTAAAAATAAGTACAGTAAGTAGCAATTTAAATTTTGAAACAAAATATAATTAAAATTCATTTATATAAAACAGTTTCTATTATAATGTAAAATATTTAATTAAACTTAATAAATTATTTAATGTTAATTTTATACAGAAATTTAAAAACCTTTTATAATTTGTTTTGTTTCAAACTTATAAGTATTTTATTAAACAAAATAATATTCAAAAATTTTTTTAGGGTATATATCATAAAATATTTCAGGTTTTATTGCACAGTATATTGTACAGGATAGTTATAATTAAATTTGTCCTACTCAGACCTATATAGAGCCTGTTCTCTTTGATGTATTTTGATGAAACTTGGTATATACATTATATGGACCATGGGAAAAAGGAAAATGCAAAAAAATAATTAGTTCAAATCTCTACCACTAGGTGAAAAAATGGTGCATGAAGAACAAGAAACACAAAAGGGAAACATGCAAAAGTTTCTATTCATGACATTTGTTCAATATGCAATCCATTTGTATCAATCACATGTTCAAAGCACCTTACAGCATGTTCAACAGTGGCCCAATAGGTTTCTTGAGAAATTGCAGCAATAAGGCATGTTATGCTTGCTTTCAATTCAGACAAAGTCCGTATGGTTGGGGAGATATCTGAAAGATTGTATCTATAGAGGAGGCATACGAAAACTTTAAGGAAAAATCCTGTAAAATAGACAACATAATTTGTTCATGTAAAGCTGACAATCGGGAACCTTTTATTGCCAATTCTTAACAGTCAAATCCACTCTCTGTCAATTACACTTATGAATTTCTCCAAATTCTGATTTCCAAATAATCATCTGTTTTCATGTGGGAATAGATTAAAACTTATATCGTGCTCCCGTGTGATTTTGGAATTTCAATCTGGAACTCAATTCAAAAGCTTTGCTTTTCCTATTGCTATTCATCTTCACTCCTGACAATATACAAGAACGATTCAAACGATTCAGATAAAATACTTATGTTTTTAAATATGAGAGGGTAAGCATCCACTAAAAAATGCAAATACATGATTCACAAAAATTATTAGTAAAAACGCAAAGAATCTTTTGCTCATGCGTATAGGACAACCTAAGAATTTGAAGCTGTGATAAATGAATAAAAACCTCGTCTTATATGTGAGTAAATATGTGAGTAAGTATGGTATACACAGTAAACCCTCAATTTATAAGGACTAATTGGGGAAGCAATGTTCACTATTTCCAAAAGTCTGTTAAACTGAATATATTTTAAAAATATATAGTAACAAACTTAAAGTTTTCAAGATATTATTATGATGTATAAGTATTTGTTTGCTCAAAGAACTTCATAGGACATGGCTATATGGATCACTGTGAAATACACAAGCATAATGGTTGCATTTGTTAATGCTGAATATTCAGCCAGCTGAAAAATATCACAACAAAACAGCTTGTAATAAAATATTGCCAAAGAGAGTTCATCATACTTTAAAGATTATTTTAAGATCAATGGAGACATTTTCACAACAAAATGTTCGAGACACATTTGTCTTATTTTTCAAGTTTAATCTAAATATAATTTTAAAAAATATGATGTTCTATTTAAAAAATTTCGACTTTTGGTCTAGATAGCTCATTTCTGGCCAATGTTGACTAGTTGAAAATATCAGCATTTGATACAGCATACTTGATTTACTTATCAAAATTTTAGTTTTTTTTACGTAACTCACTTCCCTTCATTTTAAAAGAGGGTATATGGGTGATCTATGTTACTCTGTATATGAATGATTTGCTATTATTTATATGAGAAATTATTTATTGTGGCATCGTCACAATGCTAGGCTGCAATTTTTTGTCACAATATTCTCAATTTTAGTAGTGCCTCGCCCCTGTAAGTCATACTTTTCCTGTTAACAATACAGTCATGCTGGTTATCTAACACTATTCAGAGAAAATTTTTTAATTAAAATAACATGATTTTCAATGCAAACTGGAAGTTTGTATATAGTTAGTTGGGGCCTCCTAGGCTTAAGCTTTTCATATCTGGTCTCATCTTTCATCTATCTAACTCAGTTCTCCAGATTAAGGATGGACAGACAAACATACAGATACCAGTGGGAAATTATAGAGGTCTACAATTTTTGAAAAATTACAGCCCAATTATTTAATTAGAAAGGTATTAACTTTGTTGTTATACATGCACATAGTATGTATTTTTATAACAATCTTATTTTTCAGTTTTATAATGTTTCTGAATTTAAAATTTTTGCATATTCTTGAACTTAAAATATAATAAAATGCCTTTAATTATATTAATATAAAGTTACATAAATAAAGTAATATGATAAGACACCAAAAAATATATATATTATTAAATTTAGTTTTCAATTTTTAAATATAAAAATATCTGAAGCCCTCGTTAAATTCAAAACCTGAAGATTCTAAAATGGAATTGTTTCATTTTTGTGTTGCCACGGATAGTTTTATATGCTCTAATTTAGAACTTTTAGAGTATCAGAGGATGAAACCAGAAAACTGTAGAAGTTATTATGATTAAATTTATGACAACTTCTTAACTCTACCAACTTTTTCATTTAGACTTTAAAAATTTATTAATAATTCATGAAGCTGCTTCAAGCTTAATTAATAATTTATAACTTGATGTTCTTTATTATGTCAAATAAACCTTCATTTTCAGCTATCGACCCTCTTTAGAAACTGTCCAAAGAAAATGTCCTACATACTGTTACTTCCGGAAAGTTGAAAACTTTTATTTTATTAATTTCAATACAGATGTATTTTTATAAAAAAGTTAATTGCCAATAAAAACAAATAATATAAAATAAAAAAATTATAGCAAAAAATATGAATTATAATAATTTATAAAAATATTTAATGATTGACATTGATACAAATGACATTAGTTTCAAAACACAATCTTAATTTATCATCTTTTATGCACATTATCATCATTAACAATAATACATTTCTACATTTTTGAAATTTATTTTCAGGTGATTATTTTAAATTTTGGTATTATAAAATTGAATTAAACACATTGATGTCAAATTTTCTTTCAAAAAACATTAATAATTCTTTGGACACGAACAAACAATGGAAACGCAGACTGCAAAACTGCACTAATTACTATAAATAATCAGGAACTTCTATATCTTAAGTAAATTTCTAGATAAGTTATTAAATAAGAATGATCAAATGAATAATACAATATATGATTAAATAAATAATATAAATACCCAGAACTGGAGTGAAGTGTTAAGGAAATAAATAATAGAATATATAAGATAAAGAATAATGAAAAAAAGCAACATCTACCAAACTCTTAATTTCTTCAATTAAGGTTTATTCAATCTAGACACAAGAAGTCTTATTGTAAGAAAAAGTTATTAAGAATATTTTTACCTAATTTATCATTTAGTTGAACTTTAACCCTAATAATTGTACATGTCCTTAAATGAATAATATAAATAATTTAATTTTTTATTTTTTATTTTGTATTTAAATTTTGGAGTTAATAAACAAAAGTACAGTACATTTTTATCAGTAAATACTTATTGCTATATAGAAGTTGGAACATTGAACACAAAGAACAGAGCATTAGAATATAAATTCTAATAAAAATATCATTTGAAATCATTTGCTAACAGTAAATGATTACAAATATGAGAAGGTACCAATTGGTAAGAAGTGATATTAAATGGTAAGAAATGATAAATCCTTTGCAATCATTTACTTTGTAGAAGAGAATGTTAAATGTTGGAAAGGATATGAATCATTATTAAATGATCTTGTAATTTTTTCATATTTTTAAATTCTGAACACATGATATCAATTGACATCAAATGGTATCATTTGGCAAATGTTCTACTTATCGACAAGAGTATGCTGATTATCAAATTATATGATACATTAAAAACTACTTTGTAAATTGATTTTGATATATTTGAAATGCAAAGTAAAATAAAATAAAATAATCACTAGCATACTCTTGTCAATAAGCATGTGGCAATATGCCATATTATTGTACTGTACATATTTTCGATATAAGTTTAATTTTAAGTTTTCTTTCTTCTTTGTTCTCCCCTTTTCCTTGAATTTCAACTAACATTCCTTTTCTACAGGTGGGGTAACCCTTTCTAAGAACCACATGAACAATGGGAAGTGAAGGCCCTTAGGCTACTGTAATGGATAAGAAGGGGCATTCTTGGGTAAGGCTCTGGGCAAAGGAGACATGTGAAAGGTATGCTCCTGCTCGTCATCTAGAAGGACAAAGGAAGACAAAAATGGCCTGACAAGGAGAGAAAGGGCTTTGTGAACCTAGCGAGGGAGACAAATGTCCCTTGTATATGGAGGATCATTGAAGAGAGCCAAAGAAAGATCCCTGAGAAGCAAGATTTATAGTGGTTCCCTGCCCGAAGAGCATCAAGACCAGATAGAAAAAACCCAGGTATTCTTTATAACCTCCTCTTCTATCAAACTAAAACCTTTTTGTTACTCTTCCTTTCCTCTTTTAGTTCATAATTTAGAGTAAGTACTAGGTTATAAGAGTCTGTTTTTACTTATTGTTGTGAACAGTTTCTCTTGATTTGTATTTACCCGATTCCTTACTCCAATTTTGGATATTTTGTAACACTCAGAGTTGGAATCCGAAAAGAATCCTGTGCATTAATAATCACGTGAAAAATAAATAATTGTTGTTATTTATTTGTGTACTGCCTTTTGTCGATCATTGTACAATCACATAACTCTCACAAGCAGAACATTTGCCAAATGATACCATTTGATGTCAATTGATATCAGGTATTCAGAATTTAAAAATATGAAAAAATTACAATATCATTTAATAATGATTTACATCAATTAGTTATATGAAATTCACCCCAAAAAACATTAACAGTGAATGAATTTGAAGGAATGCTTAATGGACCATCTAAATGCAGAGATTGAGTCTGTTACCAACATGTTTAAATAGTAGAGACAAAGACATCCTTCTTCTGTCTAGAAATATCTCCTTAGTCTTTCACATCAATTACTGCCATCATTGTGCATCTTTTCTTGCTTGTTCACTCTCCCATCTTCCTTCCTAACTGACACAGGCATTCCACTTTCATCTATATCTGAGGATGGTCTTTTAACCAGGTCAAAAACATTATTTGTGGATGAATTTGAACAAATACTAAAGGTGCATTAATTAATTCAGCAGATCAACTAGAGTGGTTAGTTCATCCCTGAAAAGCCATTTCATAAATTGAAACCAACTGATATCATTTGAAAATGAGGAAATTATATTTTTACTAGGGAATAAATCATAAATAAAAAATAAAATATATAATAAATCTCTTGTTTCAAAGTGTATGTATTTTCATCATGAATAATTTAATTTGTAAATAAATATATCAGATTATTAATATCATAGTTTCTTTGTTTAGTAATTTTAATATAAATTTTATCATAATTTTTTAAAATTAGAGACAGCTTTATGTATATTGCATTCTGTATTATTGCATTATATAATTATAACTTTATTAATTGATAATATTTTACTTCCACTTGGAAGAACCCATTATAGAAAAATTACAAACTATTTGATTACTTAGGACATCAAGTTCAACTGTTATGAAATTTTTTCATTCAGCTTAAATGGAAACATTGATTGCTTGGCTTGCCTAGGGCTCTGGATATTTGTGGCTACATTTTATTCACCGTAACCTTAGATATTTTTCTGAAAGAAAATAAATTTGGCCATCACCTAAGATTCACACTATATTTATTCATTAATAATTCTATCACCAGTAACTCTTTTCTTCAAAAACAAATTCTTAATGCATTTAATATTTGTTAGTTTATATTGAATTATGTTTTAAATAATTGAATTGAATTATATTTATTAATTAATAAACAGGTATTTTTTTTAAGTTTAAAGACACTCTCTCTTAAACAATATATATTTTACAACAGTATTACCAATACTAGATATATTTTTTTCTGTTTACAAGTCTGTAATTCTTTATTGATTTCTAATGCAGACTTATTTTTGACTGTATATCAAGAATGAGGAGGTATATGAGGTATATTAAATTGCAAGTAACAAAGGATGTATGGTTGGACTGATGTCTACTGTTAAATCAGGAGTATAATTCTTGATTGTTGTATAGTATTTAACATTTACTGCTGTCTTAGTGTCCCTGAAGATGGATTGCAGGAATCTAAAAACATTTGGAAAGATGGAATAATATGTGATTTAAACTCTAAAGAAACAGTTAATAAATATTTACTTTAATAGTGGAGTTAGTTTTGTGTTAAATATATAAATATCTCTTTTTATTCATTTTTCCTTATATTTCTTCTAAAAAAAAGTTGATAGAATTTTGAAGATTAAACTACTTTGTCAATTTATAAAAAATTTCCTTTTGACAATATTATTGGGCTACAGTTTGTAAAAATTGTAGACCTATAAATTCCACTGCTTGTCAATCTGTCATTCCTTAATTTTGAGTATCGGAGTTAGGTAGATGAAATAAGTAGACTTAAATAAAAACTTCCAATGCAAACCAGAAATCACATTATTTCAATTCAAAACTTTTCTCTGAAAGCAGGTAATAGATGACCAGCACGGACTCTATTGTTAAAGGAAAAGTATGATATATGGGGGCAAGCCACTACTAATTTGTGGTGGAGAGCATATATTTTAAATTAAATTAATTAAAAACATGATTAAAAATTGCAGCCTAGCATTGTGACAGTATCACCATAAATAATTGCTTGTTTCTTTTAATTTTTCAACAGATCTTGTCAATTTGAAAGTAAATCTGAGAAGAAAAGAGAACAAAGTTTCTTGTATAGCAACTTATCAGTATTCACAGTCTAATAAAATGTTTCTTAAAGATTATTTAAATATAATTTTGTTCTAAAAGTATTTTAAATAAAATTAATTCAAACAAATAATCTGCAATTAAAATTGAGTATTATGTGAACCGAAGTTCTAATTAGGATTATTTTATATAGAAGTTTCGGTTTAAAGTTACAGTTAATAGATTTCAGGACCCTGGGATTAGAACCTCACAGGCTTCTGTGTACTTTCTGACCATGACATTTTCAATTTATCATATTTTTACCTTCTCTTTATGTACTTAAAATTACATAAATTTATTGTCTAGACTTCATACTTAAATTCTTATAAAATAAGTTCTGGTCCAACCCTCAATACAATCCAGGACCCTAGGGATATAGCTAGTGCTGGCAAAAGCTTATATGGGAACTGGAGTAGAGTATGTCCTTTTTATCTTTTATCTTTTTTTTTTTTGGAATAAATGAAATATTGTTTCTTTATTACTAAAAAGCACAGTCTTAATGATTGTGTTTTTGTTAGTAAAAATAATATTAATTTGTATGGATAGGAACCACTACAGGTCTCTTTCTCCAAGCCCAGATAAAAATCTCCAGCTTTCTCTCTCCCTCTTGACAGCCCTGAAGGATGGAAACAACTCTTCACAAGCATCTCAACAAGAAAAAAGAAGAGCTTTGATAGGTGGGTTTATAGTAGAAACTTTAAAAGGTATCCTGAATTTCAAAAGTAAAATAATAAATATTAGAAATGATGAAACTGTCAAATTTAATCAAGAACAGGAAAATCATATTCTTTACTCATATTCTTTGGTCATATTCTTAGAGTCATTACAGAATCATTTGAAAGGGAAAATGGAAGATGAGAGCACAGAAAAAAAATCAGATGATTTGATAATATACATATAATGAATAATTATCGATAAACTGCAACCCAACATTGTGACATTGTCACAATGTCAGGCTGCAGTGTTTAATCATATTTTTAATTTATTTAATTTAAAATATATGTTCTCCACCTCAAATCAGTAGTGGCTTGCCCCTTTACATTGTAGTGCTCCGCCACTATTTGTTCGTTTTTTTTTTGTTTATTTGTATATATTGTATATCATTAGACTTAACTTCGCGTCACTGTATCGGGTTATTATCGCGTTATTACTGTATCTAGTTATTATCGCGTTATTGTGTATCGGGTATTATTTTATCGCGTTTTCTTTGTAACGGGTTCTCTTTTCTTTGTTTCGTCATTCTTTGACGACACGTGTCCCCTTTTGTTCCACCTTTGGGGGATGCATGCAAAAGGGGCCTTGGATTGGTTGCCGAAGGATCACGTGGGAGACGGCAACAGCGAACGATATATATAGAAGGTCCTGAGGTAGAAGGGCACCTTTTTTCCGGATCTTTGGAGGCCGAACGCTGTCCGTTGTGGAAGACCTGTGTCGAGCACGTGAGTGAGGATCGGGGAGCCCCGGAGAACAAAGGAGAAGTGTTTCAACAATCGAACTCCATCGGAGCCGTAGGAAAGATTAATGAACTAAAGTGAATCAGTACAAACGTAGGACAGTCCAAGGTACAATCCTGAACAATTATATTTTTCTCCACGCGGGAATTTTGTCAGTACACTTGAGGCTGGAAGGGAATTTGTATGTAAGTTTTCTTTGTTCACCAGTTGGTGTTAGTTATTAATAAACACGTCTTCTGTAAGCCGACTTCTCTCTCCCTTTTTTTTGTTAGACTGGTAGACTTCGGTCTAACCTCAGGTGCTTAACAACATCATAATTTTCCTTTAACAATAGAGTTGTGCTGGTCATCTGTTAGCTGCTTTCAGGGGAAAAGTTTTGAACTGAAATAATGTGACTTCCGATTTGCATCAGAAGTTTGTATATAGTTAATTGGGGCTTCCTGCCCCCCTCTCTCTCTCTGCATGCAATATCAGAAATCCTTACATTGGCGAGCACCTGGTGCAGGTTAATAAGTGGTTAGTAAGGTGCCAAGGTGTATCCTGGAAATTACAACCAGAGTGGTTTCCCGTTGCCTTCTCTGGTGTGTGATGTTACTTGAGGGGAAATGCCTTCCGGGAGGTCTTGTAAGGAAAACTGGTCCCTATTCACGTGTTACAAATATGGAGAAAACCCAGAAAACTCCATGTGGCCAGCTCGTTTGAGTGCTGCGTGAACCTGTGACCGAACTCCCAGTGTTTAGCGACAGAACCACTTAGCCCCACTGGTGAGCTCCTCCTGCCCCTAAGGTTTCCATATCTAATCTTGTTCTTTCATCTATCTAACTCTTTTCTCAAGATTACAGAAAGACAGATGGAAATAATTTATAGTCTACAATTTATTCAAATTGAAGCCCAATAAAAACTGGGCTAATTTCTCCTTTTCTTCTTATATCTTCTAACTGAAAAAGTTTACGTCAGGAAACAGTAGTCAATCTACATGAGGACAACATGATTAATTGACTCACCAAAAACTCCTTTGAATTAAATTAAATTTATTTTTAAAATTCATCTATCAAACTATCAAGGAAAACACTCATGAATTATTGTGAGTTCTTTATTAAATAAAAATGATTATTACAAATCACTGTCAATTTTTTCCTTCTATTTAATAGAGAATGTCATAATTGTTCACAATCAGGTATATTAAAAGCTTATTTTCAATGACTTCTGATTTATGAAGGAATTAATTTAAGAAAAAAAATTTAATTGCAATATTTAAAAGAAGAATCAATTAACTAAATTATAAAATCAATAAGAATTATTCAACATTTTGTATTTCTAATTCTTATCATTTTGAATGTTTTTCCTGACAAACGATATTCTATTTTAGAGTATTCACTTATTTTGTCTTTATATGTTTAGAAAGCAAAAATAAAATATCAAATATATGATAAAATTTGTTATATTTGAGGTGATTTTCTATCACTTTCTTCATGAAATAGCCTACAAATAAAGGCCAATGCTGTTAGTTTCAATTTCTCCTGTTTTAACTATATTTAAAAAAGCAGATAGTTTCTTTTCTTGGAAATTTTTAATATTTTTTAAAAAAGCATTTAACTTATCAGAAATTTGTGTAAGATCTGGTACAATTTTCTATCTTATAGGAATAAAATATAGCTACTTAAGGAAATTAAAGTTTAATTAATGGAGAATCTTTTCAACTTTTCTTTGGACCAACTTCAGCAAATGGCAGATGGGCAGATTGGCAACATTATAATCCTTGTCTTGGGTTCAACACCTTGATCACTGTACAACAGTCAAAATGTGACAAAATAACTTTGGTTGTCATTGTTATTTCAAAATAAATCTTCAGTGTATGGAAAAACCTATTCATGGTATACATTCCCACTAAACCAAAACTAAAATGCAAGATTTATGATCATAAGTTTATCACAAAGATATATTTCTCCTCATTTTTGTCATCTCTGTGATTGATTCCCTTTCTGCTCCTGTTTCTTTTTCATCAGTCTCATCACCATTATTGTCTAGTCCAACCAGTTTTGGGATTATAAAAGAAGGTAATCATAGCTCACACCTGTGAACATATGGAAAGTCCTCCCAAGGTAGCATATATGAGATAAATGACAAAAAGAAAGGAAAATTCTACATCAAATTGCAAATTAAAATGGCAGACAGATACAGTTTTTTATAAGATAAATTCTTAAAATACCATATTTACTTGTGTATAATACGATCTCGCATGTAGGACGAGGTGTGACTTTAAAGATCAAAATAAAGAAAATCAGATTTATTAATATAACTTTAATTTTATTTCATTTAATCACAAATAAAATATCAAATGAATGTAAATGAACACATTGTCCCACAAAACTTACTGGCATTTTAAACTTTAAGGAAAAATATTGTAAAATTGACAACATAATTTGTTCATGTAAAGCTGGACAATCGGGAACCTTTTTTTGCCAATTCTTAACAGTCAAATCCACTCTCTGTCAATTACACTTATGAGTTTCTTCAAATTCTGATTTCCAAATAATCATCTGTTTTCATGTGGGAATAGATTAAAACTTATATCGTGCTCCCGTGTGATTTTGGAATTTCAATCTGGAACTCAATTCAAAAGCTTTGCTTTTCCTATTGCTATTCATCTTCACTCCTGACAATATACAAGAACGATTCAAACGATTCAGATAAAATACTTATGTTTTTAAATATGAGAAGGTAAGCATCCACTAAAAAATGCAAATACATGATTCACAAAAATTATTAGCAAAAACGCAAAGAATCTTTTGCTCATGCGTATAGGACAACCTAAGAATTTGAAGCTGTGATAAATGAATAAAAACCTCGTCCTATATGCAAGTAAATATGGTATATCTCAGCTAACTTGCTCCCCTGTATTTAATGTTATAAATACAGGGAGCAAAAGTAGGTATACAGTTGAGAATCTGAAAAATACAAATGTTTGGTGTTCATTATTATTATTTTTATTATCTTTTATTAGTTCGTACTTATTTCTCATTTAATTTGTACACAAAAAATAAATGCTTTTTCTTCCTATTTTCTCCCTGTATGTTTTTTCCATAATAAACTGTATACCAACATTTGCACCCCCCCTGTATACTGTATATTTACATATATGCAATAATTTACCATCATCACTTGAAATATTACAAATTATGTTTATAGCATTTACTACAGCACTTGTTAAATCATTAAAACTGTTATATACTACACAAACATAAAGTTATTTTAATATTTTATACTTATTGAAATATTTAAGAAAGTTAAAAATTATTTGAAAAATTTTTCTTAAAAATGAAGAATAATATAATATACATAAATATATTATATTTAGCTTATTATTTTGACAGTCTTTGTTGAATTTTAAGAAAAAATTCCTTGCAAAACTTATTTTAAAAACATTAAAAATTGTCAAAAAAATCAGTTTATAGAAAATTTTTATTTTATTATTTCTGTGTTGTAAAATATAAAATATTCAAATAACTTCTGAAATATTTTAAAAATCAACTTATCATACAATAATGTTACATCATAAACAGAAAGAAAGTTTCATTCAATTATTTTTATTTATTTTTTAATAAATATTTTTTAAATTTTCAAATAATATCCCTTTCTTCATGAAAAGAACTAAATTAAAATTTAATTTAAGTTAATCTAATTTAACTGTTTCAAAAAAAAAAAAAAGAAATTAGCAACATTGAAGTTTAGAAAGCATATTTTAATTATTATTATTTAAAAGAAGATACTTTTCTTTGTTAATTAAAAGAGAATTTTATTAAAGTAAATAGCAAAAATTTTAAATTAGATTTTGAAGTTAATTTAGAATGATGAATGAATTTGTTTTTAATTTTGTTAAATGTAATTAAATTGATGAGTTTAGAATATAAACAAATTATTTTGCAAATATACATTTTCTTTAAAACTTGTATATAGTAATAATCATTATCATCATCACTATACAATATTTACAGATAAATATTCATTATTTATCCAAAAATAAAAATAAATATCTTTGGCATTCTCGTACCTTTCGGTAGCAAGAATTAATATCATGATGCGAGAAAGTGGAAGTTCACTAGTAACTACTGTAAGATTTTACATCATTAATCCATTAAATTCAAATTCTATTATAGTAATTAAAAAATTTATTTTCTTTAACTATTGAAAACAGTATAATTTATTATTTAAACTGAAAGTATGTGTTTTAAAAATTAAGCAATTCTTTGAAGAGAGTATTCTAATGAGTTAAATAAATAAGTAATAGCATTTTTCATAAAATTATTACATTCATATAGCAAACTGAATATTTCAGGAAATTATGTAAGTTTATAATGTCATTGGTACATATATAAATTACAAGAAGAAAGTTTGTAAACAACAGATGGATAATTTTTCTTTCAACTTTAATCCTGAACTATTACATAAAGATATAATTAAATAAACTAAAAAATTTTTTAAATCTAATGAGCAATTTTTTTATTGTGATATGGTCACAATGCTGGGCTGCAATTTTTAATCATTTTAAATTTATTTAATTTAAAATATATGCTCTTCACCTCAAATTAGTAGTGTCTTGCCCCTGTACATCATACTTTTCCTGCTAGCAATGGTCCATGCCAGTCATCTAACTCCTTTCAGAGGAAAAGTTTTTAATTGATGATGTGATTTCCACTGCAAATCAAATGTTCATATACAGTCAATTGTGGCCGTCTGCTCCTAAGGTTTCTGGCCTCGACCTTCACCTATCTAACTCCATTCTCAAGATTAAGGAAAAACAGATAGACGGACGACAATAGGAGTTTATAGCTCTACAGTTTTTTCAAATTGTAGCCCAATTATGTATGTTGAGTACATTAATTGAATAACCTAACCTGAGTCAAACATGCATTAAACTGGAGGTAAATCCAAATTAAGATCAAATTCTTTAATGAACAGTGAAGGATTTAAAAAAAACAAACAAATGCTTACAGCTGTGTAGGAAATGTTACAGCTTGTAACCAGATAATGGCCAAGAGTAGCTGAAAACGTTTATTTATTTAACATGTTTTAAATCCTTTGTTGATCTTTATTATAAAAGATTGCTTAATTCAAATTATTAACAGTATATTTATCATAACTAGAAAAAGTTTTACTTCTAATAATTAAGAATGGTGAAAAAATTTTTATTATGAAAAAATAAAATAGCAACAATAATTTTTGTTTATAAATTTCTATTTTCAAAGAATTAAATTTGGGAAGATCTGCCAGTATAAAACAACAAAAAAACAACAAATAATATTTCCTACCTATAAAAGACAACATATTAGTAATGAAGCCACC
The DNA here is from genome assembly GCF_030686945.1 of Centruroides vittatus. NCBI lineage: Eukaryota > Metazoa > Arthropoda > Arachnida > Scorpiones > Buthidae > Centruroides > Centruroides vittatus. Next base: position 701,512 of record NW_027122171.1, read on the forward strand.
TATTGATAGATGCTCCCAAACTTCATCAGCAGTTGAACCGAATTTAAAACAGAAGAATCATGTCCCCTGGAAAGAACAGTATACCAAAAATTTTTTCTCATAGCAATTTAAAATGCATGCAGTTAGCCAAAAATCAAAAATCTCTTCTTCCACACAAAAACTACACAGTTCTCTTGAATAACTGTTTAAGAAATTTAATGAATTACACCTTTTTTGTCTATAAAAGACACAATATTAACAATGAAGCCATCAATTGGCAGATGATCCCCTAGAAAATATAAATAGATTCGTTTTCAATAGTTTTGAGCATGAATTCCAACATCTTGGATATAATCAAGAATGTCAAGTGGAATAAGCTGCTGGATTTTTCCCTGCATCTGGAGAAAACTTGGAAGCCCATTAAATTAACCCAATTAAACCCCTATAAAATTAATGTCATTTTTACTAATGTGAAATAAGACCTTTAAGTCTACTAATCCTTTTTATTAATAAAGAAATAAACATTCTCTGTATTTCATTTGTAAAAAAAAGGCAAGCTAAAAGGTGCCTACTCTACCTACAGGCCCCCATACAAGCTCTCAATAGCCTTGGATATAATTCAAACAAAGTTGGTTTGGTTTTACTGGTATACAGCAATGTGACACATGGGTGGGTGATGAAGATGTGGCTGTACGCCATATTTTTGTACATATGTATTTTAGATTTAATTAGTTTTAATAATTTTCTCTCTTTCTTAACCCTTCTTTCTAACTTCCTTTGTTCATTGTTCTGGCTTTTGGGAACGGGGGCTTCCCACTCCCCACCCACCAGGGGGCCGTGTGGAACAAAGAGTTCGAGTGGAGGACGAGTCAAATCTGGGTCACGAAGGGTCACTTTTTCCCCGGCCGGACACGAAGAAGCACGGACGAAAACGGCGAGCTCGTGAGACGGAATTCTACGAGGGCCGAATGGAGAGCCGTGAGGTGAGGATCTGGATTTTCGAATCAGAGACACCGAAAAGAAATTATAGTAGAAGATATTTAAAACATTGACGAACCCAGAGACACGCAGAATAGAGCACCAGCCAGCATCGAGTTCAGCGAGAACAAGGGTACCCCACTATCCTATCAATTCTTCTCATTTCCTTATCTCTATACTTTTCTATCCCTAGGTTTAAGTTAGTTAAGGATCGCGCGGGTTTCATTAGTATTGTCGGGCAAGTAGTTTCCAAGAAGGTAAGCTACTTGGGTTATTGTTACTAACGGACAGTAAGAGAAATTGGACCGAGGGAATCCAAAAGAACTCATCTGTATATATTGTTTATCGCGAAATTAAATTTGTTTTAATTGAATTCACGTGTCTGTGTATTCCTATCGCGCTTCACACATCACAAAGGAAATGCCTTGAAAGAGATCTTTTATGGGAAACTGGCCACTATTTCTATGACCTAAATGGTGTTACTAACACAAAGAAATTCTGGAAAACTCCATGTAGCAAGCCTGTTAATGAGGTATGAATAATGTTGCTACCCATCCGGTTTTTAATTCATTGTCCGGGTTAACAATTAATTTTGTCCAGGATTAGATAGAAATTGTGAAATTATGATGAAACAAAGTACTAGCAAATATTTTTATAAATTTACTTTATTTTAACAGCGAAACACTTCACACTCTCACCGAAAGTTAATTCACCATCTTATGCCAACAAACATTGCAACCTGTCGATCTTTTATTTTTTTGCTTCTCAGCTCTTCAAAGCTATGTTATTTCATTTCTTAATTTAAGAATGCTCCTACACAAGTCCCTAACTGGTTTAGAACTGATGTGCACATTATTCTTTGCATCGTAAAATAACATTGTGCATGCATCAGGGGCTTCTGTTTGAACAAACCTCATCTGCCGTCCAGGTCAGCAATTTTGAAAAGGTAGCAACACTAGGTATGAACTCAACCAACTACCAGTGTTTGCTGGTTTTATCCACTGGGCTACTGGTGGGTTAATTCAAAGTTATTGTCATACTTCATATTGTATATCTCTATATTCACGAAAGATTATCACTACAGAATTACTAACATGTGTTACAGATAGTAAGTAATGAGACTAATATTATCTTTCAAATTAAAGATTATTTTACCAATACCAAGATCAATGCTGTTTTAGCTCAAAACCACTGACAGAGAGGCTGTGATAAGTTTTAGGCAAATATGGATTTTCACAGCTTTTTTTTATGTATGTATATGTATGAATTCTATCATTCAGTATGTGATACTGCACAAGGTCTGAATTCTGTGTACTGAACCAAGATCAAATATCAACAATAATATATTTGTATGCATCAGAGGTCCCTAAGAGCATGAGGCCCTAGACAGAAACAGTACTACAGTAGAGAGTCGTTCATCCAAATCAATTGGGGACTGGGGTTGTTCGGATTAGTGATTTGTTCGGATAACCGATTATGTACAAAAAAATATATTAACCTGTCTGATGTTCAAATTTTTCTCCGTTGCGTGTTGCTTCGTGTTGAATTTTCGTCGATTTTAAGCCTAACGAAAATTTTTATAATAATAATCGAGGCTATCGTATCGTTAAAAACTATTTCTTTATTTTGTACAAACAAAATAAATATATTGAAGAATATAAAAACATGAAAATTATACTTTAGAAGTAAATTTAGTATCAAAAACGTTCGATTTAACACGACACAGTCCGACTGAAAATCGTTCGGATAACCGGCGATTTGGATTACCGGGGTTCGGATTAACGACTCTCTACTGTACTTAAGACACAGATTTATATCTTGCTTTTTAATTATTCCGTCATTTATATATAAAAAAAAATTACCTATTACCTATGGTAGTTCTTCCCTTCAGGAACAGCCATTCAGGATCGAGGGATAAAATTCTCTGGGTTTGGGATTCACACAAGCCTGAGCATCATCACACAATTTGTTTTTTACAAACTAATTACTACTAAAACACTATCATAATACAAAATGCTTAACAATAGCTATTGTTCTTTATTTTGTAGAAAAGTACTATATCCATAAAAAAAACTAAAAATAATTTTCAAATAATTTATTTACTTGTAGCCCATATAAATTTTTTATCCTAGGCCAATGATGTCTCTCAACACCACTGCATCAACTAATACAAAACTGGCATTATGAATTCTCAATTATCATCATCATCTTTGAAATCTTTTAATCATATGTTTTGAACAATTAAATGAATTCTGGCTTGTATTAAAACATTAAACATAGAAATGGTTTAATTTTCAAACAGTTAATAGCATCACTTGAAATATCTTAATAAAAATTTTTGGTAGTTAATTTAATAATGATTAAATTTTTAGAAAATAAATGGAAATTCTATTATGCTATTTCACACTCCATTAGAATAATGCAGAATTGTTATGTTCCATTGGTCTTTAAAAGTAAAGATATTTTTATCACGAATAAAAAATAAATGTTACATTTGATAGCGCTACTTAAATATCTAGTGCTTTCAACTCAAAAAAGCATTAATTTTAATATTTAATGTTAGGATGGAAAAATCACGACATCTAAAACATTTAGTTTTATCTAGAAAATTTATTACAGGAATATTTTCTACTGGACTTTCTGACTGGAAAGTCTGTCATTTATCTGATTTTGTAGTGTAGAAGTGGTAAAATCAGATAAAAATTTAAAAAGTTTCAAATTTACATTTTAAAATTTATCATACTATATAATACATATATATTATGTTTCTAGTTTTAGAATTAATATTTGAATTTCTAAATAAATTGATTTGTATTGTCTGATTAAGATGTAAGCTATATCACCTTATTAAAATTTCATTAATTTTTTAAAGTTTGAAAAAAGTGTTTTGAATTTATTTCACTGAGGAGTAATATCGATTTGTGGAACCCAGGGTATATATTTATAAAAACATCAGATTTTTCTAAACATTTTTAACATTAACATTAACATAAAATTTAATTTTTGTCAATAACATAAAAGAATTCATGGCACCCTTTTCCATTTAAGACCCAGGGACATATTCACCTCCCTTATTATATGTCTGATTTGACAACTAAATTTTGAACATCATAATACTTTAACTACAAACAACAGTAATTTCATAACATTTTTACCCTACAGCGGCCATCAAAATTTATTCACTTTAACAATTTAAAAGTTACAATGTTCCATCTTTATAAGCCATAAATTTAATTGATTAAATTAAATGCATATTATATTAACATGAAAATGTTAATATAATATAAATACTAATAATATTATTATTAGTAGTATTTAATCATGATAATAATTACGGTATAGGATTGGCCCATAAGTTCTGGTGTTTTTTTTTTAAGTGAAAATTTTGCGTGAAAAATAAAATGTTTTGGCAATGCGTTTTATGTTATTCAATAGAGAATTATGCTCTCTACAAAATAGTGTGTTTAGTTTTTTTATGTTGATATACTTTTTGTTCTTTTCAGGTCAGTAAAATGGAATGTCAAGTCGACAAAAAAGAGCATTTTTGACGCCTTCTGCTTTTTGCATTTAATTGAGGTGCCAAAGCCACAGTAGCTGCTCGAGAGATTTGTGAAGTGTGTGGCAAAGAAGCAAGCCTCTTAGGAAGGGGTCAAAAATGCTCTTTTTTGTCAACTTTACACTCCATTATTGACCTGAAAAGAACAAAAAGTATATCAGAATAAAAAACTAAACACACTATTTTGTAGAGAGCATAATTTGCTATTGAATAACATAAAATGCATTGCCAAAACTACATTTCTCATGCAAAATTTTCACTTAAAAAAAAAACACCAGAACTTATGGGCCAACCCAATATAAGGTAACAATTATTATTATTATGGTATAATATCTTGTATCAGATTAATATTGTACAAGATTCTAATTTAATTCTATTAAATTAGAAAATTTTGCCATAATAATTTTACAAGATTTGCATGCAGTGGAGTGATGATTCACTCTCTGCACAACTTTCGTATGTCAGAGTACTCTGATTAATACACATTATTATTAACAAACGCTCAGATATCTTATCAGTTTTTAATTCAATTCATATTTACAATTAATTATAATGATATATTTTCATGAAGTAAATCAAATTATACACAACAGATTATTATAATTTTGGCATCAATAATTTGTTCTCTGGATATACAAAAATTTTTCTAATGATAAGGATCAAAAATAAAATTAAAGCTAACTTTATACAAAATAGTTTGAACTACTACTTAATAGCTCTTAAAATAGAGAATTAGGAATTCAACAATCGAAATTGAATATACACTTGCACTTGAACAACAAAAATAACAAAATTCCTCATTTTATAGATTCTCTACTGGATCCTTTTAAAATACAGACATATATTCTGAATATTGTAATTTTTAGATATCTGCTTATAAATAGTAAAAACAAGAAACTTTTTTCTTTTTGCTTGTAAGTAAATGTTAAAAGGATTTTAGTTTCTTTATACTATTGGTATACATAGCAAAACTTTAAAAATATCTAGAATATAAAATAATCTTTGAATTATCACCTCTTCATTCTTAGGAAATCAAATAAGAGAATCATCTTTTCTATATTGTATGAAATGTTAGGAGCAGCATAAATATAAACCAAATCAAATCTTAGCCATTGAAACAACTTAATGCACTTTTGATACATGATACAACTTAATGCACTTTTCTGATCATCTTTTTTCTCTACCATATTGAAATACTCATTGAAAATGGGCTAAATAGACCTGATAACTAAAAAAGAACAAATAATGAAGAAAAATCTTTATCTAACAAGATGTAAATCTATACAATCCCCCTTAGTTGAGACACACATATTGGCCATCTTAACACAATATTTAATTTCTAAAATATTAAAAATATTCTGAATAGAAAAAAGAAAAATAAAAAATACTTTCATTTTTCAACATTAGTAACAAGTAGTAACTATCTTTGATTAAATTTGAAGATAGTTACTACTTAATTTGTATTTCTTTACAACCATTTTTGTTCCTACTATCTATAAAAATAATTTACTAAATTGATTAACATATCAATGATAATGAAATTCACTAAATAATCTTACAAAAAGAATATGAGTTATTTTATAATTCAACAACAACAACATTCTATATATTATTTTTTTCTTGTATTACTTTCATTATTTCTAGTTTTCTAGCTCTAAAACAACAATTCCCATTTTTTAGTTGTCATCCCTTGACATACTGGTTGATCATAAGATTGTCCAGAAATATCATTCACAATCAATAAGCAGTGAGATAGGATGTGAAAGATCATAACTTGCCAGTTGAGAAAAACTCTAAGTCAACCTGACAGCATTTACTATTCTAAAAAAAACAATTTTCAAAGTTGTTCTGAATTGTTTATACTTTATAACTGTTAAAAACCATATCCTCATGGGTATCTGCATAGGGGGCAAATGAGATACTTGCCCCTGTAAAAATTTCACAAACTATAATCGCAAAAATGATTGAGATATGTAACATTACACCCTCGACTGTGGGACCACTTTGATGCAGTTCCATAATCTGCTTATGGAAAAAAATCCCAAAAAATTATATAATTAAATAAAAATTTATTAATCTAATTATTTATCTCCAAGCACTTCTTTCACAAGAAAATTTTCTGCAGAAGCCCACCCTTATCCTTGTAACTTTTTAAGCAATTACAATATAAGTATTATTAAGCTTAAATAACTATATTAATTTTAATCAATACACTAGTAAATAAAATGCTATTTAAATCAATACAAAACTACATAATGCATTTTCTTTCCTGTTAAAAAAATTGAAGAAGGGTGCATTTATCTCTGCAATTTATTCATCACAATATTTATTATATTATGTACTTAAGAAGATTTACATAAATCTTTTCTTTCAAGAATAATATTATTATTTCATATAATTTAAATAAAAAAGATATTTATTAAATTACATTCTAACTACTTAAATTTTTATCACATTTTTCTCTCATTTTTAGATATAAATAAAAAAAATTGACAAGAAGAATTGAATTTCATTATATCATTAAGGTTTCTATTAATGATTTTTCTTTTCCATTTGAAATTAATGAAATAAATCTAATGGCTTAATTCATATATACAAATGAAACAATATTCAATAAATTAATCAAAATAAACAGTTCACATTTGTTGTTCTTATATCAGATTTATATAATAAAATAAACAAAAATAAAATTAAATATAATTGTAATTGTTATATAAATATTCCTAATAAATTTAAATATAATAACATTCACTATCAATAACAACTCTAAATAATATTTAAATGACAAATCTTATATATTTTACACAAATTGTCTTTAAATCAATATTTATTCATTTATTTTTTAATTCCAAATAATTTCAATATACCAAAACATCTTAGCATGATTACTCCTATCTGTGGAATACTGTATTTTAATTTTACATGACAATCTCCTATATTGATTAATAAATTCATATGATAAGATTTATTATTAAAAAATTTTATTAAATAAATGTATGGGAATGAACTTTATAGATTATTAATAAATTTTCCTTGTATAACATTCATGACTTTGTTGATTATTAATCAAATTTATTATATATTTCTGTCTCTTAGTCGTGATTTTATCCTCTAAAGAGCCAATCTCTATTCCTAATATTTGATTTGACATAGTGTATTTATTGACTATTCTTGATTTATATATATTTTTTTTTTATAATGTAATCACTTTAATTTTTCCTTACAGAATCACAATCATTATGTAATTTCCATTGTTAACAGATATAGATCAATAGATTAATATTATAATAGTTTTTACAAGTATAAAAATAAGGAAAATTGAAAAATTATCAAAGAGTAATTTTAAATAATTGAAGCCATTAGAATAATTTTAAAGTATCCATTTTATTTTCATATTTATTTTTTCCCATTACTTATATATCTAATTTCTAAATGTAAAATTTATTCTTGACCATTTCTTAATTATACAAATTCCTCTTCAGAAAATTCAATTTTAAATGGAATAAATTTATAATAATTAAATGTGAAGTAATAATTACCAGAGAGAATAATTTCGACTAATGTTCCATCAGAAACTTCGGAAGCAACATTTATTGGCAATAACAAATTTCCAGATTTGTATTCATGCCGGAAGAGAATTAAGCGTTCATTTAATCTGTTCAGTCCATGATCTGGAAACTGTAAAAATTAAATTAAATTAAATTTTATTTTCCAAATTATATTTTTCTTAAAATTGAATTTAGTCTATTTTTAAAAAATTTATAATAATAATAATAATAATAATAATAATAATAATTACTTTTTTATTAATAAAATCACAAGCAAGATCTTTTAAAGTTTTTAAATTCAAATCAGCAATGTTAACTGTGACAGTATCTTTGGCCAAACCAGACTGGAGAATAAAAGTTATCTCATCTGGAAGATTTAAAACTGGCAAATCCATAATCTGTAAAGAAATAAAAATATACTTTAAATTAAATATGTTTATGTAAATTATTATTATTATTTTATGTTGGCAGATAGCTAGCTACAGACACAGTAAAGCAGGGATGGGCAACCCGCGGCCCTCGGGGCCGCATGCGGCCCGCAGTAATATTTTTTGCGGCCCGCGTAGCATAAAATATGAATAAATATATCAATTTCCCAGCTTAATGATATATTCAAAAAAAATTCAAACGTTATTTTCTACAACTTATACTCGTGAAAAGTTTTTTCGCAATGAATTTAGTAAAAATTAAAACAAGAAACCGGCTAACACACACATCCGAACTAATTTAAAACTAGCGGTGACTAATATTTAACCAAATATTTCCGATATATTACATTTAAATCGGTGCCAGAAGCTATATTAAGTATACATATGCTAATTTATAATTATATACGAATAAAGAATTGTGATTTACCGACAGTTCCCCCCCTCTTCTCTCTTGTGTGCGGCCCACGTCAGTTCAAGTTTTGAAATGCGGCCCTTACGTAGAAAAAGGTTGCCCATCCCTGCAGTAAAGTATCAACCCAATGATGTGAGAATCCAAGTTCATATCTGCTCAAGTGCTTATCATTGACAAGAGATGGGAACTAATACACTCACACCCTTTCGAGCAGCAGAACAGTATTTGAGAGATGGGAAATGACAACATCACCAGAGTTAAAATCAACATTACCAGTTCCTTAGCCACGATGTCGTAGAAGAGAAACAGTGTTTTTAAACTGATGAAGGATGGGGAATAATACATTTCTTTATTTTAAATACTTATAACCAAAACTAAGATATATTTATTTTAAACTGCATAAAAAGAATTTTCTAATTTAAAATGACTAACATTTGATTCAATTCCACTTATTATAACTAACAATGTCAGTAGGTTAAATAAAAAAATTCTACTAATATAAAAAAAAAATAAGTAGGATAAAAGCAGTTAATTATGAATAACATTTATACTTTTTTGAGTATTATTGTACATTTTTCTACACTGAAAAATAATTCATTCAACACTAAATTCACTCAAATTTACTTACCACATTCACTCAAGTTCAGAAGTCGATGCCTCCAGGTTTGCAAAAGTCATTACAATTGAACACATATTTTGTTATTTGTCTAACATTCTTACAGTAATTTCAATATAATTAGAAGCTCCACACTGCTTCAAATCATATTGAAATAATTATCAGATAGTCTATTGTAGAAAAATATAATAAAAATTCAGTGAAATATATCTTACAGAAAGAACTGTTTTGTATTTAAAAATTATAATATAGAACTAAAAAATAAATAAAAAAAATAAACTTATCTGAAGAATGATAGTCAAATACATAGACAATTTCTTCTTTCAAACATACAATAGAAAGAATTATACATAAATATCAATCATATTAAAAAAATAAAAATAAATAAATTTGTTATTATTATAAATAGTATCACTGGTGGTTTGAAGAAAAAAAAAATTTTCAATATTATAAATTTAAAATAAAAAATTCTCGTGATAGAAAGGTCAAATCCACATTTACTAGCAATTTTTTTTATAATAATTTTATTATTATAAAAAAAGGGATGTTTTCAGTCATTTTGAGTGATCATCTTCAGTTTATATGTTCTATAAATTGAATGATAAATTCTTTAAATCAAATGATTGAATTTAAAAGATTAGATCATTCAATTTATCAAATGTATAAACCTGAAGATAATCACTCGAATTGAAACACATTTATTTTTTGTAATAAAATTTGTTGTTGGTGAATATAAGTTTCAACATTTTATATTTCTAATCAGTTATTAATTTTATTATTATTATCAAAGATAAATAAATATATATCTTATATTGATTCTTATTTTCAAATGTCATCATCTTACCTAAACTTCTTATCAATAGACACGTATATAAACCGACATTATATAAATCTTCTTATATCTAAATGCATAAAGAAGTCAGAATTTTTCATAAAGTCTTTGTGGAATGTGTATATATTGAAAAGATTGTACGTATGAGAAAAAAGAGACGTTTTTACTGTATAAAATTATTGAGAACAGCCAGTATTGCAAAAATAAGCTCATTTTTTATATCATTGGTGTCCCTTAAATAGAGAAAAATCTGTTTACTACAAGAGAAGATAAGTTTCATTTTTACAAAAAGCAGAATTCAATAATAAATTCAATAAGCACATCAATGCTTATTGAATTTATTATGTTTAAACCAGAAATAAATCATCTGTACGAATGCTATATAATTTAACAACAATACGCATTGTTATTAAGGTTATTAAATAATAGTAATTGTCTTTGTAATCATTAATATAATATCAATTATTAATAATAATCAATGAAATAATCTCACACAACTATAAAATTAAATTAAAATAAATGGTCTATATATTTTTTAAATAATATCAAATTTAGTTTAATTTAATTACATATTTAAACTGGAATTAAAAATTTTATATCTTTGAAATAAATCCAATAAGGGATAAGGAAACATTAACAGTAGGGTGTAACTAAAAAGTGGCAACAGTCTTATAAATTCTCTTCTGACTGCTTAAATAAAAATTAATGAATTTTACCCTTCAATAATCTATCATCTTTATTGAAAAATGAAGAAGATAAATTATAAATGATAATTTTTACTGAATAAGTGAAGATAATATATTTAAAAAAAACATATTCAAAAACAACACAGTATTTTAATAGCCAGAGGAAAAAAAAGGATAAGAATCACTCTGCATCCTGGATGGATCACAGCATCCTCGGGGCATTCTCACTAAACCTCTCCAGCATCCCCGATGACTGCTTTCAACATCTATTGATCTTTTCGACCCGACAAACAATCTAAATCTAAAAGACTCAAGCAAACTCAATTATCCTGCGAATTAAGGTTAAAATATTCTCCATTAAATGTATCTTGCATCCTCACTCATTGATTGACAACTACATCACACTTATCATAGTATATTACTTAAACATTTGTTATGATCAACTTAATCTTCTTACATAAAACGCTTATAACTAGAAAAATTGATAACATTAAAAAGTTTAGAGATAATTAGATATAGAAGATGACATTCTCTTACGTTTCTCACGCTGAATCTCCCTTCGTCTTCTTTACTGGGTGGAAAGAACAAACATTATTGCCTCTCACTCCAGTTAGATGGCACCACTATCTATTAGAGTTATCATATACAAATTAACTGAGAAGCAATAACAATAAAATACATCACTTAAAACAATAACAATAATTTTTTAAAAATATATAATTTCATACTAATAAATTTAAATGTAATAAATTTAAGATTATAATTATAATAATAATATATTTAAAAATTAAAATTTATGATAATTATTATACATGTTAAAAATAAACATTTAAAGATTTAAAAAGTTATTTAAAGAAAATGCTTCATTAAAATCACTAATTTAGGATTATGAGAGTCAATTCTTTTTTTCTAAATTGTAATTCATGCTAATTAAATATAATAGATGTTAATATTAAATACAAATTCATCTATATTTAATACAAGGTTGTGTTGAAATTAGATATTTAAATGCTAAATTTAAATTTTTAAAAATTGTACATAAATTATTCACTTTTAAACTGGAATTTATAAGATAAAATTTTATTTTTCTGGTTTAAAATTGTTTTAAAATTTAAAATTTTCTTTAAAATTAAATCTTAAGCAACTTTTTATCCTATAAATTCCCAATTAAAAGTAAATGGTAATTAATGTAATATAAATTTTAAAAAATAGTAGTAAATAATTCATGTATAATTTAATAAACTCTAATCTTAATTAGATTTTTTTAATTTATCTCAGCAATTTTTATACTGTAAATTCCAAATTAAAAATAAATAAATAGACCTTAATTTATGTATAATTTTATAATTTCATACAATTATTTAATTCAAAATTTTTAAAGTTTAAATTAAACTGAGCTTTAGGCTTTAAAACTTTCAAAAATATGAAATAAAACAAAACGAAATGAAATTTCTTATTACTAAACTTTAACAACTTTGTTATCAGCCATACAATTTTCTGAGAAATGAAAATAAACAATTTCCGGTGAGATGAAAAAAATAATAATAATGTTAATAAAAACAAAAAATAAAAAAATGCCTCAAGAAATTTATTATAAACTTCAAACATTTATTTTAAAATTTTCTAAAAAGTTTTGTTGATAGTAAAACAGTTTTATTACTCAAGTACCAAGAAGAACTAACAATAAAAGTTTATGATAATTCTAAAAAAATAGCATTTAATTCATAAAATTCAATATTAAATTCGAATTTCATTTTATTTTCTCTTGAATTTGTTGCTTTTGTACGGTTATTAACCTTTTGTAAATTTAATTATTCTCGATTCAGTTACATTTAACATCTGTTTATAACCAAGGCGAGAAGATCCACTTACAAGTGTTAATTACTTTTTTCAGGAAACAAAAATTAATATCTTCATGATAAAACTTGAAGAATTGTTTCCTTCTTCCCACTTTCTATGCTCCTATTTAACTTGAAAATAAATCTTCATCACTGGAGAGAAGTAATAATAAACTCAAAAATATGTTTTTGTAATTACAATTTTAATTAATTTAACAAAAACAAAATTACAAACTTTGTTATTCCCTCTTTTTTTATTTACTGCGCTTTGTTTACAGCATGATTAATTAATTAATAAATTGTGTTTCTATCTCATATTACCTATAAAACAATTAATCATTAAGCTATCAATTGTACTGTACATATAATTAATGATATTGTAGACATAATGTTTTTTTTTAAACTTTAAACGCGATTAACTAGGCCAACAATATAAGTAATTAATAGTTGTAATTAATATCAACTGTGTATACACAATTAATTGTAATTATAATATAATTTATTAATTGTACTGTACATGCGATCAATACCCTTAATTATAATTGTTAACTAGTATTGTTGGTACGATTAATTGTATTGTTAAAATTCAAAAAAATACAATTGTTAGTTTAATAATTGTATACAAAACACAATTGATAGTTGTGCTAATTAAACAATTAATTGCATTGTTAAAATTTAAACACTAAGTTACGATACAGTACGATTAATTGTTAATTAATTAATGTGTTGTAAACACAGTATTTTCTAAACTTTAACAAGTGTCTACGATTACTTCATTTAATAAGCAGAAAAAATTGCTATAAAGTTAATTATGTTTACACGATTAATATTTACTGCAATCAAATGTTGTTTCGTGTTTTCCAGACATTAATCCTCTTCTACAGACTTAAATGATGTTGCTCCAAATCTCAATTGACAGTTTAACTACGTTTTGCTAATTGGAATCGGTTGCTACTGGATTAAATTAAATCTTTTTTTATTAAACTTACCGAGCTAAATTAGATATAATTCATTTAAATAGATATTCTTGGAGTTATTCTTCAGTCGCCTGAAGATCCGAGTATTCGTGCTTGCAAGAAATTTCGATTGGATTTGAAGAATGAAGAATTGATTCCCTAGTTTTATAACTCTGTCTCGATGAAAAATAATGGATAAATTTACCGTTACAACAGAATTTTTCACAAATATCATTTGTTTTGCAAGCTGATTTATAGAAGAAATTTATCTCGCGACACTCGACGCTTATATAATGTCTAGCACTGGACAGTATGTCGCAATATGTGTCTGCGAGGATCAAGAAGATTAAAATAGGCTCCAGATCAGCAGAGGATTTACAAGGCATAAAAAAACCTTGATAAAATAAAAAAACAAAAGAAAAACTGCTGCCATTACATCTAATATAAATGAAAAACGACTCTTATTGCACATCACATAACTTGGCGCCGTTGATTCTGTAAATTTAAAAAAAGATAGACAATTCAGCGAAGGTTACTAACCTAATTATTAAATGGGGATGTAAGAACAGAGAAAAATGCAACTGTAATAAATAAAAGTATCTAATTTTGTTACGAAAATTTATCCATGTAATCAGTTAATAAGAGTAAATATGGACCCTTCTACCATAACTCGACCATTGTAGGTATCGTTGTTATGCCAACAAGTGTAGTTGAAGAAGTTCTGTACAATGAATAACATTTCATTTAAGTTTCCTTACCTGCAGGAGGTATGTATTACATTCTTCTTTATTTTTATAGTTATTGCAGAAACATATTACAGAAGTGCATTGTGCTGTTGTAAAATACACCAAGTTACGTCTACAACGCAATTAACTATGTATACAACACAACCGTTAATTAATTGGCACGATTAATTGTGTTGTTAATGCTTAAACAAAATTAAGACACGATACAAAGTGATGAAATATGGATTAATGGTGTTGTAAACACGGTACTTTAAACTTTAACGATGTTCAATTCTTTTAATATCGAAGATTAAAGTCAATAGATGTAATGTCATGTCAATTTAATAATGTTAATGAGGGTTGTAAAAGGAAAATTTCTTAATTTTATAGTCTTGTCACTATCAAAAATATTGGGTAGAATTACTTTTCGTATTTAGCAACTTATATTTATTATCATATATTATAAGAGCCTATTCAGTTTAAAATAAAGATTTAGTAATAATTTTTTACTTTCCTGGCTGTGATCATAACAGAGGGTAAATATGACTCACCCCCAAGATTTTTGGACTCAAGAGACCTCGAGAAATACAAAAAAAATTTGGGGATTTTTCCTGTATGTATGGATGTTAATATGTGTGGAGGGGCGCGATTATGTTCAACCACTTCAAAGCTTAATAATTTCTGTGCCTTTTGGCGAAATTTTCTGAAATTTTGCAGGGAGATTTGTGTATTGGGGATCGACGCTATTAAATTTTGGTGGTTAACAGTCGAGGGTGTCGTATCTCGAGTGGGGTCGAACTTCATGAAGATTTTACTCGTTTTTAGCATTTTTATAAAACTCGTCTCTACTCTCAAAATTAAGCTTTTGCCATTTTATAATTCAAATAGTTTTTTAAATAAAATCTCATAACAGATGGAGCCGTACATAATTTTAACTTTTTTGCCGGGAAAGCTACGCAACCCATTGCTGGATTTTTTCATAGTACTCTATAGAGCGATAATAATAACTTTCTTGTTTTACATTTAGTGGCATTCTGTACATTTATGATACAAATCTATTAAATTGTGTAAACACATAAATACATTTTTCTTAGATTTGTTACTTTATACTATCGAAATATTAACGTTTCGTTATTGCTACGAGGAGAAACGTTAAAATTTCAATATAAACCTGGAAAATAGCATTAGCATTGTGTAAATTTTCAATATAAAATTGTAAAAATTAATTATTTTAATCCCTTGTCGATTGGTTTAGCATTTAATTAAGTTAAACAAGTTCCGTATCGATTTGCATATTAATTAAAGGAATAATAATTGTTCGAAGCTGAATTAACAATTAACGTTTTGTTAATTCTTGTTTGGATTCGAATGTAACTCGAATGTTATTATTTTAATAAATGTTACCATTCAAAATATAATAATAATTAAAAGTGATAAAGGTCAAAGGTGAAATATACTGTATTCAATTTAAAAGTTTTTTTAATTTTAAGCAATTTAATACAGTAATTTTGAGCTAGAATTTGGTTTAAAATCTGATATGGGGCTTAATTTTTGTTATAATACACAGTCAAACTTCCCCTATATAATGCCACCGCTTGCAAAGCACTAATGAATATTTTCTCGTGAAGAATCTTCTCCATAAGTATTAAATTGAGACCGAGACTCTTCCGTATCTGTGAATTACTAAATAAATGTGTATTGTCTGTCTGTCTTTGTGTGTGTTCTAGTTAGAGGGTTAGTACAGTTATACCTTCTAGTTAAAGTTTATCTTATAGTTACTATGATCCACAGCACTATTGGCTACATCCATAATAGTACACGGGTGAATAAAGGTGTACATGTTCTAATTTGGGCCTCCCTAATATCTGTTCTAGTTACACTAGGCTATTACAAATGATAGCGTTATCATCGAATCAAGTGACTTTCAAACTCAAACTTGTATGTAGACCTCGTTACTTTACAATTCTTAACGTTTGAAGTTCTTCATTTCAATGCCGCACTCGTTTTATCGCCAATTTCAGAGGCGCTAAATCAAAGTTCGGCTGTGCATTCGCTAAATAATGCAACGCGACGAGACGACAACTTCGTTGCCCGATGAACATCGATAGGCTTTATTAAATAGACAAGAAAAATTTGCTATAAGAAAATGGCTTCCGTTTATTAAGCTTCTTTTTTTCTAAGTTTTATCGAAAGTAATGCCGATCAGACACTCAGACGAGCGTAGAAATCGTCATAAAGATAATTAAATCGCGTGCTGTACACTTAAGATAACAAGTAAATACGATCGAAAGCTCTAAAAGAAGTATTTCTCCTTGTCAAGAAAATAATACATTTACATTTATGATCTAAATTATGAAGAAAATAAAACAAATCACAAAAATGAACGTTTTTGCGATTTTTAAACTAAATCTAACTTTCCCACCATCTGTTGCAATATTTTATTTAAAAAAACACTTTTTATATTTTTAACTATTATAAAATGGCCGGATGGCCGAGCGGTCAAGGTTAGCAGCCTGCCGCCCTGGGGAACCCGGGATCGAATCCGGACGGGTCGAAAAATCCCCAGGAATTTTTCGGGGGGTGGTCCGTCCGGATATGTCGGTCCCCGTTCCTCACCACCCGGCCGCCCCATTGTGGGCCTGGCCGAACCCATAATGGGCTTGCTATAAGAGGCCCTCTTAGTGCCCACTGGGCGGAAAGAGTTAAAAAAAAAATAAAATAAAAAAAAAATAAAATAAAAAAAATAAAGAACTATTATAAAATGGCAAAAAGATTAATTTCGAGAGTAAGGATGGATTTTATAAAGAATTGAAAATGCTAATAACCAGTAAAATCATCATTAAGTTCGACCCTACAGGAGACACACACGACCCCCTTTATCATCCCACCTCCTCAACTTTAATCACCAAAATTTAATAGCATCAATTCCTCTAAGACACAAACCTCCCTGCAAAATTTCAGAAATTTTCGACAAAAAGCACAGGAGTTATTAAGCTTCGAAGAGGGTGAACAAAATCGTACCACATACACACACACTAACATACAGAAAAATCCACGAATATTTGTGTGTGTGTGTGTGTGTTTCTCGACATTTCAAGGTGTCCTGAGTCCAAAAATGTAAAACTTTGGGGGGTCATACTTTCCCTCTTATATATAATAGCCAAAAAAGTAAAACTGTAAAAGAACACAAATAGTGAAACAAGAAACGTGTTTGCCTATGTTAAACTCAGTATATTTCTCTATAGGCACTTGGAAATACAAAGAATCAAGCAAACAAAAAAAAGGGGGGGAAGAGGAAATTTGAAACAAAAGTAAAGAAAATAAGTCGACAAAAATCAAATAAATCAGATTTTCTCCTGTGCTTTTTTACTTACTTATCCCGAAATCTTTACTAATTAAATAATATTTTTCTGCCCTACATTCAATACTGTATACCGAAGTTGGAAAAATGTTAAGAAATAGACAACAACATACACACGAGGTGGACCAAAAATTAGTTAAACAACCACTATCCAAAATCCAAATAATTAAATACTTAATCGTGTTACTTGAAATAATGTTTCCATCGATATTGTGAAAGAAAACACGGCTACTCGAGTTTTGAGCCGTCCTGTATATACAATAGCAAATTCTTACGAAATCAATTGATAATTTTAAAAAAAATTTTTAATCGTGTTCATTAAATATTAAGTAAATTTACATAAAAATAAATAAATAAATAACCCATTGAACGAGGTAAAGGGCGGCCCAAAAATCCGTTAACCGTGTTCTATGTGTTATAAACACACTTGTAGATGTAAATCTCAAGCTGAGAACAACACAATAATGCTTTTCTTTTACAAATTTTCTGAAAATATAAAAGAATGATTACAATGTATACGATGGCAATTTAGCTTTTCAATCGTTAACTAACTTTTGGGTCATCTTGTATCTATGTATATACAGTACATGTACTGTACAGTACGTATGTATATATTTCACGTTTAAATGACTTAATAATAAACTACATTTTTTCCATATATTTTTAATTTATTAATTAGTAAAAGAAAATACAAAAATTATCTCTTGAATACAATAAAAAGATAGAAATCAATAAATAAAAATTTTTAATAAAGTCTTTTTTAAGATTTAATAAACGATTGTTTTTAATTTCTTGAGTAGATAAATACTTAATTATTTTATTTAATAAATAAGTTAGCAAGAACGAGTCTTGCATATACTAATGGCATTTTTTATTATTTAATTATTACATAAAATAATTAAAATATATGTTCTCTATCTCAAATTAGTAGTGTCTGGCCTCTGTACACCATATTTTTCCCGATAACAACAGAATCGTGCCAGTCATCCATGTAAACTCCGTTATGGGGAAAACTTTTGAATTGAAATCACGTGACTTTCCTTCCAGACCGGAAGTTCATATATAATTGATCGGGGTCTTCTGTCTCTACGCTTTCCATGTCTGGCCTCGACTTTAATCTATCCAATACTATTATCGAGATTAAGGAAGGGCAGACAGACAAACGGAAGCCAGTTGAAATTTGTATTCGGATAGAATAATTGGGCTGCAATTTTTTCAAATTGCAGCCCAATTATTTAATTATTAATTTATTTAGTAAATAATTTAACAAGAATAAATGGAGTCTGGCATACACTAATTGCATTTTTTTTTAGATTTATTATAAAAAATTTTGTCCAATTTTCGTCTCAACTTTTCTAACTAATATGAAATTTTTTTATGGTCTCAATAGTCAGAAATGCAGCTAAATTACTGAATTTTTTTTATTATCTTAATTTATTTTCTTATCTACAGTGTATAATATATATATATATATATTTCTTTACAATGTATGAGATCGGATGAAATTTCTTCTATTTTTATCAGAAACAATTTCTCTTTTCAGTATTTTTCTCTTGTTTCTAACAAAATTTCGTCCTGTATATTTTATGTGAAATTGTAAAACTGAGTTTTACAACTTCTAAGAAAAGAAAAAACATCATTGTATTTTGATTTTTAAAAAAAAATTCTTTTTGAAAGTTTCTTGTATTTTTTAGAAAAAAAACAAATTTTTTTAACGTAAAATTCGTGTATTCTCGCCAGCAAAAGATATTTTTATTTCACAATTTCTTACAAGAATTTGTTGTACTTTTATCAGAGAAAAAAATAGAAAAATTTCAAATATTTTACAAGAATTAAAGATGTCTTTGCAAATATTTCACAATTGTTTAAATATTTAAAATTTATTCTGCAATATTTTACACAAAACTTCCAAGAAAGATTAAATATTTGTTTTAATATTTTTTAAGCTTTTTATTTTTTACTAAAATAAATACTTCTCTAATATTAATCGAGCTGTCAATTTAATTAAAAAATAAATACAGTATAATAATGCATATTTTCTCCATCAAAAACACCATTTCTTTACAGTATATGCCATTATTTATCCAACTATAAAATAGTTTACCAGTTTTTCTTAACGACTTTCTATTTAAAATTAAAATTAAAATTAGAAAAAAAATTAAAACATTTTAAACGATTAAATATTTAACGTTTCGATATATTTACTAATAAATTAAACACCTTTATGTTATTTTTTTAAATTAAAATCGTTTCTCGCTTTCAACAAAATTAAAAGCAAATATACAGGCGGTTCTTTGTTAAATATGCAAGTATAATTTACGATTAATTGGAAGAGTAAAACGTAACATGCGATTCGTCTGTTTATGTCCTGTTTTAAATTCTGGACCAATCGCCGTTTAGATAAGCGCTAAAAGCTTTATAAACGTTTACTTCATGTTTTATGGAGAACTGCCTATATACGGGTGAAATTTTTCTTTTATTTACCATGGTTTAAAGTTATTTATTTGTAAAAAGTGCACATTTATTAAAGAAAAAATATCATATCTACATGTAAATAACAAATTTTGACTGATTAAACTATGCATTTTTTTCCTTTTTTAGTAATTTAAACTTTATTTCTGAGCTTAAAAACAAGTTTATTACTAAAATTATATTTTAAACATGTTAAATATTTGCAAAACTTCTTTAGTTATAAATTTATATATATATATAAGAAATGTTAATTAAGATAGTTTATCACACTAAAAATAAAAAATTTTTAGTTAAAAACAAGTAAAAATTATACTCTTTCCATTTCCGACTTCGAGGATTCTATGAGCCAAAACAAGACAAACAATTAATCGGACAATGCCTTCTTTAAAATAAATAAAAATAAATTATTAAAAAAGTATTTATTGCATAAAGTTATAAAAATCCAACATAACGATCTTTTTCCTATTAAAAGCTATCCATCAAGTTTGACAGTTTTAACTTCAATTTACACTGGCAGACAAACTTACGAACGAATTGATACTCGATATATTACTTTAAGCCTTTAATCTGAATTTTAATAATATCAAATTTATCGATTTTTTTGAACATATGAAATTATTGTTGTGGACTTTTTCTCTCTTCAAACTATGGAGGACTTTCATTCTTTGATAAGTCATTATATATGCTTTTCATGTTTATCGTGGCCAGGAGGTTCATCAATAGCGATGGCTAGATGATGAAGGGTAATACCAGATTATCCAATATAAGGAACGATGACCGGCGCATTTGGACCAGACTATATATCTGAAAATCGATTCGAACTCAAACCCGGATTCCTCAGAGCGGTACACTGAAATCTTTATAGTTTCAGTCAAGTATTAATGTAAGAAATTTTTCGTCAAATTTTTTAATGTTTCGTGTTCATACGACATTACGTGCTTCAAAATGATAATTACAAACTGACAAAAACTTGATTATTATTAATTTTTTACTATTTTATGTAGTATATAAGTTACGACGATCGGATAGTCGAGAAGGGTTATGGTCTTAGCCTACCGTCTGGGGATCCGGTATCAAATCCGGGCGAGCAATCCCAGGAATTTTTCGGGAGTGGTCAGTCCCGGATATGACGTGTCCCGTATCTCAACATCCAGCTGCTCCTGGTGTGAGTTTGGCCAAACCCATGATAGGAACGATTAAAAGGGTCCACAGGATGAAGAGTCAAAAATTGCAAAAATCTTCCTTAAGTTTGGATTGCTGTTACAGGTTTCATAAAGTAAACACGTTTAAAGCTATATTTTCTTTACTGTATTTTTTTTTTTTTACTGTATCCATCTTCAGATTAAACATCAGCTCTACAACTATCGATCATTGTCTCATATTTCAAATTGTACAAACCCCCCCTACAGAATTAGATCTTACAAAGTGCAGAACATCTTTTGTTATTATTTCATTACTATCACACGCTTGTAATCGTGTAAAACACAATTCAATAGCATTCTACAATAGCAAATTGTCATAAAGGAAAAGAACAAAACCTCAATTACTTTATTCTCTTACTTCCTGTAGACTTCTTCCATCATTCTTTATCCTTCTACAATGCATTATTCTTTTGCACAAACTTTAGTATTTAAGCTAAAATAATAGGATAACTCCACTCAAAAGAAACCAAAGATAAAATTAAAAAAAATAACGAAATATATTGAAGAGAAAAACATAAAATAAAGCATTATAATTTATCAAAAGATAAGAAAGAAAAAAAGATAGAATTTTCAACTTAATTAAAATTAAATTAACTTCAATTTTTGTAGATTATAAACAGAAATTCTGTTTTAAAAAGTTGTGTAAAGATCCTCAATGCTATTCTTTCTTGATTAACTTAAGACGAATCGATCGTTAATAAATATTAAAAAGATTATGCTATTCGACTTCAGAAAGAACTTCAATTTATTTTTAAATCAGAATCCATCAATTTTATGAAAGTTTTACTGGTTTATTCTATTCGTTCAAATGTTAAAGTATTAATATTTCCTTAACATTGCTTCAATTTTACTTGAAAAATGTATAATTTGGGCCGCGACTTTAAAAAATTGTAGACCAATAAATCCACACTGTCGTCCGGTTGTCTGTCTTTTCTTAATCTGGAGAACGGTGCTTGATAGATAAAATTCGAGATCATATATAAAAGGCTTGGGGCAGAACGCCCCGATTAACTATATACGAATTTCCTATCTAAAGAGGAAGTCACGCAATTTCAATTCAAAAATTTCTCTCAGAAAGCAGTTACATAGATCACCTGCACCACTCAGTTGTTATCGGGAAAAGTATAATTTACGGAGGCAATGCACTCGAGGGCATATATTTTAAATTAAATAAATTAAAAATATGAATAAAAATTGCAGCCCGGCATTGTGATGATGCCATAATAATTTTTGCTCGTATTAATTAATATTATTTTAAAATTCATTTTAAAAAACAATAACTATTTTTAAGCTTTATTCGTGAAATATTTTATTGATAATCTGTCATTTGAAGGAATTTGCTATGAAATTTTCTAGACTTGTAATTTTATGGAAGGCGCGAGCCAATCTTTATTTTTGTGAAAGAAATTTTGTCTTTTTGCCCCCCCATTTTTCGTATGTTTTACCACTTTGTTTATTATTCTATTTTGGCACTTTTTGTAAAATTTAATCGATGCCTTCAACGTTTCAGTTTATTGAACGTTATTATTTGCCAATCTTGTTACTTTTGTTTTTCCTTCCACAAAATTCAAATATGTTTAGATTTATATAATATTAAAATAATTTAAATCGAATCGTTTTTCGTCACTCCTCAATTTTATATTCTTTGTATGAAATTCTAATATTAAAATTTCGAATTTTAATTTATTTTCGCTTAAATTGCCTCTCTATTTACCAATCGAATTGAAGTTTTTTTTTTTTTTTTTTTTTTTACACAGTTTGTATTCTATTGATATAATGTAAACTAGTACCTCTGAACAACGGCCACTGACGCGAACATAAATGGTCGTTGTTTGAGGGTTGTTTTGCATGTAATTTTGTTTTAAAAAAAGTTACTGTAAAAAATAGTCGCTGTATAAGGGTAATCGATGTTGGAAAGTGGCCGTTATTGTAAGATCGACTGTACTTATTGATTAGTTTGCTGGCATATAAACTAGTTTAGAGCTTGGTTTGATGACATATAAACTAGTTTAGAGCTTGGTTTGGTGACGTATAAACTAGTTTAGAGCTTGGTTTGGTGACATATAAACTACTTTAGAGCTTGGTTTGGTGGCGTATAAACTAGTTTAGAGCTTGGTTTGGTGGCGTATAAGCTAGTTTAGAGCTTGGCTTAGTAGCGTATAAACTAGTCTAACGTTTTATTTAGTTAAGATAAATTAGTTTAGTGTGCTAAGATTGGTGGCCAGCTATGTTAAAAATAGAATAGCGCTAATTAACTTGTATTTTTGACGTGACATCCTACATAAAATATTCTACGTAGAAATTCTAGTAGACTTGTTCAAAGAGAGTTTAGTATAAAAATTTTATTATCTAAATATTATAATTTAAAGGCAGTCTTATTGATTTTTTCAAAAAAATATTTTAATCGCTTAATGTCAACAGCAAATTATTACAAACCTTAATTTTTCTTTCTTGTTAATAATCAAGAATTTAATAACGTTCTAAATTCTTGAGTAAAATAAAAAACAAAAATTTAATAATTTAATCATAAAAGTAAACATAAATCGCGCTAGAAATGTTTAATTTGCAAATTTCTATCAAGGTCGTAATAATTTCAGAAAATTAAAAAATAAAATAATTTCAGGAACACAATCGATATAAAACACAAGTTTTATAATGCAGTAACGGTATGAAATATTAAAAGAATTTTATAAAATAAAATATTTATAACTTGTTAAAAATTCAAGAAACTTTGATGAATTTTCTTAAAATTCATCAAAGTTTCTTGACTTTTTCTTGAAACTTTCCTGAAAAAAGTGCGATGTAAATTGTTAAAAACTCATCAAAATTTTGAATTTTCTGGAATAAATTTCGGTTATAAAAATTTACATTTAAAAAAACAGAAAATTAAATGGAAAAATATTTTAAAAGTAAAGAATTGTAATTATTGGAAACTTGACAGAATCATATTCCAAAGAAAAAGAAAGAAAAAACAAAAGAAAAAACCTTGAAACGTATTCAAAACTTAAAAATTGATAGCTTTTAAATTCTTCTCTTCTCCTCGTTGAATTTTAATCTATGAAAAAAAGTATAGTTCTTTTAAAACAAAAATATAAAAATAAAAATAAAAACATTTTTAAATATCGAAATTTTTCTAGAATTATTAAATAAAAGGGGATTTACTTTTCAACTTTGACGTCACGCGCTTCTTCCATTGTTTACTTATTTATTCATATCGCTATTCTTAAGAATATGTTTTGACATCTCGCAGAGATCATTTTTTGAAGCTTAATCAAATCAATCTTCGGTTTATCCCTTTAAAAAGACCTCATAAAATATTTTTAAAAATCAAAAATGTCATCTATTCACATAAATGTAAGGATTATAAACCGATATTTTTTTTTTAAATATCAATTTTTTTAAACGAGGATTAACCATGTCCTTTCCTCTTTCTTTAGTTACTCACGATGCTTAGATGCATCGGCATCATTCGCTGATATCGGAATAATGTTTTTCTCTTGTTTTTCTTCCATGTAAATTCTCATATTTATGTAAGGTTTCTTTTAGAATAGAGGGATTATCTGTCCTTTATTCTTAGAAAATAAATTTCGTGTTCCTAATCTCCATTCGGACAATTCGGGCAACCTTAACAAGATGGGATTACGATTCTCTACATTCTCTTGCTTATTAACTTTATTGATCCGTAACTCAATAAAATAAAATAAAATAAGGTCTTTCAATAATGGTACTGTAATATCTTCATCTGAATTCTTTATATTGCTTCCTAAACGAGATGAATTTTATTTTATTTTATTTTTAATATTAAAAGAATCCTCCCCTTGGCTACATCGAAAATACTACCTAATGAAACTTCTTCCTTATTATTATTATTTTTTTATTAAACTGTAATTAGCACATGGTACATATTTCAGTTATACTAATCAACTTTTTATAATGTCAAATCTCTCTAAATTAAAATTTTCTCGTCAGTTTAACATTCATTTTGAGGTGGAAAACACACGTCTAAAGAATAAACTATACAAATCTACCCGACGTAGATTGGTTACGCTCCTGCGTATTTAACTGTACAAAAGAATTACCTCGTAACCGGTTACGGGTGTACATATTTCGTTCATCTACAGATGTACATTTTAGGCTACATTTTTACGATGGAATTCACATTAGGATGTCCATAGGTGGGCATTTTTTTTTTTTTTTTTATTTTTGTTAGAATTTACACTAGGATTTCCGTAGGTGACCACATCTCTTGTTCCTTTCGGCAGTTTAAAACTGAGTCTCTATCGTCGTCTACACCCACCAAAGTCGTAGCGCTTGTAGCACCCGAAACGTGTCTTGGGCTAGGATCGATCGGGTTACTAACGTGCACCACAGGAAGGCTCACTTTCCTGGAAGGTTTTTTGGGGTGTCCATACCAAGAAGGATCGTCGCACTTGAAGAGTGATAAGCTTCCAGATCTTCCTTTCTTCGCGTAATTTCTCCTGGTCCCTATTCGGTTAACAGATAACGGTTCTAACTGGTGATGATCGCACGACACTTGAACTTGCGAGGGCAACTTATGCTCGAAGTAGAAACTGTCGATTCGGATAGAGCGTAGAGAGATTTGTCGTGTTGAATCTGCTTATTTTGAAAGTAATCTCTACACGGGGACAGTACACTTAACAAAGAATGAAGATAGAACGTCGAATATATCCAGCTTATAATTGTTTTATTTATCAAAAATACACCTATCTGTAAAAATGCGATAATTGATGTCGGTAACAATATAATTCCGGCTAGAAAATAACTTACAGCTGCCATTGCTATTGGACTGCTTAATCTGGAAAGGCTATAAACCAACGCTCCTTCTTTATCGTCTTGGGGAGAATTTCGATAAGAGGTACCATATCTGATAGATAAATCCACCGATAGACCAGTTGTTACAGTAATTAAAAGGGTTTCTACCGTTTGCAACCTCCACTCTAGGATTATAAATGAAGCCAATGTAACTAAAACAACCGAAGTGGTTGTAACAATTAAACAGAAAGCAATCAACAGATTCATTGTCGTGACGAGTAACGAAAGCGATACTGCACCCACAGCAACTCCAATTATGGCTAGAGTGCCACTTGATAAGTAAGATTGAAGATTATAAAAGTCCATGTCACTAACGAACCAACCGTTCTTCATTCCTGCGGGTGCATCTTTCAGAGCAGACTTCATCCAAGTATCAACGGATGTAACGAATTCTTTAATTTCTTCGTAAGTGCCCGTAGAAGACACTGTGCTCCCGTATTCTATAACAATAGCTCCAACGTCCCCCGTCTCTTTAGAAAATCTGGGACCGGCAACACCCGACGTGAAGATGTAACTCGGGGCATAATGAAGAATGGCGATAATTTTACGAATGCATAAATTGAAAACGTCAGCCGAGTAAGGAAATTTTGACGTCTGACAACACGGGGTCCTATTCTGATGAGACACACCGTCCACACACATCCTCTCCATCCAATATTTGAAATTTTCTATGAAGCAACTAGATTTTGGCATTTGAGAAGTCGGCTTGCAAAACGTTTGATTGTGCAACTTCTTACAAAATGACAGTAGCCATTCTTGAGACTCTCTAGAAGTTATCAGGAAACTGCGATCCACGACAAGATTTCCACGATCGTGAGGATTAAGATAGTGTCCATTATCCACGGGTAACACGCCCCACACTATCCTAATCGGTAAATTGTGATATGTCTGATGATCGGATTCTTTCTCGTACCAGAACAACTGTTTAAGAAGTAAATCGTATTTTTCGAAGGGGTGTTCGGACCCAAATATTTGCATCTCTTTGCTGATCGGTAGCAACAGAGCCGGTTGAAAGAACACAACGACTGCACTTCCCAAAGCCAGCGAGGTGAGTATGATCAGCCAGAACCATCTGGGTTTGATGATGAGACACGGAAGTATTTTCTCAAAAAAGACCCTGGAAGAATCCGTGAAACCGTAGTGAAATTTCCATAAGATATTGCACCCGTAAGAGCACCATTGAAATTTTTGGAAATAAGGAAGATAGATGCCAAACGGAGGAATACAGATGCAACATGTGCTAGAGAACCATCTGTCTATAATGATGAGTGATGCTGGCAGCCAGATTAAAGTAAGAAGCATATTTACGATCACCGCTGTGCCTGTAAATATACTTAAAAAGGAAAGAATATTTAGGAATGGTTAAATATTTTCATAAAAATCGAAACGAATCGTTAATGACTATCATAAATGTACAGTACAACAGTATTTTTTCTTAATTTTATAGTCGTCATCTGGTAAATGCGCAGATCGGCCCGTTGTTTAGATTAATATACAAATAAATCTTACCTAAAACATCTGACGACCGTAACGCTGCTGCACATGTTACTATACAAAGCTGCAGCGATTGTAATATTGTTAATCAACATGGACGGACAGAATTGCTGGAGAGTATCTCGTACAATTTTTGTCGTTATTCCATTTGACTTATCCGTCTTTATCGATAACCACGTCTTGCTATAAACAAACACGTCTGTCGTAACTATAACTGTAATAATAATAATAATAATTTTAAGAAACGGCAATATAAACGCAATTAATAGTAATTAAATGTAATTAAAGTGAATTAAATTGTCCCTTACCGATTAGAATAATAACCGACAGGACATTCATCAGAGGAAAATACGGTATCCTAAACACCGCTCTGTACATGAAGTAAGTGGTTCCTAGAGCAAATGTCAAGGCAATAGCTGTCATTAACGTCAACAGGAATGATGTAGTGAACATCCAAATACACAAAAACACAACGAGGACAGCTATAATTGCGAAAATGGCGTCGTGGTAGAGCCCGTGTTCGAGTAAAACGTGCTTTAATCCAAACTCCATCCCTATAACCTCCGTCACCCCGTCTGTAAGTTCTTTCTGTTGAAGATCGTAATAGTAATCGAGGGATTCGATCCCCTGATGAATGGGTAGGAAGACTGTGGTGTAAGTTAATACAGAAGATATAGAAGATTCGTCTCCGCGTTTAGAAATCAGAAATTTGGAATCGGCCAAAAAGTGTAGGATGTTATAAACCGCATTATGTCGTGTGCATTCGTGAGGTACACCCCCGCACAGGTTAGGATTACTGGTGCAGTCGTGGCTTAGTTTTAAATCGTGATAAAAGCCCGCACAGTTTTTCAGTACTTTCAGAACGTAGGAGACGTCGTCTCGTGTGATGTCTTTGCAGTAGGAATGATTGGTGAGGAGGGCCACGTAATTGGGAAGAGACCAACTTCGACAGCAGTCGTGAGATCCGTCGTGGCTGCAGAGATCGATGAAGTGTGCATCGTTCCTCAGCTTCTTATAATCAAGATCGCAGATAGATAACAACGATTTCAGAGTAAAGAGATTGCTGTTTTCTACAGAAGACTGAAAAACGACACGAACGTTCCCTCTTCCTAAAAAAATCGATGGAGCCAAAATAGAATTAATATTCTTCCAACTATAACTTTGTTCATCTAAATAATCTTACCGTTAAGCAAATTGCAATGAATTTAAATTAGTGTGATTCACCTGGATCTTTACAGAAAAAATTGGACCTGTCGTTTGCTTGGTTGTTCTTCATTCTACCATTTATGAATTCGTTGAGGCTTTCCTTCTCATTCTCTAGAATAATGGTGGTTGCATTAGCGGATAAAGGAGGCAAGTACGATCTACTGTCATCCCTCCCGGATATAATCTGATTTTCGTTTCTAGTCAGATACATGCTGAGAGATCCGTTCATACCGGAATTTTCCATCAGGTGCTTCCATGCCGTGGTTCTTTGCGACAATTCGGTACCACGTGATTCGAAACCCTGAAATTTAACCAGTGCATTAGATTATTTTGCCCGCAAACGATCAATCTCGAGTAGAATGTACCCGACTGTACCAATATTGGATCTTTAAACGAAGGAAAACCGAATGATAGAATGGAGGTTATAGTGAAGACGAACGACAGGCAGCCGGCTCCCAAAATAATAACGACTGGAAAATTGGATAATTGTCTTGCATACCTAATTAAAATAGATAATTGTTATGAACTCATAAATTAATCTGCATATTACTAATTTTTATTTTACCAATTTATTGTCATTTTGCCTCCTTCGGTAGCCTTTCCACAAACATCGAAATGAAGTTTCCTATTTAAAAAAAAATTCAACGTAGGTTATAAAACACGATTATATTTATTCATAAATAAAATTAAATAAAAACAGGTGACTTAATAAAAAAAAATTTACGTATCTAAATCTGCTTTCATTGCTTAGTTTTTCACAGGGGCTACATTGATGACATGCACGACTCAGTTGTTATCGGGAAAAGTATGATTTACAGGGGCAAGATACTGCTAATTTGAGATGGACAACGTATTTTAAATCAAATAAATTAAAAATTGCAGCCGTTTCAGAAATTTTTGCGCATTTCAGTTGGCAAACCTCAATCACTGCGCTGATTAAATAAATCAATTCGCTTTAAAAATGTCGCCAGGCAAATTTCACACAATAGTCCGAAAATTAATTAAAATTATAGTTTCGTGAGTGGGTGAACATAGAAATAGTAAATTGTATTTTCTTTTAATGAGTCGTTCGAAGCTGAAATGATGTCCATTTAATATTGATTTAACCATTTGAAGCGTGATAATCATTTTGTAAAGCCATCTAATCCACATTTTTCTCATAATTTAGACATATTTTTTCATAATATAATAATAATTTATAAGTTATATCGTATTTTATAGATAGACATATCGTATGTATGAGTTATATCGTATATAGATAGAAGCATTTAATTTCTATCACTGTTTAGTTTTTAAAAGCTGATACTTTAAATTGTTCGGATTTCAAAAACGTTTCGTATCTTAGGCTAATTTCACAAGATAAAATGTAAATTTATTACAAATAATTAATATAATTATTTAAAATTCCTGATAAATATATAAATTTTTACGTATTTTGATATAACAGTATTTAACGAGCAAAAATTAATGCCGGGCTGCAATTTTTTTTCATATTTTTAATTTATTTAATTTAAATTATAAGCTCTCCACTTCAAATTATTAGTGCCTTGCCCCTGTAAATCATACTTTTCCAGATAACAAGTGAGTCGTGCAGGTCATCTATGTAACTTCGTCCGAAAAAATTTTTTTTTGAATTGAAATCATGGTGAATTCCGGTCTAGACCGGAAGTTAGTGTGTAATTAATCGGGACCTCCTGCCCTAAGCTTTCCATATCTGGTCTGGACTTTCTTCTGTCTAATACCGTTCTAGCCAAGGAAGAACAGATAAACAGACAAACTGAAAGGTGGACAGATGACAGTGGGAATTTATCGGTCTACAATTTTTTTTTTCAAATTGCAGCCCAATTAATTTATTTTTTGTGATTTTATCAAGTGAACCAACGATGCCATGTAGGCACTTGTTTGAATTCATTTTAAGTAATTACTTTGCTTATATTTTAATTATTTTTATTTTTAAAGGCATAAAACTTTTCTATTCTTAACTCAGACATCTGTTTACATATAATTTTAGTTTTATAATATATATATATATATTTATTTATTTAATTTTATACAGAATTACAAGTAACAGATAAAGAAATTTGATGGTTTTTTTGATAAAATTCTATTAGATTAGTCGAGTTCTTGTACCGATAGCACAGATTTCTGAATTGAAAAATTAATATATCTGGAAGATATGAAAAAAAAAGGAATATCGATATCAAGAATCATCAGATGATAAATTATTTGAAGTTTATCTTTAAGAAAACCTAACCAAGGATGCCGATATATTAATAAAAATGGATGCAAAACTTTTATAGTCCATTAATGTACAGTACATTAGGCAAAAAAAAAATCTAGGGAAATCAAAGCAATTTTATGTTTAGTGGCCTAATCCTACGGGATCACAATGAACGTACGGGAAATGCTTATTAGTTCAGCCATTTAGTCCTATAAGGAAAAACGAGCTGATGACAAAAAAGTCAGAAATTGTGACGTCATATGTTTTATTATAATTTGGATACAGTATTAATGAAATATTTATATAACACCTGGAAGCGAAATCTTTTATTTGTGACCAGGCCACACGGGCGCGTATTTACTTCAAAGAATAATTAGACGTAACCAAAAATAATTCTGAATTTTTTAATTAAATTTTGAAATTAAAATTAAAATAATTTAATTCAATTTAGAAGGTTGGCTTTAATTATAATTATTTTAATAAATAAAATTTTAAATAATTTTGACAATTAAATATTTATGACCAGACACCAAAGGGAATCAAAAACACTTCAAATACACTTCAGATCGAATTCTTCTTTATTGTGAAAAGGTTCGCGCTTATGCAAACAGATAATAAGCTTTTTCTTATGGAAAAGTTCGTATCTTCCAGAACAAAACCAGCAACAAGTTGCTTAACTTTCCTGGCAACATTTGGTAGTGCCATCTGTAATCATATTTTATTTTTAAAATTTTTTATATTTTTAACAATTATAAAATGACAAAAAGCTTAATTTCGAGTGTTGGGATGGGTTTTATAAAAAAAAATTATAAATGCTAGTAACGAGTAAAATCGTCATTAAGTGCGACCCTTTTGGAGATATACACGACTCCTTTTATCTCTACACCCCTTCGACCTCTAACCACCAAAATTTAATAGTATCGATCCCCCTAATACACAAACCTTCCTGCAAAAATTCAGAAATTTTCGTCAAAAAGCACGGGAGTTATTAAGCTTCGAAGAGGATGAACAAAATCGTGCCCCCACACACACAAGAAAAAAATCCCCCGAAAATCCCCTTAATATCTCCCGAACCAATCTGAAAACTTATTGAAGTAATGGTAGCAATTATTAGAGATGAAAACAAACAATGAATGCTGGGAAAGTCCAGCAACAACGTTGCCAGCTTCTTCAGTTATCGAATTCTATTTTAAGAAATGTAAATTCGAGAACCACGTAACATTTAAAGCCCTAGTTACGTGAAGGAAGCAAACGCTGATTTAATGATTTTCAAATGGGAATAAATTGAAAATAATTAAGAAGCATAAAAT
Organism: Centruroides vittatus; assembly: GCF_030686945.1. Lineage (NCBI taxonomy): Eukaryota > Metazoa > Arthropoda > Arachnida > Scorpiones > Buthidae > Centruroides > Centruroides vittatus. The sequence goes on from NW_027122171.1 coordinate 734,165, forward strand.
CAAATTAATTTTAAAAATTATTTTAAAAGTCGATTCGATAATCATAATTTAAAGCACGTTAATTATGAGAATTTCATTTAACCTACCTCTAAAATTGATCATAGGTATGAATTTAAATGTGCACTTCACCTATTTAATTCTTCTCAAATTTATCTAATATCTACGAGCAAATGTTGTGATATGTCACAATGCCGGGCTGAAATTTTTTATCATATTTTTAATTTATTTAATTTAAAATAATGCTCTCCACCTCAAATTAATAGTGGCTTGTCCCTGTACATCATGCTTTTCCCGATAACAACAGAGTCGTGCCGGTCATCTATGTATCTCTGTTCTGGGAAAACTTTTTGAATTGAAATCACGTGATTTTCCGTCTCGACCGGAAGTTTGTATACAGTTAGTCGGAGCCTCCTGCTCTTAAACTTTCCATATCTGGTCTCGACTTTCATCTATCCAACACCGTTCTCGAGATTAGGCAGACGGCAGACAGCGGAACTTTATAGGTCTACAATTTTTTGAAATTGTAGCCAATAAAAACAGTAAACATAAGAGACATCTTTTATGAATGTGAGAAAAGTAAACAAAGCTACTTTATTTGCTCACTATTTTTCTCTTTACTTTCCCTGCTGTTATATATAACACAGGGAAAGTATGGCAATCGGTTCTAAAATGACCCCCAAGATTTTTACATTCTTGGGCTCAGGAAACCTTGAAATGTAGAGAAATGTAAAAAATTCTGGGGTAATTTCTGTATGTAGGAATCCGAGTGTATGGGGGGCACGATTTTGTTTACCCTCTTTGAAACTTAATAACTCCTGCGCTTCTTGTCGAAATTTTCTGAAATTTTGCAGGGAAGTTTGTTTATTAGGAGGATCGATGTTATTAAATTTTGGCTATTAAGGGCCGAGAGGGTGGGAAGATAAAGGGGGTCGTATGTATCCTTAGTAAGGTCGGACTTAATGACGATTTTACTCGTTATTAGCATTTACAATTTTTATAAAACCTATCACTACCCTCAAAATTAAGCTTTTTGCCATTTTATAATAGTTAAAAATATAAAAAATTTTAAAATAAAATATGATAACAGATGGCGCCACCAAAAGTTTAAATGTTACCGGGAAAGTTGAGCAACTTGTTGCTGGTTTATTTTATTAATTGTTCACAAGGGAAAAATAACAATCATTAACAAAAGTATACCGGAAATATTTTCTTTACTTTAAGACAAACTTTATTAAAAAGTAATTTAAATTCGACTTCATTAAGTTTGTGTAATTAAGGAATAAATCGATTTCCTTTAATTATTTTGAAGTTATATAAAACTCTATAATTTCACATAAAAATTTCATCGTTTTTATTGGTTTATAAACGACAAAAATCAATAGGAACGTAGGAAATGTTATAAAATTTAAATAAAAAATAATAACTTATGTAGACTAATAAAAATTCTGGAAAATATTTGGAAAAATGCAAATATTTCTATTTTGTCAGATTTTTTTCCCTTTCTTAACCCGTTAAAATTTCAATAGAGAGAATGTAGTTGACTAAAAAATATCAAATAATTAATTACATAAAAATAGTAATTGCGTTTAGATAATAGCAAACAATTAAAAAATGTATGTCAGTGTGTACACTTTAATTTAATTCTATAATTTCGTACACAATAATTGTATTATAAGTTAAATTTACTTCTAATTACTCTTCTACTTAATTAATTAACACGTATAACATTATAAAAATTCTTACTAATTAATAAAAGAGAAAAATTCCCAGAACATGTTTTCTAATTTTTCAGGATAATAAAAATATTTACTGCCGAATAATAGATGATACATAATAACTCAGTATACTCTTAATTATAGGCTACGTGTTTCTTATATGTCCATTAATAAATACGTACCTTATTGGGCTGAAATTTGAAAAAAATCGTAGATCTGTAAATTCCCACTGTCGTCCGTCTCGAAAACGGTATTAGATGAAAGTCGAGACCAGATACGGTAGGAAACCCAATTAACTATATACGAACTTCCTGTCTATACCGGAAATTGCGCGATTTCAATTCAAAAAATTTTGTTTCAGAACGGGTTACATAGATGACCGGCACGACTCTGTCGTTATCGTGAAAAGTATGATTTAATGATTTACAGGAGCAAGACAGTAGTAATTTGAAATCGAGAGCATATATTTTATTTAAATTGAGCGAAACTTATTGTGACAATAAATAAATAAACGAGCAAAAATTATTGTGACATAGCCACAATAATTTTTGCTCGTTTATTTATTTATTTATTTTCACAATGCAGTGAGTTGGCATCCTTCCTCCTTTCTTGTACTCTAATGAACTACTTTAAACATGAATAAGAGCCCGCATCAATTTCTTAGGTCTTTCTCTTTTTTATTAATCAAATAGAGAACAGTTTTGCTACAGAGAACTGTAAAAGTTTTATTAGTTTCTCTATTGATCCAAGGTTTATGTTTAACTCTCCGCGGATAGCTAGACTTTACACAGAAAGAGAGATTTTCTAGAGAATCTTAAACGACTTCGGATGAATAGTCGCAAATACAACTCGAATCTTTCCTTTAAAACCCAATTTCTAGAAGAAAAGCGTTAATGAAATCGTTTGTTTCGTCTATCGTCTTCTTTTCATAGTTGTCCCTATTGTTTGTAGTGTTCTGTAAGAGCTTTTCTATCGAAGTTGGAATTGGCATGATAAAAATGAGAAATTATCTACTTAATTGCGATTAAATTTTAAATATTGCCTGTAGGATGAAGGTAATTATCCGAAAGTACTACTTAATTCGGTATTAAAATTTCTATTTTAAGTGTTAATCTGGAAAAATTCGCTCGATATTCTTCCATTTATCATGCTTTATACTGAAAGGTATTTGATGTAGGAAGCTAAAGGAAAATAAATTGCAATATTTTAAATTTTAAGAAGAACAATAAAGAAACTAACTTTACCAAGTGCATGCGATTACAGCTAATATCTTAATTGTTCGAATACTTATCTTATTAACTTTAAAAAATGTTTTAAAATATATTATGTGATTACTTCTATAATTTTAATATGGGCATGTATAGAGTGAGTGCACAGTTTGTCGCCCAAACAGGGTGAAAAATAGATCTAAACTTAAATTATTTTGTAAAAATTATTTACATATTGACCTATAAATTGGTTACATTGCATTAGAAGACCTATAAAACGGTTATATTTGGATTCCAATTTGAAAAATTGTAGACCTATAAATTCCCATTGTTGTCTTTGTTCTTCCTCAATCTCGAGAATGGAGTTGGATAGATGAAAGTCGAGACCATATATGAAAAGCTTATGGACAGGAGGTTACAAACTGCCTACGAACTTCCGGTATAGACCAGAAATCATGCGATTTCAATTCAAAAAGTTTCCCCAGAATGGACTTACATAGATGACCGACATGACTCCGTTGTTATCGGAAAAAGTATGATTTACAGGGGCAAGACTACTAATTTGAGGCGGAGCATAAATTTTAAATTAAATTAATTAATAACTGCAGCCCAGCATTGTGACGATGTCACAATAATTTTTGCTCATTAAGCTTCAAATTGGGTGAACAAAATCGCCCCCCACACACTAACATCCACACCTACCGGGAAAAAAACCCAATTTTTTGAATTTCTCAACGTTTCAAGGTCTCCAACTCCATGTTTTTGACCATACTCTCCCTCTTATATATAGTATAACATCCGAAAAAGTAAAAAAAAAAAAAAAAAAAAAACAGATTATCTGAAATTTAAATTTATAACATTAACACATTTTTCTCCCCTTAGAGAATTCATCTAAATTCAAAAACTATGATGAGAATTGGGTACAGGAGGGAAATTCTTATCTACTAACTTGATTGATGAAGCTTAAGATAGAGCGATGAATGTCGATCAGATGACAGAGATTTATTCTTATAAGTAACCTAATCTAATTCATTTCTTTCTTACATACTTTATATATATATATTAACATATTTATATCTAAATTACCTCTACTCATTCAATTAATCCTCGTTGTGTTCGTATAATTTTAATCGAAGTCGCAATTAAACGTGTTTAATGACGTCCTTACCTAATTACTGCCATTAACCAATCAGATGAATACGATTTTAAAAATTTTAAACATTCGCTAACCAATGGAATTAATTGTGAGATATTTTTAAACAGGTTCGTTTAAACCAGGGATGGGCAACCCGCGGCCCGCAGTAATATTTTTTGCGGCCCGCGTGGAATAAAACGTGAATAAATATATCAATTTCCCAGCTTAATGAGATATTCGACAAAAATTCAAACGTTATTTTCTACAACTTATATTTGTGAAAAGTTTTTTCGCAATGAATTTAGTAAAAATTAAAACAAGAAACCGGCTAACAGATACATCGAAACTAATTTAAAACTAGCAGTGACTGATATTTAACCAAATATTTCCGATATATTACGTTTAGATCAGTGCCAGAAGCTATATTACGTATACCTATGCTAATTTATAATTATATACGAATAAAGAATTGTGATTTACCGACAGTTCCCCCCTCTTTTCTCTTGTGTGCGGCCCGCGTCAGTTCAAAAGTTTTGAAATGCGGCCCTTACGTAGAAAAAGGTTTAAACAATCGCGATGTTCGTATTAATTAGAAATTTGAAAAAATAATAATTAAATTAATTGCGTAACTAATTGTATTGACTTTACTAATTGTCCTAAAGTTAATTGGAATAATTTCTAATCAATTGTGATTAAAATTTTTTGGGCGGAAATTTTCAAAAACTGTAGACCTACAAATTCCAACTGGCGTCCGTCTGTCTGTCCTTAATCTCGAGAACGGTATTACATAAATAAAAGTGCAGACTAAATATGGAAATCTTAGGGGCAGGAGGCCCCATTTACTATATACGAACTACCGGTTTGCACCGGAAGTCACGCGATTTTAATTCGAAAATTTTCTCTTTAACCGAGTTATATAGATGACCGATACGACTCCGTTGTTAACAGGAGAAGTATGATGCACAGGGGCAAGACACTATTAAAACTGAGAGCATTGTGACGATATCACAATTAATTAAAAACTGCTCGTTATTTTTATTTTTTCCAAAAATAATAAATATTATTAATAATAAATATTTAGTTTTAACTTAATTAATAGAACAAAATATTTAATTTCCGTCGAATTTTTCAAAAGTAAACATCTGAATTAATTCATATAATTCATTTAAAATAATGTGTTTTTATTAATCGTAACAATTATTTTCGCCATTAAAACAAATTAGATCTAATTAAAATAATGATTTTTAAAAGTAAATTACGAGTTAAAAGATCGGTTTAATTTTGAAAAAGCCTATTGACACCATTAAATATATTTAAGATTGCCGTTAATTAATGATGTTTGGTTTAAATTAGTCAATCAGCAGCCAGTATTTCAAAACTAGCCAATCAGCGGCTACTACTTTAAAACTAGCTAATCATAAGCTAGTATTTTAAAAGTTATATTACTTAATTTAGTTTAAAAGAAATAAAACCGATTATTTTTTTCCTTTTTAACTTTTATTCACTTATTTACTCACTAAATAAATTATTTACTCTTTAATTTATAATTATTTAAAAAGTTAAATTTGTGCAAATAAATTAAAATAACAAATTCGAATAGAAATAAGAATTCTTTCGAGTGAATTAATCCATACTTATTTCCCTGTGATCATTTTATGCCCAATCAACCGTTGTTCCTGATCAGATGATCGGATAACTAAGTTGCCATGGTGATTGTTAGTTGTTTACCGAGATGAACATTCCGGTTGTCCGGGCAGCCAACCAACCGTCCATAACACTTTCAAGGTTAACGTATCGGGTCACGTGACCGACTTAAAGTCCATTAATTAGTTAATTAGTGATAAATTCGCTCTCAAACTTATTCCGAACATCTTTTCAAAAAAATTACAGTATCTTAAATTTTCGAAATTCCTGTCCGAAGTTAACTTATTAAAACATGAATAAAATAATATTACATTCGCCACTTTTTTATGTTAAACTGAATTCTATTGGTTCTCGTAATTCTACTCCGCTTCCACGCGACGCCACGACGCGTCATTCAGTGCATGGCTTCGATAAAACGCTCGAAATTTAAAATATTCTCCCAATTTTTTAATTTAAACTTTAAAATGTGATCATTTTAAATAATTTAAGTCTATTATAAGTAACTAAAAGCAATTGAGAGTATTATTATTCGAGAGAAACTTAAGCGCGGATGCGTGACTAACGTGGCGCAACGCCCGATTTTGCTACTTTAAAGCGATTTGTCTTATTTCTTTTGCTACTCTCCTATTAAAGCAAGATAAAGCATATAAGAGTACGTGCAGATATATAAAGAAGAGTTTAATAACGTTTTTTCTCGAGAAATTCCCTCCTTAAAACGTGATCTTGTTAAAGAAAGGATGCGTTATTAAGAGCATAAGAAGTTTAATCAAGGTACAAAACTCCATTAGTAACTAGAGAATGAGTAGAGATGATGTGACGGATTTCCTTTTCCTGTTTTCTATCTAATCACGCCATTTTTATTCTTCCATTTATCTTTCTAAGAGTCGATCCTTTAAGAAAACACAGACACGAAATATTCTCTTTGTAACCGAAGATAAAGCTAATATATAAAGCTATTTTTCGCATTCTTAAAGACAAATTTAAGTATAAAGTGATAGAACATGAATAGGATCTATCAATCCTCCCTCACTCTCGGGCATCATCCAATTCTATGTCATCTGGAAAAGACATGGAGTGTTCCACCTTCTCACAATGAAGATAAGTGGAAGTGGAAGTGCTGCAGATGCTTTTCCCTGCTATTCTTCCTATAAAGTTCCCTATTTTCTCCTATTTTTTACTTCCTCTTAAAAAACTAAGGATTTGAAGGCGAATAGATCAAAAGAGTGATGGATTGATGGGACAAAAATAAACCAATTTTACCGCGAGTCTGCTATTGATACAAGTACTACAAATATTGCTTCAGATATATAATTAGTTTTTCACTGTTTTCCCTGCAAAATTCCCTATTATTTTCCTTGACCTTTCCTTAAAACTGAGGATTTGAAAACGAATAGATGAAAGGAGCTTTATTTTCCCTGAAATATTCCCTATTTTTCCTTTAAAACCGACAATTTGAAAACTAATAAATCAAAGGTGTTTTTCTATTGTTTTCAGTAGAAAATTTCCTATTTTTCCTTGAAAACTGAATGCGAATAGATCAGAAAAGCGATAATAGAAGAGGGGAAAATAACCAATTTTACTGAAAGTCTGTTTTTGATAGAAGTATTATAAATATATTTATATATTTTTTCAAATACATAATTTAGTTTTTCCAATTGCATATTAATTCTCCTAACTGTTGACTTAAGATAAACTGTTTCTAAGAATAGAAGATCTCATTCGTTACCTGTCAGGATTATAGCTTTAGCAGATACTAAAACTAACATTTTTCCATGATAAAATAACCTATTTTTGAAAGGAATATTAAGGATAGAAAAAAAACATTTTTCAAATTTAAACTGGGTTTGGTCCAATCAATGCTAAGTTAAGAATACAACTTCGATTTAAAAGGAATATTAAAGATTAGTCCTTAATATTTTTTTCGATTTTATGATCTTCATAACTTTTTAGAATAATATTGAACAATTTTTAAAATAATCTTTACAAAGAAATAATCCTAGTAAAAGATCATTTTTCAAAAGCCCTTCAAAGCAATAATCCAGACAAAAGATAATTCTTCAAAGCCCTTCAAAAGAATACAAGATCTCTTCAACACATTTTCAGAGGAATAATCCCAGAAAATGATCGTTCTTCAAGAGTCTTTTAAAACAATAATTCTAGAAAAGGGTGGTTCTTCAAGAGCCTTTCAAAGGAATAGCCTAGCAAAGGATCGTTTATCAGTAGTGTAGGATATTGCATTCAGTGATAATTTAGAAGAATGCTTAAAACAAAAGGTGAAAAATAACTTATATTAAGAATTCAAAGTAATATTCCTTGCAAATCCAGATGTTTTACGTTACTCTCTTAAATTATCATCGAATTTAATATTCTAAACTATTGAAAAATGATCATATGCTAGAAGTATTCTTTAATACAGAATATCAAGGTTAGCAAACGATCATTTTTCAAACCATACCGAGTATTGTTCTAGAGTATAATTAGATTTAATGATAAGTTAAGAGAACATAGGAGAGATAAAAATAATTTCCATTGGCTTCTTGGAAATTGTAACAATTAACTGTAATTCATATTGTTTAACATGGAAATAATCGATGACTATCGGAATTAACCTGTTCGTTTTATTGTAACTATTAATTAAATGAAAGGAAAATTGTGTAAGTGTGAAATCTTTTGTTTTATAGAAATAAAGGATTTCTCTCTAGAGATACCTCCTGATGGAATTATCATTTGTTAGTTTAATATTTTATCATATTGTATAGCTTGTTGGTTCCGTTTGTGATAAGATAAAGGATGCGATACCTTCCTCAAAACATTATCCTGTTGCTATTTTTATATCTACCTTGATTAAATTTAACTGCTAGATCCATCCAATTACTTGTAAATGAAGAGATAAAAGATAATTATGTTTCGTGTTTTATATAAATAGGATTATTATTATTATTGTTAAGATGTTTTGTGTAGTTAATTTTATTTATTCTTACCAAGCAACTTAACATCTAATTAATTTATTTATTTTTCTCCGTTTCCTTGATCCAGAAAGGGAATTTCAAGCTTTATACTCCTGTTTATCATTTTTTCAACCCTTAACAATAGAAAATCGAGTAAAAAATAAGTAAAAAAACATACTTAAGAGCTTTCGGTAGCGGATAAAAGGTTCATATTTACGAAATTTCAACAATAAACTCGACTTTTCTATGCCGAAAATTTGCATATTCAAAATATTCTATTAACTTAAGAATTCGTGCCTAAGAAAGTTTTATTATAGATATTTACATATCTCGATTTTTTCTAGTTTTTTCCCCTAGATAAAAATGCAATTTTACTAAAAAAATAAAATAAAGTTATCTAGAAAACAAAGTTTCACCTACACGCGAGACAAGAAAACAGCATTCTTTATTGACAAATACAATAAAAGAGAGTATCAGAGTAAAGGTAAATGGCACAGGAACTGAACGTAGGTAAAGTATATTGAAACATGGAATCGGTAAATAAAGGTCAATTGTATAAGTAACACAGAAAAGTTACTTTTATAAAGCAAAAAAATACACAAAAAAAACAGGGAAGATAAAATATCTTTGATAGATCCTACGACAGGAGGAACAGGAGGAAAAAAAGGTAAAAGAAACGGCATCTTTTACTATAATAAAGGAAACAGAGCTGAAGAGAGCATGAAAATGGAAATGAAAATGTATTATAAAAAAGATATTGTCTGGAAAAAATAAATAATAAAAGTAAAATTGTACATTTCATTGTTTGTTTTCTTTGTAACTGACAAGAATAAACCATAATAAATAAAGTATTATATATATAGGCCTATACTATATATATAATATAACTATATACTTTTTATAACTAACTTCGATTTAACGCTACCACGACTGCCTAAGAAATTCTAGCGTGGCATTAAATCGAAGTGACATAACGATAAATCAAACTTCGATTTTGTGCCTTTAAAACTGGCGTTAAATCGAAATACCTCGAACGATAAGAATTGTGTGTAGAAGTGACGTCTAAACACAGATTTGAGTGAGAAAGTCACGTGATTTGCAATGCAAAATCGTACATTTAGTAATTCGTAGACATTGAAGGGCTCTCTATTTAACATTGATGGGAAGATCCGTTTACGAGTATTCATTAGTGTTCGACCAGAGGAGCGCTACATCGAGGTTTGGCTATATAAATATTTATATATATATAAATTATAGATAAGTTTTACCAGAAAATATAAATTAACAAGCTATCAAGTGACACATTATATTGAATTTTCATTAGGTCTGCAGACTGATAAATGCAGAGCTAAATTCGCACTTAAGCTAAACAAGCTGCAGCTTAAGGACTCGAGTTAGGGCCTGGACTATAGCTTAGGGCCTCATATTTTAAATGTATTATTATTTGGTGGAGAGGAAGGGCCTTATAAATGTTGTAGCTTAAGGCCCAGACTCGATTAAATGATCTAGCGTGATAAATGTACAATTTCTCTAAAATTACTACAGAAGATTGCATTTAAAACGTCAATAATTTACTTTAAAATACTCTAAGTTACTTATTCTAACCTCCATTAACGTGTTTAATTAAATTATCATCATTTGAATCAAGAAACAACGTTAAAGATCGCAATTATCGAATAGATAATTGCGATTATTGCGAATCTTATTAAAGGAATTAAACACATTTTATTACATTTAACACCATATATATATATATATTATTTTTTTTAATTTATAAAAGCTGAAAGTATTTTTATTATAAAAGCTGAAAGTATTTATTAACTTTCGATTTTTATCCATTTTATGCTTCTATAAGTCATAGTTCAAAGTATAAATTTTTCTTAATTAAATTTTACTGTCGGGGGAATATTTGATTATCTGACATAAAATTAATTTTTTTTATTTAAAAAATTCGAAAATTACAATGAAAAATATTATTAAATTGCATTTAAAATTCATAATAATTTATTAAATATATATTTAATATTTTATACTCACGCTAAAAGATAACGTATGGACTGGAATTAAACCTGATGGGGCCCTATGCTATAGCATATAACAAGCCCTTCCCCTTTACTAAATAATACACATAAAAATGTGAAGCCCTAAGGTATAAACTCGTAAAGGAGGCCCTAAGCTGCAGCAGCTTATGGTCCCCTTGTTTATGCAGATCTTACCCTATAAATAATGTATGTAAATGAAGCTATATACGCGCTTCTACGAAGAAAATGGCAAATTATAATTAAAATTTCTTACTTTTTAATAGGGAAAAAACCCCCTTTTAATATTATAGCACCATTAAATTAAAGAATTAATTAATTTTCATTTTTTATTGCAATCTTTTTAACGAGAATTGAAGAAATTAAGCTGTGATAAAATTAATTTTACAGAAATTTTTATGAAATGGTTTTTTTTTCTAGAAAAATAAATCATTTTTGCAGTTTCTCCTGCAATATTTCGCATCTTTGCCAATGATTTCTTGTTATATCCACGCAATATTACATAAAAATTTATTTTACTAGCAGCCTAAATTTTAAGAAAATTTAGTAGAGATTTTGTGATAATTCAATGAAATTTATTTCTTTAAATTAAATACATTAAATTGTACACCAGCATCTTAATTATCATCTTTGATGATCAACTGGCGAATTTCTAAATAACAACTTTACTCATTAGTTGATTTAAATTATTTTAAAATCTGTAACCAATCACAGTACGAGTAGTTTCTCTGGAAAGATAAATCATTTCTTGCAGTTTCTCCCGCGAAGTTTTACGTCTTTATTCATTGTATCCAGCTTATGGGTGAGTTATTTTTATGTCCCACAAAATTTATAACACTTTAGCATTTAAATTTGAAGAAACTTTAATAAAATTTTAATTTATAATTCAAGATAATTGTAATTACTCTAGAAGATATATTATAAATTATTTCATGATAATATATATTTTTCTATCTTCAAATTTATTTTTGAAATTAAATTTGAATATTTTAAGATTAATTCGGAAATAATAAATAATGACTACACCCATTGGTGGATTTAAATTATTTAAAAATTCTAAGCCAATCAGAGTTGAGAAAGGTTTTCTAATAAACTTTAAAAATTTTTTAAAATATTTTACTTTCTTTCAATTGATTTCTTTTGATTAAATTATTTCATGATAATATTAATTATTATTAATTTTAAAAAAATCAATTCTGAAGTTGTAGATGATATCAATTTTTCATAAAGAATCTTAAAAGAAACAAAATTGCAAGTAACATCTCCCCTTATTCGTTTATTTCAATAATTTTAAAATATCTGACCAATCAGAGTAGAAAAAGGAATACTTATTATTTATTAGCTAAACAATTAATTATTTTTCAAAAATTTAAAAAAAAAGCTTTAATTAAGTAAAAATTTATTTATTTATTTCATTTAAATATAAATTGTTTATAAATAATTAAATTACATATGCATGTCTTATATACACATTCCTTATTGGATATTATTTTAAATTTTAAATATAATAACCAATGATAATAAAATTTAATAATTTTTAAATCTAGATTTTAAAATGCTTTAAAAATTATTTAATTTCTAGAATTTCTACAGAAAAATTAAAGGAAAAAATAATTAAAATACGAACACCATCTGTTATAAATAAAAGAGCAATTCTCTCTTTAAAAAATTAATTATTTACATAAATATAATAATAAAATAATTGCAAAAGTAAATTCAAGAAACCTTAATTAATTTAAATATTTAAAAATATATAATATATATTACTAGAATTATATACGATAAATAATCTTTCTAGAATAGTTTGAGCGCACGTATAGAACGAAACAGGGCCAAAATAATACACAAAAATACATTTACAAATGCAATATGCACCCCAGAATCTAACTCATTGAAGGAATTTATGATTAAATTTCGAGTAATTTATAATTATTTAAGATACAACTTGGCTCACCTTTATTTTAAGGATGCAGAAAGCTAAAATGCGGTCTCATCTCTTACACATTTCGGACGAATATACAGCAATCTGCAAGGATATCTCCCTCCACGCGCATGTTCTTTATCCAGCATCCTATTGGTTTCCTTCCTTGTGATGCAACAGGTTCCAATGACGTTACTATGATGTGAATCAGATGTCCTTATAAGGAAAGTAATCGATAAGAGGCGGGATTCGTTTTCTTCTTATTTCCCCCGCCCCCTTTGAAAATTTTATTATTATTATTGGTGGATTTTAAAATTTAAAAATAACGTCAGTCGAGGTAATTATTTATTATTATTTATCCTCACGTAATTTGTATCTTATAATGTTTGTTTTATTATTTTTTGCTGTTTTTTTAAGATGGATTTATATGGAAAGTTTGTCATTTTTAATTAATTTTTTCAGTTATTCGCTTGTTTTTTTAAAAAAGTAATATAAATATATACATGTTCTTTTTGTTTTAAATTTAAAAATAAAATATTTTATTTTATTCTATTAGTTTTTGGCTTGCTTTATCTAAAATTGCGTGTTTCCTCGTTAAAATTTAATCATTTGAAAAGATAAATGGTTTTAATATTTAGTTTAAATGTTTTTATTTTAAAAAAGCAGCAAATATTTTAGAAATTTCGCTTTTAAAATATAAAATGTATGCGATTTATAACAAAAGTCGCTGCCGTTCGGCTTCACCGCATAACTAAGTGTAGATATGAGAAGAGACATTTACAGGGGCAAAATGAGCATTATTCTTATTTTTCGATAAAAATGGTCGTAAGAAGTGTTGAATTACCTTTAGGAAATGTTTTATTTTATTTTATTTTTTCGTGTAGAGGGGAAAAAGATAAGAAAATAAGAAAAAGATAAAAGGGGGAGGTATAATGAGAAGAATATTCCGACAGGTGGATCTAGTAAATGTCTTCTTGTTGAATCGATGGTGACATTAATGTCCTGATTTTCTTTATTTTTATCCCTTAGATTTAGGAAAACTTTGAATTGTTGATAGTTCATGAAAAGGAATAATGTCTTGTTACCAATGTATTCTCCTTTTAGCAAGAAAAACATTAAATATATACATTTTTTATATTAAATTTGAAACATTGTACATTGGAAACATCTTAACAATTTGACCTTAATTAGAATTATCCCAAAAAAGATCCAACTTTTAGTGAATGTTTTTTTTAAACTTTAAGATCGTACACAATAGATAATGCATTTTTGCAGTTATAATTTTAAGAAACATCTTCATTTTTATTGGTTTCTCCTCGTTAAAGTGTTTTTATTCGTTGTATACTCCATTAACTTTTCAATTCACATTTTTATAAATTCCAATTGATTTTTATACTAAAATAGTTCCAGAATTTTATTAAATGATAATGTATAAATATAGATTAAACTGATTTAAATAATTCTCTTTTCTTTAAAGTATCTTATGATAGAAACGAATATTTTAGATTAAATAAAGAAAAAACTTTGAGTAAGAAAATCTCCATTGGGGATTTTATACAGCACTTATATTTTTAAGGAAAAAAATGTAACGAAATTTAAATTTTTTATTATGACGTCAAACTAAATGCGTGACAGAATATCTATCTTCAAACCAACTTATAAAATTTATTTGTTAAAAATATATTCTTTCTCTCCTAATCTTCTTTTGTACCCTGATAAAGTTACAGATAGTTAAAAGCCATAACTTCTTACCTAACGTAAAATTCTATATATATAGAAGTATATAAAAATATATAATATATATATATAACAATTTATAGTATATCTTCTTATATTTCCTATAATTCTAACAATATTTATTTATGTTATAAGTTGTATATGATCCTAAGGGATTAATTATTATTCACATAAAAATCTCTATATTTACAATATTAAATAAATTAAATATATATATAAAACGTAAGTAAATAAAGTAAAATAAACAGAAAATAAATGATTTATCCTTGATTCTGACAGCGTAAACGTTATATTTGAAAGCAATATTGAAGTGAATCTCCTAGAAAATGAATTGTATACATCAAAGTGTAAAAGCCATTTATATTATTGGTATTCAGAATGAAAGTGAGGTGTATCTCTTGTAACATTATTATTCAAATATTCAATATGATAAATATTTTTACAGTCATTAAAATATATAAATAATTTGTTTAATTTAATAATTTATGCTTCTAGATCTTTATAAAGTTTACGTTGTATCCATTCTTTTCTATATAAATTTCTTTTCTGGAATTCTCTAAATTTTTCTAATAATATCGTGATTTAATGAGACTGAAAGTAAATAAATTAGATCATTAATAATTATAATTAGTCTCGCATATTCTGCATATTTTTAATCTTTGATAAATTTTACAGGCATTTAACCTCGAAAGCATTTTAATAAGAATTTCTGTATAATTATGTATATAATTTATCAAACGTTAAAAACGCAAAAAATTTTACTATAAAATCACGATTTTTATAGAATTTATGATCATTCCAAATATATTTCTATATTTAATGCTTTATTAAAAGTTATATTTCTGTATTTTAATATCTAAGATAAAGTGATACGGAAGATAAAACAGCCTTAAAACTTAATACTAAAATATCCCTGGATATACGTATTAATTTCAGTTTTAAAAATGTTTTCTGAACTTAATTAATTGATAAGAATTTTTAAAATCATTTTTTTTTTACAATAAAAAATAAATATTTGCTGAATCTTAATCTAAAAATTATATTTTTAAAGAATTAAATACAATTCAATAAATTTTAAATTCATTGCGTAATTTTAATTAATATTTAATTAAAAATTACATAATTTAGTACTCAATTAATTAATACGTAACTTGCTATATAAAATTAAAAAAGCGAATTAATTTTAAAGTTATGAAAACCAAATTAATTACTATTTGTATCTTAAAATGGCCATGTTTTTAGTGGAGAGAAAGAGATAAATAAATATTTAATTTCTTACACAACTAATCATTAAAAATAATTTATCAATCGATTAATAAGTGTAATTCCTATCATTCAATGAGTAGATATCATTTTTTATCATCAAATTTAATTAGAAATAATAATAATCATCATCAACTAATCAGTAAAAATCGTTTCTTATCATATTTCTTCATTGATTACTTTAAAAAAAATTCTAGGAAAACTGTGAAAGGTTATCTTCTTCTGCCTTAAATTTTTTCCATGTCTCATTTTTCCCCTTTTGTGTGTTTATCTACGTTTTGAGTTTCAATATTTCGATCTTGTCACTGATCGAAAACATTACCAACTGTGAAAATCCAGTAATATGTCGTTTGCCCCTGTAAATCTCGCTTCCCAACTATATCAGGTGTTACGCAGAGAAGCTATCGTCTCAGGCATTTTTAAATGATGCATATTTAAACTATTCTATTTATTGCTATTTTTATCTCTTAAAAACTGATAAGAAATTTTAATTTTGCTACAGATTCCATTAAAATATATATTAATTTCGTTATTAGATTTATTATATAAAAAATAAATATTATTTTAAAATATATTTCATTTTTGATGTTTATTATTATTATTAACTAAATTTTTATTAATAAAAATATTGCTTTCTTGCTTATGAATGTTGTAAAATTTAATAATTTGATATTTTATAAAATGTCAAATTATTCAATGCTGACAGATTCATCATTAAAATACTTAATTTAAAATTTTAATTTCATCGATTTTAATTACATATTTGAGTTAAAATATGCAAATAAATAAATAAATAATATGTTTTTTTTTAATTTTAATATTGTTATCATAAACTTATTGGTTTAGTCCACAAAATTGGCCACTACTCCCATTCACTCAATCTAGAAGTGTCTCTAATTTATCACTTGATAACTATTTATAAAAATAATTATTTTATTATTTAAATATTTAAAATGTAGTATTTAAGTACAAACATTTAATTATAATTTAACATACATTTATTTTTTATATTTCCTTAATTACCATTTTAATTCGGCATCACTTAACTGATTAGTGTGCATGTCAAATTTAAACTTTTAGACCCATTCTCCACCAGTGGAGTAAATAATTGTGGTTTTATAACGCTTTTAAACCTGTAATAATATAGAGTAAAATCATAAAAACTTTCAATTTTCTGGAGAACTCGTTTTATAGGAGTTAACATTAATTCTGCACGGCATCATCTTACATAAAATCTTCAAGAAAGGAACTATATATATATATATATATATAATTAACCCAAACGAATAGGAATTTGTTCACGCTCCTAATTCAACTTCACAATACAGCAGTCACTTCACCACCATTACTAACAAGAGATATAATTTATGACTTTGGAAACAATAACTGTCATTTTCATTATTATCTAAAGATATTAAACTGGAGTGCGCCTCTTGTATGGCTCCAAATTTGCTACATCAAAACACTGACGAAAAATTCGCAACAAATCATCGATTCTTATCACTCCGATCTAACACCGGGCCATTCTAAAGCACGCGCAAGAGAGGGGGTTGTAAAATTCGCGCAGTTTTCAACGTTTAGAAAATTAGTATCGGTGTTGAATTGTTATATAAATGATTACAACACTTTATATATTTCGTTGATTCACGTAAAGCTCACGTCGTCATGGCTACCGTTCAGTCTTCTTGCATTGAAAAGTCGATTGTCCGTGACTTTATTGACGTCATACTCTAGACGTTACTATATTTAGGGAATGGGGGAAAAATAATACTTACTGACCACGTAAACAACGTCACAGGAGATTACCATGCTTTTTATTTAAACTTTTATTAAATATATTATAAAAATAACTCCTTTTTTTTTACTATTAATAGCCTCCCTAAGAGTGCCACAGCATCTTTAAAGTGGTAGATAAACATGCGCCGTTGGTATAATAGATTTTGATCAAATTTTCTTTAAAAAAATTCACTTAAAGAATTGATCCAGATAAATTCCGAGAAGAGAGATCGTAGGCGATGTGATAGTCGAAAAATTCCAAGAATATGAGGAACAATTTAAACTCTTGCGTCAGAAAAAAATTGCAGAATATTTTTAGTGGTTTCTTACTACGACTCCCCCTTTTTCTTTATATATATATATATATATAATATATAAGCTTTTTATTTATTCCGCTCATACCTTTAGCATTATAGGACATCCATCTTTTATCACAATATTAGGAATCAAGGGCGCCACATGTTAGCGATTGGATAAAGAAAGGAATTTTTTCTCTCCTCCACAGAAGATGAGACGAAGAAAATTGCTCGATGTCCTCACTTAATTAAATTGTCATCTTCATCCCAATCTAATATATAAATTAATAATTAATTAAGATAATTTTCTAAAACTCGCGCCCTTGTTTCTTCCGCGAAAGAGCATTATTAGCTTCATTGTTAACTGTGTAAGAAAAATGTCAGATGGAGGAACGAGACGTAAACGACCTTTATGACTCTTCCTCACTTAATTCTGCATCAGTTAAGAGTCGAAAAGGAGAAGGGAAAGTCATCGGGATTCATTACTCGTAAAGGAGTTTTAATGGGTCAGAAAGTGCAAAGATATCTTTAATTTTCTCATATATTTATACGTTTGCAAGGCGTCAAAACATAGCAAAGATTGATCTCTTTGCTTACACAAAGATTCTTTTGCAAAACGTCAATTTGTTAAGTCGCATGGTGTAGTCAAGTTTGGAACGATGCCAACTGCGTTTAACCTTCCCGAAAACATCAAAGAAAAATCGATGAAAATTACAAATCAATGCCTCGCATTCCTACAAGCTTTCATTGTTATCGAAGAAGATTGCATGGTTTATTTCATTAAACATCCACGCCGCCAATCTTCCTCTCTCCATCCTTCTCTCCAGGTATAGGGTAAACCCAACTTTCATCGATTAATTGCTTATAAGGGGGACCGGACCACCTTTAAGTGTGTAAATGCCACGTGCAACCTCCTCCCTAACTCCCATCCATCAGTTAATTAAGGAAAATGATATTTACTCCGACTTAAAATTGTATTTTTTCAAGTCTAAAGTATCTTCTGTTCGATATTTTTGCAGGTTTTTTTATTGAATGGGTGCCATTATCTCGCTTTTTATCAAAGTTGCGCTTCTGGAGATTGAAATTCTCTAAAAAATTTCAAATAGAAACATATAAGAATTAATATAATACCGTTTATTAAAAGGAAATAATTAATAATTTTTGGAAAAATCATTTTAGAAACAATTATATTTTCCGAAATTTTAATTTTTTTTTTTTTTAATGCGTTAAATATTCTTCCAGAATATTAAAATTTTTATAAAAATGAGGGGTGAACTAACAGGCAGTTAACAATGATAAAGACTAAACTTCTGTCCTATTCAAATACCTTATTACGATTTCAATTAACATTTTACAACAATAATTAACTGACTTTTGAGTCATCTTGTACAGTACGTAACAACTGTATTGATAAATACATAGATTGTATATAAAAAGTTTTATATTGTAGAAAAAATAAAATAATATACGAATTTTCGGAAATTTTGTTAAAAATTTATACACATTTCTGTAATAATTCCGTAATTAAGTAATTACTTTACAATTAAAGTAGTTACAGATATGAATCGACCAGCAGACATACAGGCGAATTCATTTATTAATTTTATGACTAAAATATAATTTAATAGTTAATATATAGGCTATATATATATAGTGTGCGTGTGTGTAAGTGGATATTATTATTAAATTATATTTTAAAAACTCTTAAAGTAACTAATAATGATAAATTCGATTATTAAAACCAATGGGATCGGTGGTAATATTCACACACTAAAAATAAAAAATTTTTAGTTAAAAACAAGTAAAAATTATACTCTTTCCATTTCCGACTTCGAGGATTCTATGAGCCAAAACAAGACAAACAAATGGCAAGGAACAATCATTGCTTTATTAATTTATCCATATGCATTTCGCCATGTAGGCCTCCTCAGTGGATACATCAGGATGTTATTCGTTGATTACGTTTTATACTCAACAACCGTTCCCAGCATGCATCAACAACCACTCCAGCATTCAAATTAAGTAAATTTACATGTTCGGCGATACAGAAATGTTCTACAATTTTTCTTTCTAAGTTATTTTCTATTCTATACAAAATTTTAGTATTTTTTATATTTATATTACAATTAAATTTATTGCAATGTAAAAACCATGCTGATTCCGTTCTTCTCAGTCTAATGGCTGCCTCATGTTCCTTTACTCTCAACTCCAATCTTCTTCCGGTTTCTCCAATGTAATAATTTGGGCTTCCACATGTACATGACATCCTATATACGACGCCGGCGATTTTAAATTGGTCTCCGGGCGAATTTTCACTGTTCATTATACTGATAATGTTAGACATCTTATTCTTTTGGTTCGCAACTATGCATACAGAAAATCTTTTAAAAATTGGTTTATATTTTTCAAAAACTTTAGCAACATAAGGAAACTTTGCATAAGAAATATCTTCTATGTTATTTTTAACATTAAATCTACGTTTTAAATATAAATTGTACCACTTACAGAGAATATGTTTCGGATAGTCATTTAACTGAAATTTTTTGAACAATTGTTTTACTTCGATATCTATGTTTTCTTGCTGAGTTGTTCTATTTAGTATCTTTCTCAATTCCATATTAAAGACATTCTTTTTATTTTCTAAAGGACAGTAAGATTTAAAGTTAATAGTTTTACCATTATTACATAGTTTTTCATACTTACTAAATGATACACTTCTCTCTTCTCTTTTTATAGTGACATCTAAAAAATTCATTCTATTTTGTTGTTCATCTTCACTTGTAAACTTTAAGTTTTTATGTAATCTATTTGCATATTCCTCAATATGTTTGGATGAAACTATTTGAGAATCATAAACTATTATTATATCATCTACATATCGTGCATAATATTTAATACCTGTTAGACTTGAAATTCTTTCATCTATTTTATTCATATAATTATCAGCCAATTTTGGTCCTATAACCGATCCCATGGCAATACCTTTTTTCTGCCTATAATATTCTGTAGAGATTTTAAAGTAGTTATTATTAAATACAAATTTAACAAGCTCTATTATATATTCAGAAACGTTACATGTTTTGAGACTTTCTATTATCATTTCTAAAGTGATAGATGGGTACATAGACTTTATATCCAAACTCATAATACGAAAAGATTTTTTATAGTTACCTTTTAACAATCCGTTAATTAATTCTTCTGTACTTTGTATACTATAGGTTGATTTTTCCATATTCTGAAAGAAGTTTTTTAAAAAACCTTCTAAGTTATACAAAACAGTTCTTCTAAAATCCACAAGGGGTCTACAAGTGTTACCAGGCTTATGCGTTTTGATTCTTACATTTAACTTAGGTTCTCTTACATTATTAAAGTCCAAAATATTTTTGACTTGGTTAGCTGGAATTTCATATTATTCATATTATTTCATTCATATTATTAAAATCTCTACAGAATATTATAGGCAGAAAAAAGGTATTGCCATGGGATCGGTTATAGGACCAAAATTGGCTGATAATTATATGAATAAAATAGATGAAAGAATTTCAAGTCTAACAGGTATTAAATATTATGCACGATATGTAGATGATATAATAATAGTTTATGATTCTCAAATAGTTTCATCCAAACATATTGAGGAATATGCAAATAGATTACATAAAAACTTAAAGTTTACAAGTGAAGATGAACAACAAAATAGAATGAATTTTTTAGATGTCACTATAAAAAGAGAAGAGAGAAGTGTATCATTTAGTAAGTATGAAAAACTATGTAATAATGGTAAAACTATTAACTTTAAATCTTACTGTCCTTTAGAAAATAAAAAGAATGTCTTTAATATGGAATTGAGAAAGATACTAAATAGAACAACTCAGCAAGAA
Organism: Centruroides vittatus; assembly: GCF_030686945.1. Taxonomy (NCBI): domain Eukaryota; kingdom Metazoa; phylum Arthropoda; class Arachnida; order Scorpiones; family Buthidae; genus Centruroides; species Centruroides vittatus. Next base: position 755,725 of record NW_027122171.1, read on the forward strand.
AACATAGATATCGAAGTAAAACAATTGTTCAAAAAATTTCAGTTAAATGACTATCCGAAACATATTCTCTGTAAGTGGTACAATTTATATTTAAAACGTAGATTTAATGTTAAAAATAACATAGAAGATATCTCTTATGCAAAGTTTCCTTATGTTGCTAAAGTTTTTGAAAAATATAAACCAATTTTTAAAAGATTTTCTGTATGCATAGTTGCGAACCAAAAGAATAAGATGTCTAACATTATCAGTATAATGAACAGTGAAAATTCGCCCGGAGACCAATTTAAAATCGCCGGCGTCGTATATAGGATGTCATGTACATGTGGAAGCCCAAATTATTACATTGGAGAAACCGGAATAAGATTGGAGTTGAGAGTAAAGGAACATGAGGCAGCCATTAGACTGCGAAGAACGGAATCAGCATGGTTTTTACATTGCAATAAATTTAATTGTAATATAAATATAAAAAATACTAAAATTTTGTATAGAATAGAAAATAACTTAGAAAGAAAAATTGTAGAACATTTCTGTATCGCCGAACATGTAAATTTACTTAATCTGAATGCTGGAGTGGTTGTTGATGCATGCTGGGAACGGTTGTTGAGTATAAAACGTAATCAACGAATAACATCCTGATGTATCCACTGAGGAGGCCTACATGGCGAAATGCATATGGATAAATTAATAAAGCAATGATTGTTCCTTGCCATTTGTTTGTCTTGTTTTGGCTCATAGAATCCTCGAAGTCGGAAATGGAAAGAGTATAATTTTTACTTGTTTTTAACTAAAATTTTTTTATTTTTAGTGTGTAACTAATAATGAGTTTGTCTGTTGGTCGATGACAGCCATAACCAAAGTTTATATTCATATGCCCGCACTAAACACGTTCTAATCAATGTAGAAACTTTCTCTTCAATTTAAAATGCTACAATTTCCTGTAAATTAAATAAATATATATATACAATACTCCCGCTATACGACCAACGTATAACTGTTATGACTATACAGTATCATATTTGAGTGCTGTAACTTCAATCCATGTCACTGAGCTTAAGAGAACAGCTTGCTTTACGATAATGTTCTATGAATCAGTTAGGTCATGCATGCGGGAACAATATTATATAACAAGCAATAATATCATTAACATATTAGTAATTAAACTTTTGCAGTATCACGTATACTTAAAACTACTTTATCTCAACTTTGGTACAGAGTATGTAACGGCTCGCATTACGACGGTTTTCCACGAACCAATTATGAAAATCTACTGTATATTACACGAAAACAAAACACCAAAACACTTAACGTAATTTATAAACAAGTATTATACGGTACGTTATGATTATGGCAGGTTTAAGGAAAGTAAACTCAATTTATTTCACTAAATTTAAGCGAAATTAAACGGTTCGTTTTACGACTGATTTCCACATAATTCAGTCGTAAATGTAGAAATCTATTGTATACTAAGTATAAACAAGATAATTAACATAATATATACATTATAGGAATCAAAATAAGCTATAATTTAATATTGTACGGGATAATTAAAGCAATTGCCAAGAATATAATCTCAATGGCTCGCTTTTACGACGGCTTTTCATAAACCAATTAAGTCGGAAATACGGCAATCTGCTGTAACCTTATATATAAACAAGACCATTAACAAGTTAAATTTTTCAGATATTGTATAATTAAGGCTATTCCACGTATGCCATTTCAATTTGACAGCTTGTCTTAAAGGCTCGCTTTGCGACGGTTTTCTACTTTATAAAAATGCAAGAATCGACTTCACATTAATCATAAAAATGATTTAATTAAAAACAATTTACAATTAAAATTTCCTTAAAATAAATTATTCATTTCGTTAATTATCCTAAAATAGAATAAAATTATCAAGTAAACAGCCTACTTGACGGAGCGAAAACAACTTTGAATATCAACCGTCGTAAAGCGAGACGTTGTAAATTGAGATTACGTTCTTGAAAGTAGCTTAACGTACACAATTAAATTATGCTTTATGTTAATTATATTTTCCTATAATGTTTATATTATGTTAATAATCTTGTATATACATCCTCAGCTTCGCGAATTTGAATTTGAATTAGGGGGCCCCAATGTAGACTTCAAACTTTTTCTTCGGAGTAAATGTTTTAGGGAAAATATTCTCTTATAAACGATGGTTTTGGGCCCTCTGTCGGTAGAGCCCCAGCAGATTTTCTATTTTGCCCGTAAGATAACGCGCCACTGTGTGTACGGTGCAACGTATTTCCTATACGATCGAAAGGTTCGTTTTACGAAGTTTTCCCGTCGTAAAACGAACCGTTCAGTTTCTCTTAGATTCTGTGAAGTAAATAGCGTTTGCGTTCCCAAAATCAGCTGTGAATTTCCATAAACATGCTTAAAATGTGGACAAGATGAAGAGGAGAAGCGAAGAACTGAACAGTAAACACGTTAAAAACATCCGTTTTACGTTAAAAAACCATAAAAAATCAATAAATTCCAACAAGACTTTCTTGATATCGACGTTATTTTTTCGTTTGATAAATCATTTAATTGAAAAACGAAATCAGTTCAGACAACCGGACGGACCTCCCGAAACTAAACACTATTTATCAAATTCGAAAGATCTGTATCGATCAAGGAGATCGAAAGAAGAACGGAGATCTCTCGAAAGCTGAGAGAGCGCTCCTAATTCTAGGGCCTTAATAAACTAGAGCAGAACGATTCTGAGGCGCTCGGAAAAATATTAAGAAATAGGAAAGCAAAAACAGTGTTTAAAAGTTGTCAAATTGTTCTTAATAAGCAAGAAATTCAATGGAATGAATTATTTATATATTTTTGAGGCCCCGTAAATGCGATGCCCGAGTTAAATAGTCCTGTTGACCCCAGTCATCAGGAACCTGGCCGTAAGAAGAAATATTAAACTTCCGTTATAAACTAGGGCCTTTGTAAGTGGAGAGAGGCCCGGCTACTTTCACTTTGAGGACCCAGTATATTTAAAATTAAATAAAGCAGCGTTAAAAAATCATATTTTAAAAAAGAAAAATTTGAAAAATAAAGATTTTATACACAAAAAATGCAGCAAAATGAATTATTTGATGGCATTTTTGAGGCCCCCTAAATACGAGATCCGAAACAAGAGACTTTCCGTAATGGGTCTGTCCAGAAATATTAAAAGTTCACTATAAGCCAAGTTTTCTTCTTAATACATAAGAAGTACAATGAAATGAATCGTTCATAATGTTTTCGAGGCCCCTTAAATGTGAAACCTCGCTTACATTTTTGAGGTCTTAAGACTATTTTAAAAAAACGTTAAAAATGGTATTATATTTTCTCGACTTCTGAGGCCTGGTCTATAATAAACCTTTCACATTTCTCCTTCTGCACAGGTCCCTCACAGTAGACCTAGCAAGGCCTCTTGTTCCGGATCTCATGGCCCGGTGGACCTGGCAACACAAAATACAAGATAATTGCAACGAAATGAATAATTTGTAACAAAGATTTTTGAGGCCCCTTTAAGCACGAGGCCCTTCTTGTTTGCATATAATCGAAAGGGCTCGATTATATGCAAATAATACCTTTTACAGAAAAATAACTTGAATTTGTTTTAAGAAATTTCATTAAATAAATTCGGATTCTTTTTTTTAAAAATTTCATTTTAATTAATTAAAAAAGATTTATGATTAATTAAGCATTGAATATTAATTTCTTTAACAAATTTTAATTTTATACCTAAATTAAATTTTTTTTTCTGGAGAAATTTCCTTCTCTGGTACAACATTAATTTTTATTACTTATGCAAATCACGCTAACAATTTCGTTGCAGAATATAAATTATCTTCATTTTCTCTTCTAGGTTAGATTAATGCTATTTAATCTGTGAAAATTGATTTAGGATGAAGAGGATGAGGAAGAGAAGGAAGTTAATCCTTCAGAAAAATACATTTGACAAAGAAGATAATTCCGGTTCAGAAGGGGGTAAATCGTAAAACAAGGGAAATTCAAGATCAATACGAATGAATCAGTAAAGATAATTCCAGATAATAGGATGAATAAAAAAGGACAAGGAAAATTAAGGATCAGAAGGGGCGAATTTTGAAAAATTCAGGGTCAGACGTGGTGAATGGGACAAAACCAAGAAAAATTCAAGATCAAAAGGGATGAATAAAAAAATTCAATTCCAGATCAGAGAAGGAAATCAAATGAACAAGGTAAATTGAAGGTCAGACGAGAGGCGAATAAAAAAGTAATAATTCCAGATACCACTGTGAGCGAATCAAAGAACAAAATAATAATAATAATCCCAGACCAGAACATGTTAAATAATAAACAAAGATAACCCTGGATCAGCAGAGAGAATTTTTTATTACAAATTTAATTCCAATCCCCATAAACCCCATTTTGTTTACCATAAAACTTTATATTTCTCTATGGAAAAATTAATCAAAGTTACCGAGTAATTAAACAGTATGCGGTTAAACGGATCACACTACTTTCTTTTTTTTCTTACGATAGCAATTATTTATGACAAATTATCCTGTTAATTATACTGTTAAAACGAAGTGTGTTCGTCGGCCGTGCTATCTCTACGTAATAAATAATTAATGGTGACGACGATAACGTTCTCGTGCAACGAAACGTTACACTAAACACAATTAATTTCCCTATTTCGGTGTTCCTATCTTAAACTTATACCAATTAAACGCATTGGGAAACCTCTTCCATCTGTTGTTACACCAGGATTTATATTATTTTCAATGGGTTCTAACCTAAACTGAATTAAGTTCTACTAATGGAAGCTCTTTAATTCCAGATAACGAACTCATTTAAGTGATAATAAATTGAAACACGCGAATATATCTCATTAGTTTACACACTTAACGTAGGGAATTATCTTTGAAAATCGTTTTAAAGGGACTTTTTGTGGAATTAAATTTAAGAAAATAGATTTTTTTATTGTAAGTAGGGAAAAATCTTTAACAAGATGTAGTGAAGATCCGGATCAATTTAGGGGGGGGAGATCAATCGCAACACACCGGAGATCGAATTAAACAACAGGAAAAAATCGATATCGATGCTGAGGAGGGTACAAATCTGGAAGCATCTTCCTAGAACGGTGCTAGAATCGAATTTTGCCATCCCCCTCTTTATGTCAACGTAAATATAAGCCGTATAACAAGCTAAGGATCAGCAGAAGTAATAAAGAAGAGGAGGAAGAAAGAGACAAACATCGAACATTGGCCAAGCTCCCAAACAATAAAAATGGGTATAAAAGATCGAAAATTTATATAAACCCTAGTTCCTAACGTTAATGTCCTTATATCAGAGGCGAAGGACAATAAAATGGGCTCGTAAAATGGGGGAATTCTGCAAAGAATTGAGTTAAAATGCATGCAAAATGGTGAAATTTAGATAGTGGAATTAATTCAGTAAAAATTCTTCGGTTTACCGAGCGTGCAGAGTTTAAAGTTGATAGTAGCGGCAACGTTTAAAGTAATCGATACGCTCTCTGTTAATGGATACCTTTAACCTTTCAACATCCCTAAGTCCACTGGCGCCATCTCGTGTTGGGATTCGATACTAAATATTCTCGAAATGTATGCGATACTTCAGTTTTTAGTTCGTGACAGATCAAGTGTGAAGTTTGGATAAGTTGGCACGGAATACAGAATGCCATTGTTTAACCCCGTCTGCAATTCTCTTTTATCTGGCACCCAGTTCAGATAGAGGAGAACTGGCAGAAAGGGCATTTTGACTGCTTTAAATGGGAATTCTCGAGTTAAGAGGTTGCATTCTGAGAGCACCCACGGGAATGTTAAGAGGGAATATGCTACATATTTCATTTTCAAATGTCCGTGAATATTCTAGGAAATAAGTTTTTAACTTGAAAACGACTGTTTAAAACAGCCAAAAATGTTTATTATATAAAACATTGCTGGTAATTAAAGGTTCGAGTTCGGAGATTCGGATAATCAAACCCGGCTTTCGTTTTTCTTTAACGGACAATAATGTAATGAGTTTAAAATGAGAAATAATTAAAACTTTTATGCAATGCTCCCAAATTAAACCTGACATTTCCCAGCTGAAATAGTGACATCTTGGCCTGCGAGATCACCAGACTTAAAAACGTACGATTTTTGGCTCTGCGCTATCTCAGATTTGATTTACCGCAATCCCATCAAACATTAAGGACAGCATAGCACGCCATGTTCGTAACATTCCAAGGCATACAATGAATGCAACGGTTGAACATGCTGTTTTACGCTCTCAGATAGTGGCCATCGTGTTTTGAAGATGTTTCGTTCACATTAAATGCAGCTCGTTATGTTCTGTATAAAGTATAATACATCCTGTAGTAGTGGTTTTTGGAACTAACGTTTTGTTCTGGAAAAAATTCACATCTATCATTAAGACATTCCCAAACTTTCGTGACTTTCTTCTGATGAATAGTTTTTGCTGTAGCCAACTGGGAAATATCAAGTTTAATTTGAGACACCTGTATATTTATAATTTACAGGATGGCCATAATTAGTTTCCCTATTCGGAGTGCTCTATACCCGTAAATGAACTGAAACCAAAATTTGTATATAGACTAATGCAAAGTAATTTACAAAAAAAATGTTAGCTCAAAACTTCTGCTAGGGGTGCTTTGGTGGAATGTGGTTTATGGTGGAAACGGTGCTCTTTGGCAGACTTAAAGAACCGTATTACACTTCAAGTGTAAACCATCGCCAGATAGCAATTGCAATTCGCGTCTTCAATTTTACGTCGACAACATTCCTTACGTCAATAGATTGCCTGTGCAGAAGGAATGTCCCTCGAGGAATCAATAAATGTATTTTTGTTTCGTACATTTTCCCGCAAAACGCCTCTAGCAGAAGGGTTCCACTAAAATTTTTACCTGTAAAATCTTTTTCCGCATCCTTTTCATGGTGTGTATACAAATTTTGGTTTCAATCTGCTTATTGGTTACATCTAAAGAATGCTCTAATAGGGACTCTAATTATGGCCACTCTGTAAATCAGAACAACATATTTTAGCATTTACTGTATTAATTGATGGTAATTTAATGTTTAAACTTATTTTAATGAGGATGATTTGTATAGAAATAAATTATCCGATACAACTTTTTAGGATATTTATTAGAGTTTTTCAGAATTATAATAATATTTAGTCATTCACATGAGAAAAATTTGTTTAAAACTAAATATAGTTTTTATAAAATTAAAACAATAATGGAAACTATCATACAATTTAATGTATAATTTTTTCTATCACAAATTAGGCCATCAATCTTGGTCTTTTTTCCGGTGGAGGTTTCATTCCAGATTTTTGAGACTGCTGTTGCGTGCTGGTGGCGGGTTCGGCTTTTTCCTGTTTGATTTCGACGACTTTGCCGGACTCTTCCGCTACAGGACAAAGAAAATCGTATTATGTTCCTTACGAATTTGACAATAATAATACTGTATAATGTGAAAATACGTTCAAAAATTAATTTTATAATCATGTTTTACATTTAATACACAATATTTTTATGAAAGTATAATAAACACTTCAAAAAAAAACTATATACAGTAGAGACTCGTTAATCGGAACCCCGGTAATCGGAACGATTTTCAGTCGGACTGTGTCGTGCTGAATCGAACGTTTTTGATACTAGATTTACTTCTAAAGTATAATTTTCATGTTTTTATATTCTTCAATATATTTATTTTGTTTGTACAAAATGAAGAAATAATTTTTAACGATACGATAGCCTCGATTATTATTATAAAAATTTTCGTTAGGCTTAAAATCGACGAAAATTCAACACGAAGCGACACGCAACGGAGAAAAATTTGAACATCGGACAGGTTAATATATTTTTTCGTACATAATCGGTAATCGGAACAAATCACTAATCTGAACAACTCCAGTCCCCAATTGATTCCGATTTTCGGTTCTCTACTGTATTCGAAAATTCTATTGGCTTTTATTTTATATATGGTTGATTCATATACGAAATGATCGTAGAAGTGCATAGGTTATACTTCTTAATTAATTATAGGGTTGCTGTATTCTTATGCGTTTTAATTTTATAATCATGCCATTATCAGGTACAGTATTTCGTACAGCAAGCAAATATCCAAAGGTTTAACAACGTACAATTTATTATTCAATTTTCTCTTCTAAGGTGCATTGCAAAAATATAAGGTCAGTTGCATTTTTCAGTGATTTATCAAAAAAATTCACTATCACCTATAATTTGATAATTATAAAGGGGTATACTATAGATTACTCCCTATGGAATTTCGTGTGTTTGGGTATATATCTGAACTCAGGGGACCGAGACGAGTTCAACGATACTCTACTTTTGAACCGGAGACGAAAAATAAAAAAGTTATCATACTTTTCTCCGGCGATCGTGCGATGATAAGGAGTCGCGTCGCTCTCCGCTAAGTCGGCCTCGCTATCGCGATCGGGAGTCGCGTGCTTGCCGTTAAAATTGCCTTTAGTAGACGTTTCCCCCTTTTTTTACTTTGTTCAAGAACTACCGCGAATCGATCACTAGTTTAGCACATGGCGGCGTGTGGTGGCTCCCATACGAGAGGTCAGTCGGGCCGCCATGTTCGCTGCCATAAGTAACATTAACCGAAATGGCGATCGCGCGATGATCGGAAGTCGCGTCGCTCTCTCCGCTCTCGTATCGCGTGTTTAACGCTTCGGGCGATGACCGTAGTCCGACGTCACGGTTTGCAGACTTTACCGCAAGATGGCAATACTAGCAACTACGGTGCCGTCTGCATGAGAGCATTAAAAAAGTATGGCAACTTAAAAAGTATGATAACTTTCTTTATTTTTCGTCTCCGGTCCAAAAATAGGGTACCGTTGAACTCGTCTCGGTCCCCTGTGTTCAAATATATAATCAAAGTCCTGAAATTCCATAGGGAGTGATCTATAGTACACCCTTATAAAGAAAAGAGATGACAGAACTCCGTAATTGCAAACGAAGGCATAATTGAATTTATATCCATTAATTGGTTGTGCTAACTCTACCCATTCTTAAAATTACTTAAGTCTTCTTAAATTACTTAAGTCCTAAACTGCCTTTGAGTGTGGCCAAATCAGATTGGAAGTTCTGCTAGAGCTATTGCAGAGCAGCTAAAGAGATCTCGTTGTGTTGTAGCCAATTACATTAAGCTTAGTATGCAATATAGGAAGAAAAACCAAATAGGATGGCCTTCCAAGGTGACAAGAAAGCAAAAATCATCAATTATCCGGGAAATATCAACAGCAGGAACATCATTAGGTGAATGACACAAAGGCCTGATGTTAACGTTCCCAAATCCATACTGTTTCATATGGTAAAATCAACAAAACATCTAGTGTATAAAAGTAGTATATATAGTATAAAAATAGTGTATAAAAATATAAAAGTAGCACCATATCTAAAATAGTACCACCAACAAAAAAAGACTGCTATGGGCCAAAGATGGACTTGTCATGGACTTCAAAATGGTGTGAAGTTATCTGGAATAATAAAACAATAAAGTTCGATTTGGATGGTCCCGACGGTTTGCAATTTTATTGTCACAATCTTAGGAGAGAAGAGTTTTTTGTTTGCCAAGTGTCGGCAAGAAGGGGGTCAGTCAGGGGGACAGGTTTCGGATGGTCTGGAATGATCAATTTAACAGTTATAAATTGATGAATGAAGGCAGGAAGTATATCTTCTGCCATTTAGAAAAAGTTGGTGGTACATTCTGGCAATTGCAATAAGAAAATGCACCAATTCACAATGCAAACTTCAATTATTGGATAATGGCATTCAGGTCATGAATTGGCCTCCCTATTCCCATGATTTGAATCCCACAGAAAATCTATGGAGTCTAATAGCTAGGGATGTGTATGGAGGAGGAAAATACTACAATATGGAATAACTCATACCTGTAATTGTAATTGCATTGGAAAAAACCAATTTAAATATCTGCAACATCTTGTTAATTCTATGAAAGATAGTTGAAAGATATGAAAAAAAGTGTTAAAAATGGTGTTTCATTCGCTATTAAATGCCACTAGCCTTATGTTTTTGCAACATCATTATTTTTGATTTTTTTCAATAAAAAATTTATTTTCATTTTTATTTTCAATTGTAAATAAAATAATTCTTTTACATCTACCTTATTTTTGCGGAATGACAGGCATGTCGCATAAAAACGGGGTAGACCGGCATGCCGGTTAAACTGCGACTAAAATATAAAATTAACCAGATCTAACAAAACTAGCTGTTAATTAAATGTTAAAAAAAACATTCTTCCGAATACAATATAATAAACAACATTGTAATTTGACTAATCGACTTAAAATCAGGAAAAGAGCTTTCGTTTACAAGACAATAAAACAAAGAATTAAAAACAATTTATATTAGTAGTAACTTAGTAGTAGTAGTTAGTTAGTGTGGACTATACACTGACTAACTACTAATCTACCCAGACCTTAAAAATAACACCTTCCTGTGAACTTCCACGTTAATGGGGGTAAACTGAGATAATTTACAACGAGTTTCTTAAATTTAATATGTTTATTTTTGTTGCGTTTTTGAATCAAATAATAAGAAAATACACATTTAAGAAAAAAGCACTTTCGGAATTCCAAGAGTATTTTACGTCGTTAGAAAGAAGACAAAATGAAGAAATTAAACGTATAATCGCAGTTTTTGATATAATGCTGACAGTTTCACAGTTTTAGAATATAAACTCGGATCTATAACCTCACTTAAACCAGCATTTCCGGGGATAAACCGGCATGCCAGCGTTTACCATACGGAAATATCTGATTGCATGGTCTTCCCCGGACAGACTCAATGACGGTCATTCCGCGAAATACAGTACATTTATTCCTATCATTAGTTTTTTGTTTACGTGTGATAAAAATTTATTATTCCAAAAAAGTTGGGGTGGCCTTATATTTTTGCAACGCACCTTAGAATAGAAAATTGAAAATAAATTATACGTTGTTAAATCATTGGATATTTGTTTACTGTATCTGATAACAACAGAATTATAGAGTTAAAACGTATAGATTATATTTATTTATTTATTACATATACAAAAGGAAATATCACAAGACAATTGATATCCTCCCCCGATAACAACGTCCGTAACAAACTAGCAAATATTTATTGTGACATGATTATAATGCTGGGCTGCAATTTTAAATAATATTTTTAATTTATTTAATTTAAAATATATTCTCTCCACCTCAAATTGGTAGTGGCTTGCCCCTGTACATCATACTTTTCCTCTCAGAATAGAGTCGAGCTGGTCATCTAACTCCTTTCGTGGAAAAATTTCTGAATTGAAATAACGTGACTTCCGGTTTACATCGGAAGTTCGTATATAGTTAATCGGGGCCTCCTACTCCTAAGGTTTCCATATATGGTCTCGTCTTTCATCTGTGTAACTCTATTTTGGAGAACAGACGGACGACAATGGGGATTTATGTCTACAATTTTTTCAAATTGCAGCCCGGCATTGTGATGATGCCGCAATAAATAATTGCTCGTTGTTTTGTAGTTTCTTTTGGGAAAAAGCATAGCATCCGACTTTCTAACAACAGCTGACAGACTACGAATTTCAACGAATGGAAATAAATTCCGAAGCGGTATCGGTGTTTTGGAAATGCTGCAAAGACGTACCCGTTGCACAAAAATCGCTTATACAAAAACCACTACCGATGCAGGAGATAAACTGCAGATACGAAAGAATAATATATTTTCTGTAATCTAAATAAGATTTTTAAAGAAAATTCTGCTTAACTTAGGCCACAGAAAATAAATTATTGTTGTTACAGTACAATTTTTTTTCTAACAATAATTTATTCACAATTTTGAAAATAAATACAAATAACACATTTGCATAATGTATAAAAAGTTTCAATTTTGATACATTAATAAACACAAAATAGTATATTTCTTATTTTAATTCTGATCTTAATTTTAATTAATTACACAACTACATATGATTAATTATTTGCATAATAATTTATTAAAAGCCCTATCTACATGTAGATAGAGCTTTTAACAGAATTTCCTCAATATAGTCTGCATTTAATAAGTACAGCGCCTTCATTCATTTAAATACCTGTCCAGAGACAAAATGAATCTTTCCAGCATTACACGAATATACAAATGTGGTGCATGCTGATTCCTGTGCTAAAATTACTTATACTTAAATATCTATCCAGAGGTAAAAGATTAATAAAAATTTAAAAAATTCCGCAATAATAATAAATTAATGCATTTGATAAAATAAAATAAATCACGTGTGAAAACCTCAGAATAATTTGGCAGCAAAATATAAATTTTTCGAACATCAGACCAAGGTGCAAATCACGAAAGTGACCTGATGAATCGTATTGCAACAGAATATGCCTATATCTTTTAAGAGCAGACTGTTTTACTCTATCACCTAGCAGGCAGCATTGCATATGTGGTCTACTAGGTCAGTACTAGGTGATAGAGTAAAGCAGCAATAGTCTACCTTATACTCGCACAAACTACAGTGAAACGGTTATTCTATACAGCAGGGGTGGCCAACTTTTGTGCACATAAGATCTACTTTTTATCGTAAAAATGTGTCGCGATCGACTTGTTGTCATAGGCATAGTCTAAGTGGGGAGGGGAAGTGTGAAATACATACTATGTTTATACACTGTTTCAGTACGAAGTGCACTCACTGCTTATGAGTCGAGTCATAACTGCATGCATACAGTTGCGTTCGGTTACAAATATAATACATTAAGTCAAGACATCGCTAGCGATCGACCAAAATTGGCTTGGCGATCGACTTGTTGGCCACCCCTGCTATACAGGAAAATGAAACAAAATAAAAGATTTTCTTCGTTATTAGACGGTTATTGTTTAATATTCAATTCCTGTCTATACAAACACACTCACTACTCAATAACAAATAAAATTATTGTTTAAAAGATCACATTCATTAGTAATTCGATGAGGGAATATAGTCAATTTTTTAAAACAACACCAGTGAATATCTTATATGAATTACAAGCATTCAATGAATTTATGCATTTTTAATAATGACACTGAAATGATAATCATTTCTAATTTCTTCCATCAACTAATCAATCATCAATTAATTGTCTAGTTAATTAGAAATTAATGCATGTAAATCATTGCACTTATTAGGGAAAATCAATGTTAAATCAACTAAACAGCTGAAAATTATAGGCTATACTTATATTATAAATTAATTAATTAATCTGACATTCAAGATAGGCAGTCCCAACATCTCACAATAAATTTAACACCAGAAGTTTTTAATTAATTAATTAATTTTGAAAATATATTCTTCAATCCTTGCAAACTAGACAAGTATGTTATCAGCTATGCTGTCTACAGCACTAATCTGATCTTTGCCTCTAGACATGTATAATTTTCTAATCCTATTATAACAACACAAATCCACTGGTCACAGAGATCCACTTATCTAGAGGCAAAGATTAGGCTGAAGATTTGAATGACATAATTAGAAATGTCTCTGCCCAGTTTACAGGATTGAAAATTTAAATCAAACTCTGAAATGACCTATTTTATAGCTGTTTTTTAAAGTATTAAATTTATCACAAGATGGTAGTAGTACTGAATACATTAATTAGTTAATTAGTTTATAGCATAAATGTAATCCATGTCCATGATTTTGTATATTATATATAAAAGGACAGAAGAAAGCAAACAAAATTATCTCATTGTTACTGAATGAATTAAGTCAATGCAACAGGTAGATCTACTAAAGGAAATGTCTTCTGGGACTTTTCCATGGGAAACTAGCTCTATTTAGGTATTAGACAAGTGAATAAACCCCCCCCAGAAAACTCTGGGCAGGCAACCATCAGGCAAGCACAAACCTACAACCAGTTATCAGCATTCAATGGTTTTTATCTACTAATCTACTGATGGGCTGCAAACAAAATTAATTTAAAACATACCCTTCAACATATTTTAAATACCAGTCAAATTCACATAAGAGCATAGGATAAGGAAACCATTTGCTTAAGAGAGCACCATTCCATACATTTTACCTGTAGCAGTACTCATGTTAACAGAGCATCAGATAATAAAGCAGTCTGTTTAAATAATGAGTGCTGTGTTGGCAGCTTTTCTAGAGCAGAAGTTTGCATAAGGGAGAACTAATATGAAAAAGATTTATAAGAGTTTATCATTAATCTTGCCATACATCACCACCCAGGACACATGACAATAGTTGTCTTACACACAACTGAAATTAAGGAAATGATTGAAAAAAAAAAACCAAGAATAATCATATACAAAAAAAATTGCAGACTTCTTTAAGTAAATTTGTTTACGTTGTTTATTTCATGAATAGTTATAATAGCATGTACTTCCATATTTGTAAATTATCATAATAAAATCTGATAGAGATTCTTACAATAATGTACAGTAATTTGTATGTTTCATTAGAAAGCATCGGAAATTTTGGATAGTAAAGATGTTCACACCTTTTCAGTTAGGCCTCCTACTGCCCTTCTGAAAAGAACTGAAAAGCATATAACAGTTAAATATACTGTATTTACTGATTATTGTATAAATGACAAAATGAAATAAGAATGGAAACCAATGTGTGTAAATACAGTAAAATTACATGATCATGTATTTTAATATTTGCAAATATAAGTTATATATAACTTCTAATATATGAAAGAATACAGATTAATAACCATAAACAACTTCCTTTATCTTGTTACTTTGTATAAGGGAGCAATCTAGATAAGGAAGAATGATGCAGTGATCCCAAGGGTACTCTCTTAAGCAAACTCAACTGTATATAAAACTGAATAATGCAATAAAAGCCTTATTTAAAAATCCTTAAACACTTATCAATAGAAACAAAATATTTACAGAACAATCATATCACATTTTAAAATGTAAAAAAGTGAAAAACTGTTCTCTGATGGCCAGAGATTGTGGATTGTAAATACAATTAAAATCTTCCAATACATTTAAAACTACAAGAGGAAGTTTTTACTTAATTTTAAAATGTAATTTAGCATTTACAATAAAAGGCTGTACAAGTGTAAAGCATTCCTGTCGAACAGAAAACAGACTTTTAAATAAGCTACCTTACTATGTTTGTTTTGTAATGTTTACTGTTCTTTAGGTATACGATAATAATTTATAGAACTCAAACAAAGAATAAATAATTGCAAGAAAATGTCTTCACATTAGTTACAAGCATAGCAATTAAGTATTTTGCATAATAATCAACTGAATTTAATCCTACTAATATATACTTATTTATTACAAAGGGACAAATTTTGTATACACATATTTTTCTATAATTACAAAACCAGGTCTTAGTTTAAAGGAACAAGATGAAATAACAATGATTTTATTAAGATATTTCTGATATTATTTACCAGAATATCCAGAATATCACATCTAAGTTATTAGAAAAGTCAAATACACTTTTTAAATTAATGCAATATATAAAAACTATCAATTACAAATTAAAATGTTACAAATCTTATTGGAAGAGAAGAAAAAAATGACAAAAGAAAATAATCTAATCTAGCATATCTGATAATTTTTTATTGTTTATATGAAGTTAATTGTGATTTTTAAAATATTTACATTTCTAACAACAGACTATCTTGTGATTTTGTTTCGCATTTATTTGATTTGAAGCAGAAGGAAAAATTCTTATTACAAGTCATCAAACATGTTAAATCCAGAAGAGATACAAAAAATAATTAAATGATTTTAGTATCATTTCACTTCTCTTAACATTTTCGTATAGCAGAAATTATTATTATTATTCCAACAAACTGTTATCTAGAATTGAACAAAAAATACCTTAACCTGTATTTCTTTTCCAACTGTTATATATAACAGAAGAAAAGTATGGTGATCAGTCAAAAAACAATCCCCCAAGATTTTTAATTTTTGAACCTAAAACACATTGAAACATCAAGAAATGCAAAAATAAAAAATTTTTGTATGTATGGATATTAGTGTGTGTGGGTGGCACGATTTTGTTTACGGTCTTTGAAGCTTAATAAATCCTGCGCTTTTTGTAGAAATTTTCTGAAATTTTGCAGGAAGTTTGTGTATTAGGGGATTGATGCTATTAAATTTTGGTGAAGTTCAAGATAATGGGGGTCGTGTGTATCTCCAGTAGGATCGGACTTAATGACAATTTTACTCGTTATTAACATTTAAAATTTTTTATAAAACCCATCCCTACACTCCAAATTAAGCTTCTTTCCATTTTATAATAGTTAAAAATATAAGTTTTTTTAAAAAAATATGATAACAGATGACACCACCAAAATTTTAAATCTTGCCAGGAAACTTCAGCAACTCAATACTGGTTTTTTTTAATTTTTAAATAATTAACCTCAGTGGTAATTACTTAAATTCTGTTATAGTTTATTACTTAAAATGTTATTTTTACATTTTATAATTTATAATTTAAAATTAATATAATTTAAATTTATTTAAATTAATATAATTTAAAAAAATATTTTCTTCTTATTCAGTTCTACATATCAATTTATTGACAATAGTAAAATACTTATAATAGATTTTGCTAAAAAACAGTATTGTTAAGATATGAACTAATGCAAATTATAATCAAGAAATTTGCATGATATTTGTGTATCATACAAATTTCTTAATTTAATTTGCATTAGTTCATGTCTGATAAAACTAATAAAAATTAAAACAAAAAATTTGAATGCTGAAAAGAAATTGAACATGAAACAATAACTTTTTTTCATACTTTTGGATTATTTCTTCAACATCAGAAAAAGATATTTTTGATGAGCAATTATTATTGTGATACCATCACAATGCCAGGCTGTAATTTTTAATCATATTGTTAATTTATTCAATTCAAAATATATGTTCTCCACTTCAAATTTGTAGTGTCTTGTCCCTGTACATCATAATTTTCCTGGTGACAACAGAATCATGCCAATCATCTATGTAACTCCATTTAGGAGAAAATTTTTAATTGAATTCATGTGAATTCAATTAAAAATTATGTATATTTTGTATATATTTTGTATTTTTTACTCAATTTTGTATATAGTTAATCGGGGCTTCTTACCCCTAAGCTTTCCACATCTGGTCTTGACTTGTATCTAACACTGTTCTTAAAATTAAGGAAGGACAGACAACAGATGGATTACAGTGGAAATTTATAAGTCTACACTTTTTTCAAATTGCATCCCAATGACAGCATAATGCAGCTCTAAAGCTCTTGTAAAGCATTACAATTGCTCAGATAAAATATTTGTGCTTTAAGTAAAATTTTTCCAAATGCCATATATCTCGATTTATTTTTGAAGATAATAACATTCATTCTCATAAAACTAAAGAATAATTAAAGAATTCAAATTACCAGCAGAAGATTTTAATTGAGCATATTCATGTTTTACAAGGCATTATAAAATTCTATTAGACACTTGATATTTGTCTTTGGCATAACATTATATTACAAATTAAATACATTCATTAAATACATCACTTCCAATACTTGGAAGTGATGGTATGTGGAAGAGCCTCACTAAGGTCAACAGAAGAGATCTTTTGGGAAACTCTTGAATTCCTGATGGGCCAATATGCATCTGAACCATTGGCATGCCTGACAAAAAAATTTTGGGAATCTTCAGATTTTCAAAAATCAAGTGTGGAGGAAAAGAACATCCCCACTTTATATTTAATTATTGATGAATTTATAACATTTTAAAGAATAGGTGTATTTATTTTAGATTCAGTGAAAAAGTAGCTGAAATGAAGTGTCTCTCAAATCACAGCATTTGATATTGTCTCTGGTATCATTTACATGAATATACCATATTCATCAATTAATCAAAGATTTGAATATCATTGGTTAACATTCTAACTTCCCATTAATGGTGCTGAGTTCAAAATAAGATAAAAAATGTAATTTAAAATTAGATATTATGCATAATCACCAACAATTTTGGTAAATGTGAAAAGTTTCATATATTGCAAATTAATCACATTTACCGGTGATTATGCATACTCATCATTTTGTAGTAATAAGCATACTTAATTGTCGGAACGTAGTGACAACTAATACTTGACTTCGTGCATTCCTTGTCAACAGAATAACTCTGGAATGAGTTGTCCGATCTTGATGAAATTTTCTTGGACAACTCATCATCACTCATGGATGAACTGATTAAAATTTCAACTTTCAAAAATGATCCGTTTTTGTAGAACTGAAGATAGGGAGTTTTTCTTCAGTATGGATCATTTTTGAGAGTTGAAATTTTAATCAGTTCGTTTTTGAGTGATGGTGAGTCGTCCAAGAAAATTTCATCAAGATCGGACAACTCATTCTAGAGTTATTTTGTTGACAAGGAATGCATGTAGTCAAGTGTTAGTCGCTTCCTGCACGCACGTGTAGAAGTGTCATCTAGTGGTCGGAAAATATGACAAGCATTAAAACAGTAATTTTGAAAGGTAAATGTTATCGCTAACTGGATACACAACAAATATAAAGAATCTTTATAGAATAATAAGTTAAAAAAAGTTTTTTTTTTAACTTATTATTCTATAACATGGAACAGCAGTGATCAATATTGATGGCTTTACGATCCATTCTCTCCTTTGTCTTCCTATCGTTAGTACGAAATTTCGATCTCTAAATGAAGAAGCTGCACAGAAATTCCAGATTGAGATGAAGTCGCTCAAATTCATCATCATCATGAAATGTCAATGATTGGTGCAAGAATGCTTTACATGATCGAGAGAAGATTGAGGGAGATAAACCCCGATAAAGATGAGCCGTTTGGTGGATTCTTTATCTATTTGTTTGGTGATTTTCGTCAGCTTCCTCCTGTTAAAGATACTCCTCTCTCCTCGAGTGTTTTTTACAATGTAATGTCCCAACAAGGTAGGGACCTTGTTGGGACATTACATTACATTCACATTTGATTCTTTTGAGAAGTTCATTGAACTTAGTAATTCTCATAGATAAAATAGCGCAGATAGTTCCTTCACAGATGTCTTACAACATCTAGCTTCGGGTGATTTCTCTGATACAGATCTGAACACTCTGACGACAAGAAATGGAGCCTATTTATCCAGAGATGAACTTGATCAGTTCCAAACGGCTATATCCAACAAACGAGCAAGTTAAACAAAGCAACGAAGACTACTTGCAGTCAACTGGATGCCCTCTTGCTTATATAGCATCTGAAAACACTCCAGATATTGCCCTGCCTTCGTCCAAAGATGACTCAGCTCTTGGTCTTCTCCAAGTATTTGAATCTCTCAGTTAATGCCAGAATCATGCTGAGAGTCAACTTATGGGTGCAAGGAGGTCTCGTCAATGGTTCACTAGGAACTATACGCTACATTATATATGCTCCTAATGCTCGCCCTCAAGCTCTTCCTTTGTTTATTTTAGTAGAATTCGATAGCTATCAGGAACCTTTCATCTATGGTAATCTGTTTCCAATAATTCCCATAATACGCTCTTCGAACGATGGCAGTATATTGCGATCTCGTAGACAGTTTTCCCTTACCTTAGCATACTCGATGACTATAGATAAATCACAGGGATTAACTCTTCCAAAAATCAAAATAGATATAGGGAAAAAAGAGACAGCTATCGGTCTTGCCTATGTTACATTGAGTTGAGTGAAAAAAATAACTGACTCAGTATTTTTAAAGAGTTACAATAAAGATCACTACGAGTCAATCTGTAAGTCCAAGGCTGTAGTGATAGACAGATTTTCATGAAACATTGGCATAGCAATTAATTAATGGCTTATTCTGACCTTATATTTGTACCTTTAAATGATCCAATAGAAATCAAATATAATGTTGAGAAGAAATGATTCTTTGTTTCTTTTTCCCTCATAATCTAGAAAATAAAGGTGGGAGCAGCTTCGTTCCGACTACATGCTGATGCAGCGTTACTTAACTAGTTAATTAAATTTACCAGATATTATGCATAATTGCCAATCTAGGATAGTAAATTTGATAAATAATTCATTCTCATCAAGTAACTCTTGGATAAAAAGTAACACTGGACCAGGAGATTATAATCTTTGCAGCCCATGAAGATCATATCATCAAGGCATTAAGTGTAGTCCTTATGAAGCCATGTTGAGTTGACCCTTAAAAGTTGGGCTGAAGATATCATCCCTTCCAAACGATACTGTAGCAGATGTTTGCATCGAACAGGAGCTACAAAAAATAATTGAGTCATTAGATCAAAATTGATGTCAATTAGAAGGACCCAATGAAAAGATTTCAGAAAAAGTATTGAAAATGAACAGCTATCACTCAACCAATCCATTGTGTCTATCCCTGATTCATGAACCAAAGTACAGTCTGGTATGAAAGTGATCAGTTTTTCTACAATCAAGATCAGAAAGAAAGAAGTTGAGGAGAGAGTGAACCCAAAGGCATATTTAAAAGCCCAAGCAAAGAAAATGAAGAAAATATCAGAGCTGAAGTTTGCTGTAGCCAAAGTAGAAAAAACAGTAAAGCTAAAAATACCAATTGTGGACAGTACAAAAGGCAATCCAGCAAATATGTTGGCAGTAATATTATCTATTGAAAATGATGAATGCTGTCACTCGGGAACAAAGGATGAATGTCTTTCACAACTGTATACCAAAAACTAGTTTGTACTATGTGATGAATAATTTCTTACAGTAGAGAATGTACAGTACAACACATCACTCTCTCAGAGAGTAAGCAAGAAAAACATCAGTTTTGGGAGGTCAGGAGTACCAAAAGTTTGTGTAAAGAAAAGTGTAATTCAACCAAATACAAATGCAAAAAAATTGAAAAATTATGTAACCCAAAATGTCATGCTAGTTTGCCATGTTTGAATAAACAGTAAGAATTATTACAGATATACTTTTTCCCAACAAATTTTGATATTTTTGTACACATATCAAGCTGAAACAGAATTTTCTTAGTTTTCTTACATTTGTCAAATCATTCTATCACATTATTATTATTATTATTCAAAATGTCATGCTCAGCTGATACTGTTTCCAAGTGCTATACCAGATCAAAGTAAAGGCAACACTACCCAAACAAGTGTTACATTAAATTTTTATGTTATTGGTAAATGTGTCAGCATCCAGAAACTTCCTAACAATGTGACGTGTGTTCAATATTGCAATTTTTGTAGTGCCATGTACCATACATGTTCAGATGTTGATTGTAATATAAATCTATTTATTACAATTTATGCAATTTATGCAGGTCGCAGATTTATGTTACAATAAACATCTGACTAATGATTGTCGTCCTCTAGTTTTTGTGTGCACTTCTCTTTGGTATAACAAGTCCTTAAATAAAAGTAAAGTTCTCATAAACGTTTTCTATAATATTTATAAAAAAGGGCAAGAAGCATTAATCATAATTAATCATTCCAATATTAATAAAAAAATATATATATTTTTAATTCATTGTATTAAAATTTGTTTAAATCCACAAGTTCTTTATTAAAACAACAAAAAATGGAAAATTTCATGGTATTTATCAAATTTATGAACTACATTTTGAAAATTATGCACAAATTGCTTTAAAAGTAATATTCAGTGATATTTATCAAACTTACAAAATTCATTTGGAAATTATACATAATGATCAATAAAAGTGAGAAATTCTGGCATATTTAATAAATTTACAAACTTCATTTGAAATTATGTAAAATCATTGGTAAAAGTGAGAAATTTAGTGAAATTTATCAAACTCACTAAGATGATTGGTGATTATGCATAATCGGTGGTTAATCACTTTTACCATAACATATGTATTTAAAAAGAATTTTAGCGTGTGATTCTTAATACTATAACCAATTACTGTTTTTTTGTATATTTTATATCACTGAATTTTTTTTTGAGTTTATAAATGTAATTTTACTTCATTAAAAGATGTTTTGACAGAGTCTGGACATACCAAATAAGAATTTATACTCTCTTTTTCTAAGTTAGCATCTACTGTAAAAAACACCTTATAGGTTACTGAGGATGTTCAAGATTTCTTTTCAGGTATAGACTCAATAAATGACTTTATAGTGTGCAAGCAATCAAAAATGCTTTATTTTGTATGTAAGCATAATAATTTTTTTTATTACCTTGATAGTTTGTAAAAGAAAAAACAAGCACCTTGCAATATGGAAAACTGAATTTCATTACAGGACAACCAGAAGACTAGAGCTGAATGTCTGATGGAAATTATCAGACATTCTTAATTTCTAACCCTGCAGAAACCTGACTTTATTTGAAAAATTGTCTTATAATTATACCATAAATACAGAATTTATTTTAAAAAGTAAAATTTTGATATTAATAATATTTTATTAGCATAAACTTTCACCTATTGTCTGCTTTTCCAATTGAGGTGGAGATGATAACTTTGGAGGAAATCTCTTTGCTAATTCAGCCAGAAGTACATCTACACGACGACGTTGAAACAAAGAACTTGGTTCTTCTTTACTTTTGTCTTTTGTTTTTGGTTTATCTAAAATAAATTTCAAATAACAACACTTAATTAATATTTCAATATCACGTTACTTACAACTTTCTTCATAAAACTTTTTTATAAAAAAATCTTTACTTTCTATATATATATTGTTAAAATAACTTAATAAAAAGAAACAAAATTTTATTCTCAAAAGTTTTGTACCAGTGGTGGAGAATCTGTTACCCAAACAATAAGTTCAAAGTACTCATATTAATTTTTGAAAATATTAGATTTTTATAAATTAATTAAAA
Organism: Centruroides vittatus; assembly: GCF_030686945.1. Taxonomy (NCBI): domain Eukaryota; kingdom Metazoa; phylum Arthropoda; class Arachnida; order Scorpiones; family Buthidae; genus Centruroides; species Centruroides vittatus. The sequence goes on from NW_027122171.1 coordinate 778,525, forward strand.
AAACACTTTTCATAGATTTCAAAACTTTGCATATATAGTGTGAAAGTGGAGTCCTTAAGAAGAACTTGAAAAGTCTTAAAGACTATCAATTACAAACTTCAAACAGAAAAATTATAACAAAAAAAAAAAAAAATAACAGTAGATTTCCCAGTAAGTGAAATATTTGTTTCCATTATAATCACATCATGTAGAGTTTATTGTTATTTTTGTCATGCAGTCAATTTAAGAAGTCAAGTAAAGTAAAATTTGATTTGTCAGCATTTTTTGACAAGACTGTCTTATTTATAAAATCACAGTGCCATCACGGCTTACCAGCTTAGAGGTATGAAGAAGTACATGTCAAGAGTTGCAATTTGGCACGAAGTATTAGGTGCCCAAAACTCACACTCATAAAAAAAAACCAGACTTGTAGGTACTCAGGGAACTGAGAACAGTCAAAATAAAATACAACATGGCGACACTTTTTCTACAAACAGGCACTAGTGCGAGATTTGTGCATGCGTTGCTCATTGGGAAGTTGGAAATGCAAACGTTGTGCATTTTTGAAACTAGATGGAACTAGTCATTATAATTTCATATTGAAACTAACTTCCAAAATATAACTTTTTTGTTTTTACATTTATTAGTATATTTCTTTTGTTTGTACAAAATAAAAAAATAATTTCAGACAATACAATAGCCACAATTATTTTTTTCAAAAATGGGAAGTTCTCGTTAGGCATCGACAGAAATTCAACCCAGGGCAACACACAACGGAGAGAAATTTCGACATCGGATAGGTTAATTATAGGGTATTTTAATTTTCTAGTAGTTATTACCCATATCTTTGCTGTAATTTTATATTGTACAGTTATGTTCCTTAATGTATTAATGTTATAATCTGCAAAACTATAGTTTCACGTTTGGTTTTAATTATTTCTTACCATTTATAATATCTTGTAAATATGTTTTGTTTAAACTATATTTCCATAATAATAGAATTTCTTATTTGATTCAGTAGTTCCTGTTGATAAGTGAAGTAACTTGAAAATATTTGAATATTGTGTCTTCAGTTACATATATTATACATACATATAATTTTAACAAATTGTATCTATTAAAACTATGACAGTTGTTTATATGATTTGACTAGGCTGTCTCATTACAAGTTTCAGCAAGTTGTTCCATTATAACAATATACAGTAGACCCTTGTTTTAGTGGATCACAGAACAACAGATTTCTCGGAATAACAGATTTTTTCCAGGTCCTATGAAACCACATCAACATAATTTTACCTCCTTTTAGCAGATCCATTACTCAGAATAACAAATTTTTTTCTACCCCAAATCCATTGTAAACTTTGCATTTTTATTCAACATTTAGTTAACATTTGAGTGTTTATGGAAATTTGTAGAGTTTGATGATGGACTTGTTACGTTTGGGATATGTATAATTGAAGAGTTGTACAAAGAGAGTCAAGCTGGCTGATACAATTGTTGAGGAGTCACCTAGCGAACACTGTTACTAGTCCAATTGTAGTGCCAAAATTTAGCAAGGCCATCTAGTATTTCCAAGTCATAAAGACATTCCTGACAAGTTTCAGCATAAACAAATGGGTTTATTGTACATGACATTGCTAATATCAAACAGCGTTGTATACAGTAGACAGAAAAGTGGCATCAAAAGATACTAAGATGAATGATTTTTTTTTTTAAATCATGAAGTTAAACAAAGTGCTAATGAGCTTATGTAATTTGTCTCTTTTTATGCTTACAGTATTTACAGTTTTTGTCAGCTTTGTTGTACACATGTATAGCATAACATACAATAATATACAGCATAATATAAACATATGTTACAAATGTGTTTCTGTAGTATAAAGAGTAGAGATCTCAAGAAACTGAATAATGTACTGGTATTTCTTATATATAGCGGTTAAAAAATTTTTTGAATAATGGATATTTCCCTGGTGTATGCAGGAAATCCTTTGTTTACAAAATAATGGATTCTCAGAACAACAGATAATTTTTTGTGGCCTGAGCAATCCATTAAATGAGATTCTTCTGTACAGAATTGAAAAGTAGCTGCCAAAGGATTAGGAAATCTAAAAAGACTGTTGAGTAAAAAAATTTTTGATTCCTTTAATTCAATCTGTTCTGATTTTGCTTATTATGTAGAATTATTTTCATTATTTTTTAATTGTAAAATATTATATTATAAGAATATACTAAATAATTAAATCAAACATAAATTTTTGACATTTAGGATAATTATTCTTTCAAACTTAATGCACATAATTAAAACAGTTTCTTACAATCCAGAATTTATGATTCAATATTCATAAATATTTTCAGAGAATCTTTGGGAATATTATATAATATTCTTATATGAAACAGAAAATTTAAAAATAAAATTACCTGAAGAATCATGATCTTTAAATTCCCACCAATAACCTTTGGAGGGCTGATATTTTGAATAACTAATGGCTGTAAAATTAATTCAAATTATTACTACATATAATAATAAATCAATTTTAAAATATTTAAAATTTTAAAAATATACATCAATTTGTTGTGTTTAATTTCTAATATGTTTAAATGAAATATTTTCCATTGTTCTGAAATGTATACAATGAGAAAGTTAATGTTCATTAAAATAAATGCATGCATTGAATATACAGATAAATGTTCCATTTTAAAAACAATACAACATAAAACTTTATGTTTAATTAATTTTAAAATAATTAAGCATAACAACAAAAATAATTAAGTAATTAAAATTACATAAAGGTATACTAAGTAATGTAATTTATTTAAAACAATATAGCAATTAATATATTACATATTTTTTAAAATAAAAATTTTCAATTAGTAAACTTTTATAACAAATTATTTTACAGTTTTATATTACAAATACATTGAATAACAGCATGATTATCAAACATAATTAATAAATTTAAAATCTTTTTCAATTCTGCATTTAAAGATACAGTTGCAATAGAATTAAACTTATAAAAAAATATTTTAATTATATATTTAAAAGATTCTTCAAATAATATTTAACTATTTGTTTAGAATATAAAATTTTAAGTGCTATATGCAGAAACATATTTTAGAATCAAGTGATTATTTTGATTTTTAAATACATATTATACAACTTTTAGATATTTTGGCATATTTATGATATATATGTTATGGACAAAGTGATTAACCGGGCATTATTCATAATGCCCAGTCACGGTCATTATGAATAATGACCAAAAAAGGCAGGCAGTGTAATAAATATTGATTAATTTATCAAATTGACCAGTCATTATGAATGCTGCTATCACTTAGTCGGGCAAAGTGATAATAATAAGTTGAGGAATGATCATCCGACATACACTAGCTAATCGGCACTCAGTTGCATCTGCATATCATGTTTAGTACCGAATTTAAAATTTAAAAAAACTTTCACTTATTTCATTTAGAAATATTTATTTTTTGTGAATTATTTCAAAGTATTTTAAAAAGAACATGTAATCTTTTAAAACTAAGTACTATTAATTATATTAATTAAATGGCAAAATTTTACCTATGTGCACCAAGATGGTCGCTTGGTGGTGGTCGCAACTGTTTGTGCTCTCGACAGATTTCTCCCGGAGGAGAGCCGCTGGCAGGCCGCTGATTGTTTAACGTTACTAGATATTGATACATACTAGTTATTGATGCATGTGTTCAAGAACTACCGTGAATAAATAACTAGTGACGTTAAACAATCAGCGGCCTGCCAGCGGCTCCCCTCTGGGAGGAATCTGTCAAGAGCACAAACAGTCGCGACTGCCGCCAAATTCGGTACTAAACACAATATGCACGTGCAACTGAGTGCCGATTGGCTAGCGTATGTCGTATGATCACTCCTCAACTTATCATCATCACTTTGCCCGACTAGGTGATAGCAGTATTCATAATGACTGGTCAATTTGATAAATTATTGAAATTTATTACAACGCCCGATTTTGTTCATCATTATTCATAATGCCCATATTAATCACTTTGTCCATAACATATATATCATAAATATGCCAAAATATCCTATTATATATATAATAGAAAAGAACTTCTGAGCTAATATGACATCCTGTATTCTTTTAACAAAATATTTATAATTAGAACTTTGTATAAAAATATGTAAAATTAATATTCCTTTATCATTTACTTCAATATTAAATTGTATTATTATTATTATACAAAAAGCTATAGATCAAACAATTAACCAATTAAATAAAGTTTAATACTGTGTAGCTAATTAGATAAAAGTTAGTATTCTATAAATTAAATGGATATACAATAATACCTGATGTTAAAGTATAATTGAGTTTCATACGATTTTTCATCTGCTATAAACAGTGACATCCTGTTAACTTGGCATCGATGGGACTGACACAGTGCCTGGTTATTGAATATGCCAACTTATTGGATGATGGAATTTTTTCCAGTTTTTTTTTTATTCTCTAGATACAATTTTACATATCTTTATGTGTAAAACTGTACAAATCCACCTTTTATGATTGTTTAACAAGCAATTTCAATTTTTCCAGATTATTCCTATGCTTGGTTGGTTTAAAATAAGAACACACTAATCTTCCTGTGTGTTTTGTACACTTAGATATATATCTATTTTATATATTATATGTTTATTATTATTACTCTATTATATACAGTATATTGAAAGCAAAATGTTCTGTCATCACTATGGTTTTTCATTTCCTGGTCTTTTGCTTGTCCCAGGATATAATTAATTATTTTTAAGATATAAAATAAATCTTAAAATTGAATAATATTATATAAAATCAAATGATATGACTTTTCATTTTTAAGTAACTTAATACATCCTGTAATCTCCAAAATAATAATATTAATAATGCTGTGTAACATATGTATTAAAAATTACTTTTGAATTATGTAGAAATTTTCACAAATTTATTAAAGTTTGTTGGAAACTGCTTACAACAAGAATGCCTTTGAATTGAGTTAAAAATTTAAAGAAAGAAACGAACTTAGATCAAACTTCTAACTTAAAAGGCATTTTCGTTTTTTAAAAAAAAAACAGAATACCAAATATTATTGTAAATTTTTATAATAAAATTTTAAAAAGCAAAGATAATCAATACTCCAATCACTCAACGTGGTTCTTATTTTAGTAATAAAAGTCCTGCTACACAGAATGCCCTTTTCAATTCAATTGATGTGGGTGGAATCATCTTTAATGCATTTAAGAGAAAACGAATGTTGTGTTTTTTTCCACATGCTGCCTGGAAGATTTCTAGTTCGTTTTCAAGATGCATTAAGTTTTCTTTTGCCATCTAGTATTCTTGATTTGTGTACCTTTGCTGCTTTAATAGCAGCATCAAGCTTATAGCCAAACAATTTGGCAGTTTGTTTGGCTTTTAATAATCAGGTTTTGAAGAAAAATTTCATACTTGCATACTTCATACTCATTTGTATTCTTGCCCAATTTGCATAACCTGGCATAATGCAGTTATCAAAGCTATGGGCATAGTTAAAATTAAGACAGTATAAGCACAATTATTCTAGATATTACAGATTCTGACAAAGAATTTTCAAAGTCCTGTCACAAATAGGCTACATATTGATTATTGACAATCTGTGAGAAGCCATAATAAGCAGGCTTAAAATTAATAAATACAAATGTATGACAGTTTATGGGTTAATTATACTTTCTATTTTCAAAATTTTCTCAACTTTAACACAAAATATGAAAAAAAGTGAATTTTTAAGAAATTTGCAGGATTTTCCAGGACGAAAAGAACTTCCTGGGTTCAAAAACAGCCAGGATCCTGGGTTTTCTGGGATCCCATTGGAGAAACCCTACTCACCACCAACTGAAACCAAAACAAACGCTTTACAAAGAAATCTGTAAACAGACTCAATTCTGACTGCCTGGATGAAATATAACCAAATCAATTAAGACGGACAACAAGTACTTTATCCACACTTCCGAAATATTAGGTTTCAATTGATTTCATTTTGATTTTTATTTTAATTAATTAATTAATTAATTTTGATTTCATTTTTACTTTCAGTTTCAGTGTAAAGACCAGAGTTTTAATTATTATTTAATCACTTTTAAATTTAATTATTATTTTTAGTTTTAATTAACAAGCTACCTAGTTGTGTAAAAATACAGACAAGTACCCAATGCATTGATAACTCCCTCCAAAAATGAGCTAGACATGCTGGCTTATTGGGTTCGCTGCCATACTGGATGTTGTGTTAATATAATTTCACTGTATTTGTATAATAAATTTTCTAGTCAACAACTACTTTTCTTTAAAATTTTTACTCATCTTAATTTTAAATTTCAACAACTTGTTTATTTTTAGAAATTTTAATCATTTTTAATAGCAAACCATAAAAACCAGCACTGAATCAAATATTCCTGTTTTTGTTCTAATTTTTGGTATGTATTAATCCTACTTCATTTCTTTTAAATTCTATTTAGTTAGATATTTTGCTTGGTTATATTGTAAAAAATTTATTATTTTACCTGTAACCTTCAGGTTAGACATTTATAGAGAAATATAAGACAATGAAAATGATATTTAATTAATCTAAAATTTTTAATTGTTTTAAGTTATTTCAATGTGAGATAATATTGATATCAATATTTCTGTATAAATGTTTGTATTATTTCAGTTATTTGTTTCATGTTTACTTAATTTTTATTTATTTATTATTTTAAATAAAATATATTTTCATTACATGAATTTAATTACTAGAGTTTTTATATTAATTTTATACTTACTCTATTTATTTTTTTTTAATCAAGTGTATTTATTTTTGTCTATCTGTTATATATATAGTTATATTGATTTATTTTTAATGGGATTCATTTCACTGTTCATTGTACAGGAGATCACAGTTATTGTATTAGTAATATCACTTGTAAATTAAACTTAAATAAACAAATAATACTATTATTTAAATAAAAATGAATTACCATTGTAACAGTTTAAGTTGAAAGAATACTTTCAATCATAATTAAATTAATATGTTAATAATTAATTAAGTTCTGGAAGCAAGGATCAGACAAAGGTCTGTGTAGCATCACTGGCAATACTACCACAAGGTAAGTGAGAGTTGCTATTTCAAGTCCTGCTTCAGACTGATTATTTTCTTTTAGAACACTTTCAATCATTTTTGATATAAATTAATTTCATTTTATCAATTTTTTTTTATTTCTCCATATTGTTACATATTAGTTTTTGGAAAATAAAATGAAAATGATAAATAATTTTAATCATTACATAATGTTAAAAATGTTTCATATCACTTTGTATTTATTTATTAGCTATTTAGTATTAAACATTTAACACAAATTTAAAAAGTATAAAAAGTTTTTTCTTTTACAGATCTAAGCTATGTTAAGTTTCTGTAATTACTATTCAATATCTAAAACATTATAAACAAATATAAAATTTATGTAAATTAAATGGCATAGAATACAAACCTTCTTCAAAAGCAGATTGTAAGTGATGAACTGTTGTCAGCTGAAAATAAAAAATCATATCAAAATATATTCTTAAAATATCACATTTCATTGTAAGTAAATATTCATTTAATCTTATAAATTGCAAGTTAAATATATAAGATTATTTTTCATAATATTCATTAAAATATGATTAAAATAAAATAAAAGTTTGATTAACTTAAAGAACTTAAAACTTATTCAACTTAGCAGAATTAAGAATAAAGGCATTAAAAGCTTATATGATGGTGTCAAGATTTAAATATTGCAATGAATTTTTTAAATTTACTCAAGTAATTATTAATTTAAGAAATCATTTGCATAAATAAATCAATTGAATTGAAATGAATAAATATAAACTTTAGAACATTGGTATCATAGGTTATCAGTTCAGAATTATTCACTTACTTTATTTTTCATTATGTTAATTTTTATTTATGCACATTTTTAAAATTTTGGAGTGATTTATGGATAAACAATCTGTCAGATGGTAAATAATTATATATAGGTTCAACAAATAAAATTTGTTCAATTCAAAATATCTGTTAGAAAATAAACTATAAATTACTCATTATCCAAGTAACCAAATATCTAATTCTATTCATGATAAGACATGATTCAGACCGTATAAAGTTCATAATGAGATAATAAATACAAGATTTATTTTTAGCAGATGACTGTCTATCTCATTTTATCTACAGAATTCACTTATAAATAAATAATTATACATTCATTAATTGAATATTTAATTTACAAAAAACAGTGTTAGGTAATTATTATTTTAAAATTTAATAATTTACAAATTCTGAAGCATTGAAATAATTTTTATAAATATTTAATTTCTTTAATATTCATTCTTTTAGGTTAATTTTTTTATTTTTAAATATTACATCTAGCAATATCAAATAACCTGATTTCAAAACTCATTTCTAAAAATAATAATTAATAATTTGCTTAAATTACAAAATTTTATTATAGAGTTACATTATATGACATAACAATTGTTTTAAAAATTGTAACAATTAATATTTTGATAATTCAGATCAAGATAATTTATTTTCTCCTTCAATATCAAGTATAAATTACAAAGTTTTACATAAAAATAATTTAGAACAACATTCAATGTTAATAGGAAACATACTGATTTGCAGATTTTAAATTATGAAAAAGTAGGGTAGTATATAATGTCAAAAGTACTTGTGTAAATAAACTTTTTCAGTAATGCCAATAGACAGTTGTGTTGTTAATTTTGTAACATTACTTGGCATCTAATGTTTTTACATTTTGTATAACTTGAAACAATCTAGGTTTTATGCAACAATCTGATATGTGCAAATTCATTTTCACAGATATCAAATATTAGGTTAATCCAATTCTAGTGCCACTGAATCTATCTCTGAAGTCAGTGAACTATGCTACTCCAGCTTCCAACAATTCGAACACAAAGACCTACTGAATTCTATTCACTGGAGTAAATATCCTAGTTTGGATGTATTTCTTTCAGTAGTATATTCTACACAGTGTAATAAAAACTTGCTCTGTATATTCAGAAATACTAGACCAAAATATTCATTATAGTAAAAATACAAGTAGAATGTTTTAAACACATTTTAACTGGGACTGGATGAGACTGTCTCCTTTTGGGATGTTCAGATGAGCTCAAACCAGCATCAGGAGTATAGCTGGGGCCTTCTCGTGGAATGCCTCAGCTATGCAGTGAATCTATCCTGACAAAAGATGTAACTGTTTTGGCAAGTAACTAACAGCAGACTTAGAATGATAATATTTTTGAGTTAATTATGAATGATTGAATAAATGTCTAGGACAATCATCTAGAACTATTACGAATGTAGCACAAATTTACAAAGAATTTATTTTACTTTATACTTGCCAAAATGCAACTCTTGTATAAAAACAAAATCTTCTTGTACGTAAATTTTATATATACTTATGATGCAAAAATCTTTTATACTAATAATTGACCAAAAGAAAGTACCAAATTTCATTCAAATCTATTTTATACTACAAAGAGACAAATATTAAGATTTAGAACAAAACGTTTTAATTTTTTTCTATTTATTTTTTTATAAACAAACAAGAAAACTAGAAGATACTGGTATAAAAAAAATAAATTTTATTTAATATACTTTAAAATTGTAATAAATAAGTAAAAAAGTAATATTTGAAATCTTGCAATATCTTATGTTTGATAAAACAAACATATCTTAAAAATTTCAAATATTTGCTTATCAAAAGATATTTTTTTAAATAAAAAAATCCAACATAAGCAATGAAGTGTTGAAAAAATTTATTTAGATATGTTACGTTTGTTACTGAATTACATGCAATTTAATATATTAAATTATGTGAATGACTTAATACAATAGTTGACTAATCAATTCAGAAACAAAAAAAAGGCAAATTCATTAATTTTCAATATATTTTGATTTCTTCATACTTTATCTAGATAGGTTATTAGAATAAAATGATTTTAAATGTTTCACTTATCATTCATTTTGATAACCTTGTATCCAATTTTTGAATTATCTACCCTAATAAGATATAGTTGATAGCTCTCATATTTTCAATTAGATATCACCTTTGCAATAATTTCTATTAAATTTGAAAGTAATATTCTTCATATTTATATTAAACTTTAAAATTTATCAAAATTAGATATTCATTTTAGTTAGTACAAAATATATTATAACTAGCAGGTAAGCCTGGCGTTGCTCGGGCAAAAGTAACGATAGCAAAGATTAAGATTATTACGTTATAGTCACAAAAAAAAGTAATTTTATCAACAAACTAAGTATTTCTAAAGAAAGATCAAATTTGAAAATCGAATGTTCTAATATTGTCTGATTTTCATGACGTGTTCTGATTATATCGTTCAATTTTCATCGAATGTTCTAAAGAAGAAAAGTCAATTTTCATCGAACTAATCTGTTTAAATTTGAAAATCAAATAGGCTCTAACATATTACTCTATTTCTTTTTTTCCTCCAGCACCCGTTTTTTTCTCCATCTGCATCTTGCACGTCGCTTTCTCTTAACACTTTTATTGTTACGTAACACTTTCATTGTTGATGGAAGTGTTAAGCCTTAATCCTGTCCCTCTCCCTGTGGGGAGGAATTTCGAAAAATTCCTTCTTAGTGTGCATTCTCGTGACATACCCTAACTGTGTACTAAATTTCAACTTTTAACTCCTAACCATTTGGGCTCTGCACTGATTATTATTATTATTATTATCAACTCGTCTCGATTATATATATAGATAGGAATATTTCAAAACTAATAAAGTAATATTAATTACAGTATGTATATTCTAGTATGAGAGAGACTGTCAATCAGTCATATAATTAACAGTTCAAAGAATATTACAAGCAGAGTATTAAAATGTGATTTAAATGATTGAATAATTGTTAAATTTTGATTGTAATTATATTAAAAAATAAAACATTTTCAAAATAAATAAAATTAATTTATATAAAATCAAACTTTAATATTTTATTACTAAAATTATTGTTTCTGATATAATAACTCTGTAAGAAATAATGTGTGTATATAAAATTATGAAACTATTGCAATATTTATTTATTGCAGTATTTAATGCAATAAATAATTATTTCAATAGAAATAATGATAACTTCAATAGAAAAAAGACTTTCACATAATATAATATTAAGTTTTTAATGTTAACTATTATAATTTTTAATAATTTTCGAAGTTTTTATGGAAAGTTATGTTATTCTGAATGTAGGTTATATATTCTGAATGTTTTTGTTATATTCAAGCATGTAAATATTCCAAACATAACTTTCTTTCAATAAATTCTTAATAAAATAATCAAGATTATTAATGCCATTTATATAGAATTTATGAGATACTTTACATAATTTTTATTTGAAATAAATGTATTAATTAATTAATAAGGAAAAATATTCAAAATTGTCAATTCAAATAAAATTTAGCATTTATTGGATTTCTGTTCTTGTTAAGCCTAGGAACTAATATATGATTTTCTGTTGCATGATTGTTTAATCATAAAAATTAAACACACAGTTTTTAATACAAATACATGCATAGGCTGCCAAATAATTGCAGTGATTAAAAAGATGCAACTAGACCTATTTTTAGATGAGAAACTCATATGCAATTTTCTGTCATGCACCAGAAATTGTGTTTTCATTCCTAGGCTAAAACTTACTAGAAGCTCATGTTATAAACATTAAATGAATAATTTAATTTAATTAATATAAAATAACATAATAGAACAAAAATACTACAAGATAAATTAGCAATATAAATCAACAGCTAAGTAATAACAAAATATTTGATTACTCACAATATAAGAAACAATTACTACATATATTAGATTTCACCAATTATTGCAAAAGTTTAAATTTCTAATGAAAATATTTTGTATGAATGATTTAACAGTTTCAATTCTTAATTACAGTTTTGTACAGTATTTTTCTTTAAATTGGTGCAACTACACTTTTGTATTGTACGTGAAAATTATTTGTAGAAAATTTTATTAATTTTTTTTTCTTACCATTCTGGAATTAATTACTGAATTTAGATCAGGTGCCTGATATATTACTCCAGCTAAAATGTAATAGTCTGCTAAAGGTGTACCTGTAATAATAATATGAATTATATCAAACAGTTATTTTAACAAATATTAAAATTCTACATTTGTTTTAGTTAACTTACATTGAGTTGGAGAATGCCTATGTTGTTTTCTAATAACATATAATATTGGCTGTTGTACATGTAATAAAATGTATTCCAATCCAGTCATATTACTACAATTATAATCATAATATTTAGTTAATGTTAATAATTTTACAATGATATTAATGACAATTATCACATAACTCACTTAAGTTGTTCAGGACTGAGCCTCTGCATTTTTACAACTTCATTGTTACAAGTTCGATCATAAAATGGATTACTTCTTTCAGAGAAATAATCTAGGACATTATTTGGATTCAAGTAAGGTACTAAAGCACTATCATGCCAAGATATTTCTAATGGATTTTCTAAAAATATATAATATTCTCTGATTAATATACAGATTTATGAGAAAGTTATGAATGTTAATAATAATAAAATATTTATTTTTTATCTTGCATGTAAGAATTTATGTAAATTAATAAAATTTATTGCAACTTAAAACATTCATTCTTAAAAAATGATGTGTAACATTTTGTATCTTGATATGATGTACAATCTGTCAAAAACATCATAAATTAAAATACATCATTTAGTCATTGTTGACACAAATAAGAAACTAAATGGAAAATGAATTATTTAAATATTAAATCATAGGAACTTTATTTAGCATTCATATCATTCATGTTTTCTAAAATCCTCAATACATACTTTCTTCTCTAATTTTTTTTATTTTAAAAATTTAAAAAAAAAATTATTATTGACTTATTGGAGAAAAACAACATTTATTTTTGATTTTAAAAAAGCATGAATGACAACATTCATTAATTTTGTGATTCATGTTCTCTAACATTCAATCTTCAAGTCAATTTTTTTTAATTTTAAATTTTGCTATTTCGTTATAATAGATGAAATCTATTTAAACAGCATTACTGATATATGGTTCTATTTAAAAAAAAACATAATAAATATAAGGATAGTTTTTTTAAGACAAGTTTTTGACTTTGCTTGATTGGATAAAAGCAACAAACATTTACTGCTTTTATCTAATCATCAACAATTTAATCCTTCAATATTTCCATAAAATTAATTTATAAACATAGAATAACATTAAAATACAAGGATAGCTATGTCAATAATCAAGTTCAATACATTTTATTGTCCCAGCAACTGTTTTTGGTCATATTGTTAGGTCTGCTTCAGGAGAAGGGGAAAAAAATGTGATGAACTTGGTATAAGCCAAACAACTGGTACTGGATTACATCAAGCTACATTACCACAATTATACTTAATTAATTACTAAATAATTTGTCACTAGAGGTAGGTGTTAGGTGCCATCTCTTATTAAATGTAAGAATTTAGAATATTCTTGAAGAAAAGGATCGGTCCAGAGCGAGACTCAACCTGCAATGCCGCTTACCATGCAGGTGCCAGTTATGCTACCTGAGCCTCCAGTCCGATATGTTAAGTGGAAGTTGCGGGTTTGTGTCCTGCTCCAAGCTGATTCTTTTCTTCCAGAATATTCTAAACTGTTACATTTAATAAGAAATGGTATCTAATGTCCCCCTCTAATGACAAATTATTTAGTAATTAATGAAATATAATTGTGGTAATGTAATTCAATATAATATGGTATTTGTTTGGCTTATTATGTATATATTGGGTTTTGAGTTTTTTGTATTTGTGAACTTTGTATACATCATATTTTCAACAATAAATGATTCCATGTGTATAAGAGCTATTTGAATTTTTATTCAGATCATTGCTATTCCAGTTTATCTTGTCATCTCTCCTCTCCTTTAACTAGGTTGTACAAAAATTTCCTACAATATAATCCTGCAAATCCAGGCCAACAATAGTGTGCCTGCATCTTTGTGATTGATGCAACCCTATAGTTGCCACTTTAAAGATTTCTAAAACTTCTAGCATTCTTATATGACTATTTTTAAAGATAGTATGTATCATTTCTGCATTTTCTAACTGAGCTTCAACCACCAGCTATGTAACAAACATTGTTATAGTAATAATTGCATTGCTTAGCTACAAGCTAGCAGCATTCAGTAAAGCCTGTCTTTTACACATTGCTCTGACATCTTAAACATGTTAGAAGAGCTTAAACAAGTAGAACAACTATTTGTGAAGCATGGATACTCAAAAGAGATGATAAAGCAAATAACACAAAAATACATACACAAAATGAAAGAATAACCATATTAAATGCAAGACAGGCAACAAGATACTTGGCATATACTTTACCATAGGATAGTTGAATATAATAAAACACTAAGGAACATGTATAGAGAGACACTATAAAGCTCAGAAACTCCAATTCTTTGCCATCAATGTAGGCTGTCTATCTACAAAACTTCTGCAAAATGATAATGATAGTAATAAGCACCTCAAGAGTCTCAGGCATATATCAAATCCCAATTACAGGCAAGAGGGTACGATAGTTTAGAGTATATTGGACTGCTAACAGAACTCTAGGTACAGGTTCAAAGAATATACCGTATATCTTGGCAAACAAGACGATAGTTGAATCATAAAAAAAGGCCCCCAAAATCCAGGGTTGTCTTATAGGACAGATATAAAAAATTAGATTGAAATTTATATAAATTAAAACCATTATTAAAAAAACGAACAAACTGTAATTATTTACTAGTAGAGAGTAGGGTATGTGCATAAAATAGAATAGCCCATACAACATTTTTGTGAATAGTCGAGGTCATTACCCAAATGCCAAATCAGTGTGAATGCTTGCAACAATCGCAAGGCAGTGCAGCCAGATGCAAGAAAATAAATTTGTTCATTCGAAAAATTACAAATAAGACATAATTCCATATACACTATACAGTATTATTATTCAGATGATGATCGCTGATCTAAACTAAATTCATAGACCGTTGATAGTTTGGAGGTTGTCTTATAGGACAGATATATGCTAAAACTATAAAACTTTAATGAAAATTTATACCTCGTCTTATCTGTTGAGATATACGGTAAATATACAATTGAGAAGAGCAAACCAATTATTACTTTAGCAATGTTTGCTATAGAGCCAGGAGTTGAAATTCACTTAAAAAATGAAGAAATGATACATGCTATCTTTAAAAATAATCATATAAGAATGCTAGAAGTTTTAGAAATCTTTAAAGTGGCAATCAGGGCAGGTTGTATTAATCATAAAGATGCAAAAGCACTATCATCTATGCCAGGAAATCTTTATATGACACTTAAAAAAGGAGGAGAGAGACGACAGAAGAGACTGGAATAGATGTTTAATGATCTGAATCAAAATTCGAATAGCTCTTATATACAAGGAGTAATTTGTTATAGAAAATACAATGTATCTTAAATTTAATATTTTTTTCCCGTGCCCTCTCTGCATAGTTTATTTTTTTTAATGTTTGTAGTTTATTTAAGTTTTATGTATTTTAATGATAATTTGCAATTTTATTTGCATTTTGTCACTGGCCATTGGCTGCTGACAATTTTAAATTTAATTTTATAGTTTTGAATTGGAACACTCCTGCACAACTGCAGATTTGATAAATGTTCTAATATAGTGGTCTACCTAAAGCAGACTTACCAAGAGGGATGAAAACATTTGTATGTACAAGTAAACAGCTGCTGGAACAATAAAAAATGTTAAAACTGAAAATTATTATTCAATGAATTTAATATAAGAATAATTTGAATATAAATCCTAATTTTAGCAATGATAAAAGTGTCATTGCTACAATCATTGGAACTCACATTCAAATTAGTGGAGCTTTAACAGGTCTTGTCATTTTAGCTATTATATTTTCTTGACTCTATGAGTTTAAAATTGAATTTTAAGAATTTTCTATCAGTACAAAAGGAAAAATTATAATATAATCAATTTTATCAAGTAACAAGTTAGAAAAATAATATCCATGCCATAAAATAAGTAATGTTTGGCAGCTCTATTTTCACATGTTTTAAAATATACAACAACAATTTGTTTTAATGATAAATCATACAGTAAAATAACAACCTTTTTTTCGTTCCAGCAGTATTTTAATTATGTAAAAATGTTTTCAACTGCTTTAATCATAATAGTGCCATGAAGGCTTCTTTTACATTAAAATGGAGTTAAAATTAAACACTCATTACCAGCTCATTTTATACATTTTTAGTTAATCATTTTCAAATATTTAATATTTTAGTGAATGTAAAATGTAAAAATTAACTCTAAATTCCTCACAGTACCTGATAACAGTCCTAACAATATCTAAAACCTAAAAAAATATTGAACTTACCATTTGTGGATTTTGGAGGAGGCTGCATTATAAAATATTTTTTTCTTCAAGAACTTCAAAACTACAAACAAAATAGTGAATTAGTTCATAATATATAATTTTATTAATAAAATTATAGCTGATCCATTAATAAAATTATAGCTGATCCTGATAGTTTATTTTTTTTTTATAAGTTAAATTTCACATTATAAATGTTGAAAAATTTCATCTTTTAAGGCTATTAATTTTATCAAATTCACTTTTTTTAAAGCCAAATGAACTGCCAAATTATCAGGCTATGATCAGGCTAAGGTAATAGTTAAATACGAATAGAAAATAATAAAAGTTAACTCACGCCAAAGTTGCATATACTTCTGATAATTAGCACTGAGTTCAGCGTTAACGTAGATTCTTCTTTTTATTGCAAGCACTTTCGACGAAAAATTACGATCGTCGTCTTCAGGCGAATGTGGAAAGAACAAATTTGAAAGAGGCACGTGCCGAACGTTCCAAACCGAATAACGGAAGATTTTCGTTGGCGAATTTTTAAGAAATATAATGTATTCTTTTATCGTTCGGTAACTTATCAGGCTATGATCAGGCTAAGGTAATAGTTAAATACGAAGTAATTTGTATAGAAGTAGGCAGATTTTTGTCTCACAATAATTTTAATTTAGAATTTTCGGCCAAGAGCTGGACTCAAACCCATAACTTCTGCTTACCAGGCAGGTGCATTGACAGTTAAACTGCTCTGATGAGGGTTTGAGTAGAATAACCAGTAATGCTAATTCAGCAGTTTGTTTGGCTTTAATCAAAAACTAGCTTTGTAGAGTTGTTGTTTATATACATTTTCACTTTTTCTTTTATTTATTTTGCTATTTTTTATGTGATCTGTTAAAATAATTATTTTTTAAATTGTTAAAAGTAATAAAATACTTCACACATCATAAATGGAATTCATATCACATATTTCATCATTTTTTAAAACTATTCTATTCTAAAGATTGCATTAATTTTCTAAAATAAAAATTTGACTACTTTGAAAAGAAAAAACAATTTATGGAATTCAAATTCTTAAAATCGATAACAAAATACATCAAAATTCTAAAATTTCTAATCAGAAAACATATACTCTTGGCTTATTTTATTATATAAGCCTTCTTCAGATCATAAAACCAAATTTTTTTTGTAATTGCATTTTCTTTTGTTTTTTTTGTTGTTGTTGCAAATTTTTAGTGTTTTAAATAGTTTATCTTTCTTTTGTATTTTGTTTCTTAAGGGTTATGTTGATGTGGGGGAGGAGATCTGTTGTCTTACGACACTTCCTATTGTAAATATAATAAATAAATTTAGATTAAAAATGATAAACTTAAAAACATACTCAAAAAATGACAAAATAAGCAAAAGGTACAGTACATTAAAAAATAAAAATTGAATACAATTAAAAATGAATTGCACATTTTTATTATCAACTACAAATGAGTGAATATAATAATTGTGTCCTTAAAGTTGTACGCAATCTCCTAAAGCTTTGTGCTTGAAAATTTTATATTTTATATTAGAATATGCAATTCATCTTAATTATATTAAATTTCCATTTTCTGTTTTCTTGCTTAATTTATTTTTGTTTAAATATTATATTTTACTAGTTTAATAAATTTGAACTAAACTAAATAAATATATTCAGTTAAAATCAAGTTTAAAATATTTTTAAATATACATATCAATGAACTTTTAGAAAAATAAACATTTATTTTCATTTATTCATATACAATATTTATCAAGCATTATTGTTCATTACATTTTAAAATAACAGAATCATACTTTTAAAGGTGTAAAAATTGATTATATCAAAACATAAATGAATTAATTAACTGCATATAAAATTTAAATTGTAACAAAAAATTTTGATTCCAAATTGATTAATGCATTAATACAATTAAATGAAATTACAGTATACTCTTGTTAATCTGGATGCTCAATTATCCGGCATACCCCACTGTGTTTCCATGTGCTTCCATGTTCGCAAAAATGTTTGTCATGTCACACATCTGTATTGTATAGTATTATATGTCAGCATGCTAAATTATTTGTCTGCCTGCCTTCCAAAAAAGAACCAGTACTGAAGAAGGGCAATGGGTCACATCATTCATGTGACCACTGCCCTTCAATACTGGTGAATGATGTAAGAGTTTTGCATATAAAAATGACAACTTACTATGTTTAAAATAAATGTCATTGGAATAACTCAATAAATATAGGTTTCCAAATACTTAAAGCAACTGTTATGATTGAGTCTAATTACTATTTGCAAATTAGATGCAAGATTTTAGTGTCAAATTCTGGAAAATATATACATGTAAATGGTTGTAGTGAATTCCAAAATTTACAGTTCCCTTGTCCCTTTTTTCTAATATCTTATATAATTATATTACAATAATATCAGCCTAACTAATTTAGATATAAATGAAATCCCAAAATCTAATTTTTCTTTAATATCCAAACATCTACAAACAGAATTATATTCAAGCTTTAATTAATATAACTGATTAAATGAACAAATTACGTAATTTGGCCTAAAAGTGGGCAGTTAGACCATCCACCTTTAAGTCAATAATTAGAAATTAATTGATAATTAATTCTATTTATTAATCCAAGATCTACTACGTTATAAAACCGATGAAACAGTAAAAAAAACTCACTCTGAGAGGTGAACATTTTTGTCCATTTTTAAAAGGACATCCTCAGGCTGGTGTTCTAAAATTTGAATTGCACGTTTTTGAAATGGATCATAAACTTTACATAGTCATCAATGATTGGAGGATAGTTGATAGATGCTAATTGGTGGAATGTTTGTATGTAGCAACTTGCATGAAATGTGCTTCAGTTGAATTTCTATCCATTTTAAAAGGATATTGAATTTATATATATTTTCCATGGATTCAGGATTGTGCTATCCTCTTTATAGTTGATGGCTTTTGACTTTTAACCACCCTCTAGATCTCCATTAACTCCAGAATCTGATATGTGATCTATCCACTGTTCTATATGATTTTGACATGATTGAAATGGACCTTCACATCAGGGTCCCCTGCATATATTGACAGGGTGATGGTTAATAGGCCTTTTGATATATCAGTTTGGTGTTCCTTTAGACAAGTGGTAATGTGCCAACATGTGGCTCCTATATATTCTAATTCTTCATTAAATCTATTGTCTGTAAGGATGGAATATACCTCAGCAAATATTGCCAAGTCAGCAGATTTTTGATATTTCTAATTTAGATTAAATATAGATGGGCTCCTTTTGAGGGCCACATTGACATTGTAGTTGTGGACT
The DNA here is from genome assembly GCF_030686945.1 of Centruroides vittatus. Classification (NCBI taxonomy): domain Eukaryota; kingdom Metazoa; phylum Arthropoda; class Arachnida; order Scorpiones; family Buthidae; genus Centruroides; species Centruroides vittatus. The sequence continues at coordinate 798,316 of NW_027122171.1, forward strand.
ATTTATCTATATATAGCAGCTAATGATGCTAAATTCAACAAAAACACATACCTCACAAGTTGCTACGGGTGTCGTTTCTAATTATTAATTTTAGCACAAGTTGGAAGACTAATTGCCTATTTTTAAAAGATAAAATTACATAATTTGATTATATAAAAACATCCCAAAGTCTAATGTATTAATACTAAACCAAACAATCGCAATAATTAATCGAGCTATTTTTTATTACAATTAACAATTAGAAATTATGTAATTTGGTATTAGAGGTACACGTTAGATAAGAGATTTCATTAAGAGATAGCATCTAGCATCTAGTACCAAATTACTTAATTTCTAATTATTAATTGTAGCAAAAAAATAGCCCAATTATGATGATCGTTTGGTTTAATAATCTAACTATTTAATAAATTATAGTTTTAACAAAATCTGGCCTGTTAATGTTTGGCTGCTACTAATTAATTTAAAAATTCTTTCAATATTTCAGTTTTTTTATAGTTATATAAACTATTCACATAACATTCAAAATTAATTATTACTAAATATTTAAAACACTATACTCAAGTTTATAAATTATTAATAATCTGAAGAATCATACAATAGCGAGCTTGCTTTTGAACTAACATAACAATTAAAATTTTTTTGTTTTTAAACAATGTATTTTCTTTTTTAGTTACAAAATTCATTTATTGAAAGTTAATTTATTTAAACAGAATGAATAACAATATGACTGATTTTTGTTTCATTTACAAAATAATTTTATAATCAATTTCTTACTTTTATAATGTTATACAATTTTTGATATGGTCACGTCAACATTTATATAACATAATAAAGATAGAAAACAGAAAAAAACATGTATGTTGAAGAAAATGCAAACTCTTATATCTACAATCTTAAAAAAAATATTACACTCGTTTCTCTTATCTAAAATATTAAGTTTTAACATTTTAAATGAGGAAAGCTTAAAATGCCTTTACATTCATTTATAAGATACTAATCTTACTATGGAAATGCTACGGAATATTAATATCCTAAAATTTTAATAAATGTATATGTATATATGAGAATTATTAGAAATTTTAACATCTTAAACCGGTGGTTCTAAACCTGCAAACTTGTTCCAAGCATTCCACACAAAAAAGTTTTTTTAAAGTTTTTATTACAAATTTATTCCAATGTACAACAGCATATTACTTTATTTGTATACAACTACACATTTATTGTTTTATTCAACACAACAAAGTTTATTCATTTATTACTTTATTGTTTTGTGAGAATAGTAAATATGGAACTGCTTATCAGTTTTTGAATGTATTGATGGCTAATGCTCTGTGTAGTAAAAAATATGAATGATGTTCCATAGCCTCAGAAAGGTATGAGATTAAGTATAACAAACAATGTGAAGCTCAATAAGTACACAGAAACATCACCAAACGATGCCTAAATAATCAGACTATAATTCCACTAAATTAAAATAATTAATACAGAGTAATTTGCTACTAGAGGTAGACGTTAGGTGCAATATCCTGACTAAATTAATAATTATAATTTAAATAATTTATTAAATAATTTAGAACCATCTGGAAGAAAAAAACTGATGCCACAGTTTGAGATCAATAAAATATTAAAAACTAGTATTATTATTATTATTAATTAGATAATATTTTTCTTGTAAGCTTTCTTGTGATTTATCTACTGCTCTTTATCTACTGATTAAAACTTTTTAATGTACAGATATTTTTCTTAGCTGTATTTTCTTTATACAAGAAAAATATTTCCTGCTTCTCATATATACATACATGTTTTCAATTTAAAAATGCTCACTGCTATCTATCTGCACGTAATACATTTACATTCTATTATCAAATCTTTAATTGTAATAAATTTAAAATTACTTTAAAATTTTCATATTTATTCAGCCTACTATATTAATATGCATTTTTTAAAAAAAATATTCTTACAATTTAACAAATAAAATTCAGTTGTAATCCAACATTATACTAAATAAAAATATCACTTTACTCTTTTAATATATTAAATTTAAAAGATTTAATATAAATTTATAAAGAAATTAAGAATACTGACAAAAAAGTAATCTAAAATTATCAAAATAATTTCAATAAAAATGATTACTGTGGGTTCAGTCAGGCATGAAATGAAGCAATGTAATGAGGGATAGGACAATATATCCAAACTAGATCCAACTCAAATTTGAATCTGAATCCTTTAAAGTAGCAGACATATATCTCAGTAAACTTGACTATACAATTGTCAAATAAAAATGATGGAGTAGAATTGTTTCAAAAATCAATAATAATCTAAACAGTACACATACAGAATATTCCTTTAACCATGTATCATTTTTAAATTAATCAATCTCTGATAATTATTTAACGTAATATATTTAAAATATAACTCTTTGATCTAATTTAAATACAGTATTTCCATTTTAAGTATTTATTAAAAATAATTTTAACATATTCTTAAAAACAGCATTTTTATATTACATAAAAATAGAAAATAACAATACAAATTATTTCAATAATGTATAATCATTTATTCATTATGTAATTAATGTTTCTAAATAAAATGCTTATTTTTCTTTGTCTATTAATATTAACATTATAAATATATCGGACTTTATTGACAATTTACAATGAACAAAATAAACTTTTATTCATTTTTAATATTCTATTTTGTTTTATAACAGAATTTATCAACTTTACAAGGGCAGTTTAACATTTGTAACTTCCATTTTTCAACCCAATGCATGTAGCAAAAATGTTATATAAATGTTTTGAATAATAAACATTTAATTTCCAATGCATTATATTTTAATAAAATTAAATATTTCTAGAATAAACCAAAATATTCTTCAGGAAGAATCCTTTTAAAATTACAATAAATCACAACATACAATCATCATACAAAAGTAATAATACATTATTGTCAATAAGCTTAAAAAATGTAACAATTCTTATGCTAGAATCTATTCTTATCCATTATTAATAATATAACTCCTCTGATAATATAAAATCAATCTGATGTAATTGCCAATATCATAAAATAAACAATACAATCGAATTATACTATTATTATCATTTAAACAAAAGTGGAAAAGAGTGTTAGGAATTCAATAATACAATTATTTCATAATACTAATTTATTACAATATGGGAAATTTTTTTTTTTCGTAACTACTGTAGATTGGTTAATTTTTTATAAGCAATAATTATCTTGCTGCGATGAACATGCATGAAAGAATCTTAAATATATTTCACTGTAATTTTACACTTTCTTTAACAGAACTTCATTTTAGTTATAAATTAGAATGGAATTTAAATGTTATATTAATTACCTTTTGTTATACAAATGTAACCTTTAAATTATTATTACTGACAAATAATTAATTAATTAAATACCATATAAAAATAATTCTGTATATTTCTTATTATGGAATAACTGTAATTACTATTAATTCTTAGTGTAAATTTTTTACCTAATAGAAAACAAATAATAATAAATATATTTTTCCTTATTAAATTATATTATTTATAGGAAATTAAATATTTAACATTTTTTTATTTTACTGTAATAACTTTATCATTAAGCATTGAACAAAGAATAAATATTATTTTGTTGTTGGTAGAATATATTTATTGCTATAAAATGCTCTATAATTAGAATAAATAAAGAAAAGATATCTAAAAATTATATAACTAACTAGTAGGATTGATATATCTAATTATTACATTATTTAGTTTAAAAAAATATAATAATGCTGTCTGCAATATACAAATTAAATATAATTAACAATGGTAAATTAAAAATTAGCAAAAGTATGAACAAAATGAAATTAGACATAAAATAAACTTTTAAGAATTGATGTTTACTTAATTTTCTTCGACAAGTGTTTATTATTTTCCATTACTAAACTGTTAGATATTTTAAAATAAGAGGTTGTATAAGAAAAATGTATAGAACAATAGAAAATTAAAAATAAAATCTTGAATGTTTATATGCAATATTTCATTAGCTTAGTTATAAAATCTTAATTCATAATTTTCAATAAATATTCTACCTTAAATCAAAATATAAAACTGAAAAAAAAATCCTTTTTGTTTTATTTTCCTACATATTTTTATAATATATAATCTATACATTTTTCCTTAAATATATATGTTTCCTATAATTCTTTAAAAAGTTTTTCTGGTTACATGATATGGAATTACATATCATAAATTAGATGAAGCATAAAATCATTTGCTTAAAATAAATAAAATATTAGTGTATTTTGTTTTTCTTCCTGTTTAATTTTATTTGTGATAGTATTAAAATTTTAAAGCAGAAAGCAATCTAAAGTTATTTGTATGTTGCACTTCTATTCTTATTTTCATACATACTTTCATTGCTGTTTTTCCTTCCACATATTTTCCTTTTTACTTTTAAATTACTCATAAACAATGTAAATCTATAAACAATCAGTTATGCTACGATTAGATTTTTCATAACAGCTAAATTTTTATGGATCATGACTTCAGTTTTAAATTATGTAATTATAATTAGTTTAATTATGAACTAGTCATATATATTGAATACGTACAGCAATCAACATAGGAATATATATCTTTTTATTTCCTTATTTCATCATTATAAAAATAAAAAATATCACTGTGTGTTGCAGAAAATAAAATTTAATATTCTACTATTTTATATTCTACTATTGTTTACATCATTAAGACTGTTACAAAATATTTTGAACTTTGCTTCATCAGATTTAATAAGTTTTGTATAGATTGGCCTCTGTAAAGAGACAAAGATGACAGATGACACAAAGAGGAGAGCAAACTATATACATAATCAGTTTATTCAAAAAAGAGATCTGAAGTGTTGCCACATGTTAACGTCTCTTTTTTTCCTCTGCATACCTACACAAACAAAACATAATAACAAATATTAACATGTATACAGTTTACACAGTCAACATTAAAGATTCAGTCTTTATGTTGATTAGTTTACTTGAGATCCTGCTTATTTCTGAAATTTTCAGATTGTTCTTTGACATCTCAGTTGCGTGATCTGTATTATGATCAGTTGGTTCTTCTGACAAAGGTGGCAATGTTGTTGATTTTATAATTATGGTCTTCTCTGCTAGGTTCTCTACTTTTGTCAAATGGAGTTGGGATGTGTTTCTCTGCATCATTTTCTCTTCTTTTGTTTGGAGTATCACAGATTTTGGATATGTAACACATCAATTATCCAAAATCTGTGACACTCCAAACAAAAGAAGAGAAAAAGCTGACAATACCTGTTTCCCAGGTTCTGGGTGTCATTTGGTCTCTTACATTATCTCCTATAGTGAATGTGTATCCTCATTGAGTGCCTCTGTGTAAAATGTTTGCTTGTACTGTTCTTTTTTCCAAAAGTGCTGGTGTATTTGCATTTACATTTGGCTTTTTCCTTTGCAGTTCTATGGTAAGATGTGCATTTGTTACTCTGATTATGAGTCTCTGATTTGGAGATCACAGTTCTTTGCTTCTGGTGATGTTTACTAAAGTTTAGAAGTGCCAAGAAAATGCCCATTCGGTCTAAATTAGCCTTTCTCAGTATATTATTTGCTATCTGTACATATCTTTCAGCTAAGCTGTTGAATCTTGAGTAGTATGGACTGTTTTTTTTTATGTTCAAATTGCCAATATTTGGAAAAATTCTTTAAATTCCTTGCACATAAATTGTCTGCTTCAAATGTGCTTCAGCTACTATTTGTCAGAGAAAGTAATGTATTAGTTTCAAAACTAATAGGTTGTTTGAAGTTTTTTTTTTTTTTTTTAAGTTTATTCACATATCTTGCAATTTTTAATACAATTCATTATGTCTTGTATTAATCTTCTCCAATACAATACCTCCCTTACTCTTCTGATATAACTCATATACCCTCGTGTGTCATACATCAGAGACACCTTGTATAACATATTTCAACATTTTTGGGATTAGTACTTTTGGTACTACTACCTTGTTTCCTTTAAATACCATTCCTTCATAATGTGAAAATTCTTCTCTGAAGTGAAGGTATTGTTGAGCAATAAATGATAACTTTTTCCTTTTTTCTGATCAACCAGCCTATATATTCCTTATGACTTCTTTCAGCTCTTCATCTTGTTCTGTTGCTTTTACTATTTCTTCTCTTGCATTCTTTGACATGGGTATAAGAACTTTTTTGAAGAGTAAGTCTACATGATTTTAGAGTTAGCATCAATGGCTTGATCATCATCTCCAATCATTTTCTTAAATGTTTTTTTAATTTTTCACCTTTTCTTTCATTGTTTTGTTATATTCATTTAAATGCATCCTACTTAGAGTTATTTTGTAGCACTTCCAGCACTTCTCTGACACCATGTAAACGAAGACAGGGAACCATACATACGTAAGCCTATATAACTAGTTTATTTTAAAAACAGTCTCAAGTGTTGTCAGTGTCATAGCCTAAGTCTTTATGCCTACTAATTAGAAGTCATTTGTATACTCCCCTCCAAACATATTTTACATTCTCTTCATGCTCTTTTCAACATCATTTTTAGCGTTTACAGATGGAATTCATCAAAGCTACATCTAATAATTCTTTTAGCTCTTTGACTGTTGCATGATAGTTTTCTCTTTCATATTGTTCTAAACCAAATTGTTACATTCAGACTGAAGGAGGCTACACCACTTTATGTACTGTACAATCTGGGCAAATTTTGGGCTTAATGACAAATTCATCAATATTGGTTCCGAGTGTGTTATTAAACTCACTAAATTTGTCAACATATTCTTTAACCAAGAAATTCAGGATACAATCTCACGCCTAGGAACTTTGTTGTTATTCTGTATTTGCAATAGCAAAGGTGTCTTACAACTAACTATACAACTAGAGCCTACATAATTTTATTACAAAACAAATCTTTAATAACTTGTATTTTTTTAAAAATAATTACTTGTGATTTTTTTTAAACGGTAAAGGATATATGCAAAAATACATTACATCATGATATAAATAGTCTATTGAAGCTTTTGGAAGCAATTATGACAGAATTATCACAGAAAATATATCATTTTCTGTGTATTGTGACTTTGGAGATAAAAAATCAGATCATTATTCCAGAATACAAGATATTAATTATTTACAAAATATTATTAAAAATTTTATGGCAAATCTTTATCATTGTAATATCTGATAGATAGCTAAATAAATCAAAAAAGGGTAGGAATTGTCATTCAATTTCTAGAGTAAGATTTCAGAAAAATAAAAATTAATAATGTGTTTCAATTTAAAGCGTATAGTAAATACACGACAAACATAATAATTTATGTTCTTTGTGGACACAATTACAACTCCAAACAAGACAGTTGGGATTTCCTTGGAGCCATAGACCATGCCACCAGAACCTCATCTCTACATGCGACCCTCGGCAAGATATGCCCCCAAAATCGACCTACTTCCAAGTTGTAGGCGATCAAGAGTGGCAATGCTCCACTAAGGGTGCGACTATGCAGATGCGAGTGAGCAAGAATGTGGCAAGAAGAGGCGAAACATGATAAATATCAAACCCTGTCAGATATGTGCGAGAACCAGAAATTCACTTACGCCAACGAGATTTCTCACTTCTCCCTTGTGCATGTTTTTCCTTGCGAGAACTATATCACTTGCAACCTCTTGCTCATTACTAAACTCACGTCTGCATAGTTGCACTTTAAGACTATTGCATTTAACTATTCAGCCAAGGCAACTACACCAGCTTCAAGTAGCCCACTGGACTGTTGCAAAGTACTTGACATTATATAGTTTTAGGAAGTGGGGGCTTGCACCCACCCCCTAAAATGCTTCAACGTGAGGGAAAGCAACTACAGTTACAGTTCTATTGACGTTTTTGCTTGTACAGGGGAGTCCATAACTCTGGAGAGTGACAAATCCCTGTGGCAATGTCACCATTGACTGTGTTTCTTGTATGTCATCCAATTGGTAAGGCCAAAATGCATTTTGGATAAGTTAAATAGGATGGGTGTATAATAAGCCAGTTCAAAGTAGTTTTTGTAATTAAATAATAAGGCAAGAAGCTTTTTAATATATTCCTCATTCAGAGTTTACATCTTACCATTTGATTTACATTACTTCGGTGGAGAAGTTACTTTTAGGTAAATGATAAATATATAAACATTCGTATATTGACCTAAAAGTAACTTCTACTACCATCGGTTATGCACGTGCCATAATCATTATATAAATTATTAAAATGTTACTTTTAATCAGAAAACTTACTTGAAAATTCTTCAAATTTTATTTCTTATACTTATAATAATACTTCGTTAACGCTGAACATATCTAAATTAACCCCAAATACCAATTTTGTTCATCGGTGACAGATGACTAACACGGCGCCATGTTCGTGACGTCAAAAATGGCGCTTTCGTCTATTTAAAAAAAAAATTTTATATTTTCGTTTTATAAATTATTTTCATTGGTTTCTAAAATAATTTAATTTTCTTCTTTCTTAATAATAATTAATAATAATAATAAATTGTATTTTAAACTGAGATAATTAAAATTTTTACGTTTTTGATAATTAGGTTTAAATGGTTCAATTATTATTATTTTTATTTCTAAATATTTGAATCGATATAAATAAAATTTTATTAAAACTTATATTTAGTTATATATATATATATATATTTTAATGAAATTCTTTCCAGGCTAATGGCAGTTACAAGAATGTAAACAGGTTGAAACATCACGGGATAGCTCATCATTATTTTGGTGTATCTTTTTCGAATTTTAAACGCGGATAAAGCTATAATGCTAATTTAGTGTTTCAATTTTTTTTAAAAATTCACATATTAAAACTGCTAAATTTAAATTTTATTAAAATGCTGAATTTTTAAATAATAATAAATTCCACTATTCAATTTTATACAGAAAATACAACTGTAAAATCATTACATGCATCAAATTAATACAAAAATAACTTATAATACAATTAGACAATACAATTCATATATTTACAATAATAATAATTAACAGTCCCAGAACATTAAATGAATCCTAAATTTTTTTTGACAAAAATTTTTATAAGTACACTTTAAAAAGTACCAAACATTTAAGTGGCTAATTTACAGAAATTTTATAATTGAATAATTGAAAATTTGAACACACAACTTTAAAAGAATGTCTTGTATACAGTTTTTATAAAAATGATTCCCCTAATTCTGCTAAATATTGACAAAGTATATATCAAATCAAATTAATTCATTCATTCCGAAGAACCGAAATATTAAAAAGTCAAAACATTTCAGAATTTTTATTAGATATTAAAAATCATTCTGTGCATTTTCATAATTCATCAAAGAGATCGTCCGAATCATATTCTTTCTCGTCAAAGTAACTATTGGCAGCATCTATTTTACGATACTTGCCACGCGATCGGCTCAACCCACTCGCCGATCCGGCCTTCACACCTCTGGAGGTTTGATTTTTTCTTACGTATCTTCCTTTTCTTTTGGGAATTAATTCTGTATCCACTTCTTCATTGCAAACTTCACCTGAAACATTTTCACTTTCATTGTCTATATTTGTTGATTTTGTACATTTTCCTGTATTGTTATCATTCTTGCCTGTTGTTTCTTCCTGCTGACATTTTAATTCCTTTATTTTTTCCTTTTTGCTATTTAATACTAAAATAAATTTAGAATACAATTCTCTTTCTAAATTTTCTTTCCATTTTGCTGTTTCTTCTAGTAGAGCCATAGTTTCATTTTTATCCTCAATCAATTGCATTTCTTGCTGTTGTAACTGAACCACCTCACTCTGCAGTTTGTTTATATTTATTTCAAATAGTTCTAATATATATTTCATAACATCTTTTACATCTGAAACAGAAAGAACTACAGAACCAAAGAGAACTCTCACTTCTTCTTCAATTAACTTCTTCCATTCAAACACATAACCATCATTACTTTTCTTGATATCATAGATGAATTTTAAACTGGAATTAATAAACTTTAAGGCGCTTTTAGTTTCTTCTAAGTAATTTTCATATGTTTTTTTCATCTTCGATGCTTTTTCTTTCATAAATTCCTCCTCCAAAATTCCCTTGAAATATTCATCACTTTCAAGTGAAATTAGCAATATATGAAACTGACTATTCTCTTGTTCGTACAGAGTACACAGATAATAATCCTCTTTAAAACTGACAACGTTAATTTTAGTTAAAGCAATCATTTTAAACGATTAAAAACCTACATGTCACATGTTAAACCACACTAACCAGGAAGCGCCATTTTCCTTCCAATTCAGCGCGCCATCTAGAGGAAAAAATTTATTTTACATATTTAAGTTTTTTTTTTTTTAATTATTTAAAATATTTACCTTTAATTTTATTTTATTACGTTTTAGTTAATATTAATATTAATAATTTGAAAATATAAGACACGAATTCATCTATATTTAATTATAATACCGCTTATTAATTAATAATTAAGATTTAAAATTCATTAAGGAAAATCCTATGTATATAAGAAATAAATTTTATACTTGATTTGGATATTTTAAAGTAAGTAGTTCTATACTGGAAACACGACACTGAAATATTAAACTGTAAGAAGCTAAAGCTAACAAAAATTGATTTAAGAATATGAACAGAAAATAAAAAGAAATATATCTTTTGCTGTGCCTACAGCATAGAAATGATGATGAAAAATCATTTATCAAAGGAAATTCTTTCTTTTATGAATGATTTTTCATCATCATTTAATAAGTTATTTAAAATTATAATTATACAATTTTTTATATTAAATTTAAAAAATTTAATATAAAATTCTTTTAAATTCCCTTAACCGGTGAAAAATTATCCACGTATTTTATTTTATAACTTTTTTTGCAATAAAGTATTCTTTTAATGTATAATCTTCCATCATCAATGATTTATTTTGTTGATAATTATATAATGTTTTTTTTATTTATTTATTAAATTTCTTAAGTTTAATATAAAATTCTTCAATTAAATTTTATAAACTAAGGGAAAAAATCGTCGATTAAAGAATAATTTACGTTTTTCACATAAATCATTCTTTTAATGGATGATTTTTCATCATCATTCAATGAGTTACTTTGCTAATAATTAACAATTTTTCCTGGAATTTTTATTAAATATTTTATTCTTTAATCATTTTTTTTTAAATAAAATTCTTGTTTGTTGAATAGTTATTTATTATTTTCAATTCGAAAAATTAAGAAAATATAATAAAAATCCGTATTGTAACTATAGATTTTGAAATCGGATGCGTTCTATTTTATTGTGATCCTGTGAAAAAAATAATAAAAATAAAAAAACAAGAGTATATCCTGTTTTCTAAAGCGGGAATAAATTGTTGTATGAAACGTTTCATCGCTTATCATTGATCTCCTTTCGTTCAGGAAAATATATATATACTGTATATATATTTAAATACAACTTAAACTCCTTTCAAACCATTTTCTTTTATTAAAGTTTTAATTTTTAAAATCACATGTAAATTTTTAACAACAAATCAAATTGCATTAAACTTAAATTTTAAACTTAATATAATATTAAACAATTGCTTCGACCTCTTTATAAATATAAAAATTTTTATTGTTTGAACTTAAATTTAAACGTTTTATTTTGAATTTTATAATTGTTATCTATAAATAATGTCTATTTAACATAAAATAATAATAATTTATGTGTATATATACGACACATGACGTCAATTGGAATTAATTTTATGTAATATAATATATTTAATTAATGCTACTTTAACTTTTTTTTGTTTTTTTTTTTTTTTGGTATTTTTGTCAGAAAGGGCTCAAGGTCATTTATTTAAGAGACAAATCAATTATTGCTAAGTAATATTGTTAAGAAATGCAATTTGTTACTTGTCTATTGAAACGACTTTAATTTGCAATTTAATTTATTCTCTTTCTTTTTAAGTCTTCGTTTTATTAAAACAATTAAATATCCGTTTTTATCACAATTAATTACGTTTTTAGTTTAATTAAAATATTTAATTTTTAGTAAGATTTATTTACTAGAATTTTATTAAAACCGTCCTGTGTGTTAGTGTGTACATATATATATATATATATATATATTAATTCGTATTTTATTAATTTTTGATTAAATATTCAGAAGGATTTTTTCCTTAAAGAATTTCCTAGTATACATGATAAATAATAGCTGTAATATTGGAAATTTTCAAGGACATAATACCAGAAAAGTTTCGAAATGAACTATTTATACTAAAATTGTTAAAAGAAACTATCCAGATTGATACTATAAAGAATAAAGCACTCTAGCAGACGTTATAGTCACGAAACGTTATAAGATCTATATTTTTAGACGTAGAAATGTTTCGCAATAGATATAAATCATTTATATTTTTCATGATCTAATTGATTTTTTTTAATAAACAAATTTCACTTGAAGCGGTTTATAATATATATTTATATATTTTTTTCTGTCTTTTATTGATAATTTAGATGTGTAATCGTTCAATGTTAAAGTTCAAAAGTAATTGCTTTTATCATTGATTACGTGCAATATCGCATGACATTCGTGATAATAATAATAAAGTTGAAATTCTTCTATTATTATTTTGTAGATTATTAACGAAATCGTTGAAAAATTTTATTTTCTAACGGCGTAAACATTCTCATTTTTCTTGAGTAAACACGTGTGTTACTATATTTAGAAAGCGGTTAAAAATATGTATATCAACATTGAAATTTATGTCAAGGAGGAGAATGTTTTTAACTGTAAACTTTTTAATAACTTAATTTTAACCATATTTTCACACATGAAAACAGGAAATCACGTGAGACAGTAGAAACTCGTGAACAGCTGCCACATTGTTCAAATGGATTGTGGGAACGATGACAGAATAATGTCTTTTACCGGTCGGGATCGCTGCACCTGTCTAGTAAGAGATTTAACTTAGGAAAAAAAATGTAATTATCAAATAAGCTATCACTAGTAGCATTTAAAACAAGAAAAAAATATATATGTATACAATTTATTTATTTATTTATAGAAAATTTAGAAAATTAATCCCAAATATCATATAAACGAACGTAAAAAAGTTTTAAAACAGGAAAAAATAATAAAAAATTGTTTACGTTACGAATTAATAAAAATCGCAATTTTAAAAACATTTTAAAAATATTCTTATTACATTTGTTTATTTTAAACAGCTGATGTATATAAGAATTAATCACTTACGTTCGACTTACGAGCTTAATTGTTTGTAAAAAAAAAATACGCATTCATTAATAAAAGTCATAATTTTAATGAATGAAACGAAATTGACAAGTAGCACGTGAGATCGTAAGAGAGCTTAATAATTGTTGAAAAAGACATATTTAATAGTAAACGAAATTAAATGAATGAACGAAATTGACAAATATTCATTATTGTAAATTTAATCGATTTCAATGAATGAGTATTTATTCAATTGAATCGTTTTATTATTACTATTACTATTATTAATAGTAATGATAAATAAAGGAATTAAAAATAAATGAAATCGACACATATTGGTACATAACAATTTTTAATCAATTTCAATTGAAAGAACATCTGCACAATCACGATTCGTTTTCTAGCACGAGCTACACACGTGTCACAGAACACGTGTTCCTACGAAGTTACTGATAAGTGGTAGGGAGTCTCTGTTACTTCTTTGTTAGTCGGGTGAAGTTTATCGCTATTCTAGGTCAAACACCGATTATAAACAAAAATTATAACATTATTTGGAAGAATTTTTTTATAATATTTTAACTAGATTTTTAATAATAAATTAAGTAGTTTTATATTTAAATCAAGCTATAATTATATTTTAAAAAATCGTGATATATGTATATATGCATATATATATAATCAGATAAAAGTTTTGGAAGACAATTTCAGGCACCAGAACACAAACCATCACGCTTGGATAGAAAAAATAAGAAAATTCTAACATAAAAAAAAAGTCGAGTTCACGACCAAATTCCCATTTTCTAGTGGATGGGATGGATTCACATCACGCAACTACTCACTGAGCTATCCACTTAATGACTCCTATTGATGGACGAACTTCGATTTCTTTGTTCGGCAATTTAAAGTGATAAAAAAAAGTAAACAATAATAATAATAATAACTGTAATGAAAAAACAAATAATTTTATTCATATTTAAGCATATTAAATACATCTTCAATTACATAAAACCATCCTGTTTATGGCCATTCAATCGAAGGAGGATACACACAGACTAGGAAATGAGATTATATCCCAGACGACCTTGCAGTCACGTGATCGGAACGAGGTAAACTCCTGTATAAGTTAAATAACCTTGCAATTTGCTATTATAAATAGTTATTACACCAAATTGGCCATAAAAAAATGCAAGAAAATCCAGGAAAAAAACATTGATAATTAACCAGAGAGAAAAGGTGTGTTTCGAGGATTACATTTAATGCCTTTTTTTAATTAAATATTAATTATGGATACTTTGCTATCGTTTTAACTCGTAAATGTATTGTTCTTACGTGTTTAATATTACAAAATAACTAATCACGTGACCTTGATGATCAATTGCTATATATGCTAAACGTCACCCTGGAGGCTGTAGAAGTCTGGGTGCTTCAGTCCGACCTTGAACGACATCCCTCTGGTTATATATATCGTCATATTTGAAGTGACTTTTAACGGCACGTGCCATCATCTATATAATAAACATTAAAGAAACGTAATAATATAACAATTTATTTGCATTCCAAACAATTAAAATTAACCATTTTGCTACACTTAAAAGAATATTTTAACGTTTTAAATATTTATATTTATAAATAAAATTGATTTTTTTAAATACTTTAAAAAATAAATATAGCTTTATTCATTTCTTTCTTCCTGTAATTCATTTATGTAATTCTCTTATCTTTGGTAGGTTTTATAAATCTGATTAATTATTAAAAAATATATTTTAAGAATTTTAATTATATATATATATTTTTTAAATATTATTTATTTTTAACTTTCAATCTAACCAATGTTGATCTGAGAAAATTTTGAAATGTGTGAAATGCAACATCTGCCATCAACAATAAAATGTCTGCCTGGCAGGTGTAAGTAGTATAGAAGAGGACAGCTGCTATCATTCAAGTATCCAGACATATATAGGAGTTGATGAAAATTTTTTAAATGGTATTAAGTCTGGAATGTTAAATAGTTTTATAATTAAAGTTTCTTTATTGTATATTATAAATAATATATATTTTAAAGTATATATATATATTCGTCTGGAGTGGGAAAATCGCATAGCCTTCGTCCTTGATATTGTAGCCCGAAGTTACAAGACCTAATTCTCTGTCTACCTACTTATCCCTTCGTAAGTGGGTTTTAAGTCATCAGATACACAATATTTTTCTGACGTACAGTTAATAAATATATATAAAATAACCTATTAAAAATATTATACGTAAATATTACACAATTTTCCACTTTGAAACGATTCATTTCACAAGAAAATTTTGCTGAAACATCGTTTCAAATTATTTTGAAATTTTGCTGATGTATCAATTAATTTAACTATTATTTTATGTATATTAAAGCACGTTTATTTTATTTATAAAATAAACGTTTATTTTATTCATAAAATAAAATAAAAATTAATAATAATTAATTTTTTATTACGTTTTGTTCCAGTTGTGCAGGTGATTTTTTGAACCAGTTAAACGGTTCGATTTCTTTCTGAATGGGTTATCTACTTACAAAAAAATTGGTAGTTAGAGTTTTGAAAACTTTCAAAATTGTTTTATTTTAGTAAAAGGAATGAAAATAAATTCACTTATGGTGGGAAAACACTTTAAAAAGGGCGTATTTAATATAAAATAAACAGATTTTTTAATATATTTCTAGTAACAAAGGAAAGAAAAAAAGACTTTATATTTTTTAAATTGGTAGTTGCAACATTTAAACAATGAAAAAACAATTTCTCTATCGACTAAAAATAGCATTTTAAAAATTCTTTTTTATTGTTTTCTCATCTCTATTCTTGAGAAAATTGATTTTTTTTTTCTTACGACGACTTAAACAACTTTTAAAGATCAATATTCTCTTCTTAATATTACTGTTATTATTGTTATTAAATTTTCTCAAAAGATTTTAAACAATTTTTTTCTGTTTTCCGATTGTGATTATTGGTCCGAATATTGTGCCAAATCTATTAAAAATTTAATAATTTTTAAAATTTCTTTATATTGTTTTAATCTTTCTTTATAAATAATTTTAAAATACTTTCACGAACGTCGTTACTGTGGGGCAAAAATCTAATTTTTCGTTCTGTGCGTGTACACAGATATTCAGGTCAAATGAATGAACGAGCAAAAAAATATATATAAATATAAAAAAAAATAAATAAAATTAAAACTATATCCCGGTACGTCGACCTCCGGTTTCGTCCACTATTCAATTGCTTATATTTATAAAAATATTAATTTCTGTAAGCATAAACTTATAAAACTTCTATATTCACTTATTTTAAACACGTCTAAGCTTTGAATAAATTATTTTTTATAGGAAAACGTTCGAAATTTTACGTGCATGCGCTTGTTTTTTTTTAACCTGTGACACGTGGATTTTGAAAATGATCATTTTATTACGAACAGCTGCTTCGAGGGGAGTAAACGTGCAACAAGTTTTAATTTTTAGTTGATTATTATTATTTTTTTAATTTCTACCTTTTTTTGCCCATTTTTTCCCTTCATTTGTTAATTGTTTAAATATTTTTCCTAAACACACCCTTTCTCCTAAAGGGCAGGTGTACAACTTATCATATCTGCACCGGGCTATAGCCGTTCCCGTCAATTGCTACCGAATCTAAAAATCCGGTTTTTACCCGCCTATCACGTGACCTAGGCTGGTTAGGTCAGGCCATGGAGTGCACCGGAGACGTGTGTATAAATTAAAGTATACAAATATTGTACTTTTCACTTAACGTACGTAGCCTTGTAACTAAGTAGAAAATGGCTATTTTTCCGAAGACATAAGAGTTTCATTCACGTTTTAATTAATAAATTAACTATTTTGGCGCATATTTTGTGAATTTTTAAGTTATTTTATTTTAGAAAAAGGAGAGAAAGAGAGAGAAAAAACAGTTGAAGGCTACAGGCTAATGGCTGACTCACGTAATAGCGAGGTCAGGTCGTTTAAAATATGGCAAAGTACCGGACGAACTACTTTCTGTATAGCCATCCTTTCCAACTGAATATATAGATATATACATAAATAAGTAAGCCAAACGTTGTTTAGAATGTTTATAAACATATCCAAACGACAGCGAATTTATAATTTTTTAAGTAAAGCGGTCGAGATTGATTTTTTTTAGTTTGCCTAAAAAATTAAAACGAAATAAATAAATCAAATTAGAAAGGATTTAAGGCCTATTCGTTACCTCAATAGGCATTCCAACAATGTTAAGAAAATCATCCAAACGTGTCGTGTGGTTTATATATCAATGTGGGTCATCAACACTGAACTTCCTTATATTGCTTTTTTTAATTCACACACAACAGAAAAAAAAAAAATTGTATATTATATAAATCAGAAAAATCTGATTTGTGTATTTTTTTTGTTTTGTTTCTCGATCGTGAGATCGTCATCATCATTATCGTCATTAATAATACAATCCATACAGTATCACATTCACGCACTCACACACGATCGTCGTCGAGAGACGTCACGATTCTAAAGATGCCAACAAGCTATGGTACACAACGTTATCGAAATGGTTTCCTTGATGGGAATCATTCACTAAAAAGTCCTTTACGGTCCTATACTGTGTGGCACACTGACTACTTCCACTGGGATTCCTGGACCTGTTCCTGTTCCCTTTCGATCTTTCGGGTGTCAGGGGGCATCTATCTGGTAGGTTAATTCTCAAAAATTCTTCGTGTACACCGAATATCTCGTCGCACGAAACATCCTCTTTGTTGCTATCTAAATTACGATTGGAATTTTTTGGATATTCGTCATCGGGTAGCTGAGGATCGAAACCCCAGTTTTTCGATTTGAGCATGATTGCATTCTGGTTATTGCGCTCCTGACGTATCTCCATTTGAAGTTTTCTAACTGTGTTATTTATAAGAACGGAACGTCTTAAGTATGCTTCCGGATCGTCGATTCTTCTTAATTTATTCACTGACATTTTTAATACTTTTCGTCTCTCGTCCTTCCACTTCATTCGTGGACTCCATAGCAATGGTACTCTCCTTCTAGGAAGAGATTCATTCTCTTCTAGTTTAATTCTCTTAGATTCTTCTGTGTCCAACTCTTCGCACTGTTTCCTCTTGGTTCCGTTTCCGACGCATTGCTGCCCTGCAACGTGCATAAAACGAGCAATTAGAAATCAAAATTGCACCATCCACAATAAAAAATAAATTAATTCTATAGCCTAAAGTATGTAAGGAATGGCTAACTTCCCGGTGGATCGAAATAGAAACCCGGTCCACCTGTATCGCTCACTCATTTTCTAAGATTAAGACGAATCGAATGCTAAGAGGGATATAAAAAAACGCATTAAAAAAAATCCATCTTGGCAGAGTTTAGAAAGAAAACAACTTTGCTTATACAGAATCAACACCTTCGGAATTATGTTGCGACAAAATTCCATTTAATTTACTACATTCTACTAAGGAATACTTTAGGCAACGTTCCAAAAGACAGAAAGAAAGATCCGTAATGCGTTAAAAATAGAAAATTGGAAAAGAAAAATCAATTTAAAAAAAAAGAAATTCACAATATATATATATATACCCAAAAATCGCATTATTGCCTTACATATCGATTTATGAGTGGATAGAGAAAGTCTATCATACATTTGTGTATTTTTTTACAATCCAGAAAAAGCAACTTAAAGAAAAAAAACACCAAAAAAAATCGCTTGGGTTGCATCAATGAAATTGAATTTTTCCGGCCAACTTTCAATATTAAAATTGATTGATACACGTCGGAATTCGTGATACATTCGATTCTGTGTTAGGGAATGTAAAGAGCAGGTGTCCAAAAATTCAGCAAAGAGGAACGAACGGAAATTGTGGGCCCAGGATATCCGCAACTCTCATCTGAACCCGATCTATAAACGTCCATTCCGAAAAGAATTGTTTATGGTAACAGTAGAGGTAGTGAATAATTTATCGCTTTCCTTACCCAGTAATATATATATACATATATATATATTTAAGTGTAGCGTATCAAATATGTAACGCGAGAAATATTTATTAGGAACACAATACGTCGTGACAAATGTTTATGTCCTATTAGGAGGTTATTTCCGTGCCCTAGATCTGGACCATCGTGTTGCAGAATGAATTGCCTCCATTTCCTCTTAGGTCAAAACTCTTTCTTTCAAGAGTACCAGAATCTGTGATAAATAAACCACTTAATTTTATCATAATTGATTCCCAGTTAATCGATCGATACCAATCAAATGGTTTTTAAGAATGCCAAAAATCTTCCCGTTTAATTACAATTTGTTTAAAAAAAAATAGCGGAAGGGTAAATTGACAAACAAATTTTTTCCCTGCGGATGATAAACATGAAATTTAACGCAACTGGGTCCAAAAAAAATTTCGTTCGAGAGAGATATACAAGCCGAGTATCGGTTTGTGTCACCGTGTATCTTTCTAACGGGGTCAAGGAACCATACTATTTTCGGCATCGCTCTCAAAACGGCTCAAAGCAGACGTTCAATCTAGTTCGGATAATATGTGTAAGAGGGAGCCATAACAGGATCCTTTTCTTTTTTTCTTGCAACCAAAAAAATGTAAGAAAGAAAAGAGAAAATTGAAGATCCTGGCTACGATCGAAAATAATTAAATGACCTCTCACCTGCGATGTTATCCTTTTGCAACCAGTTGTCGTTGGAGACGATCGCATTCTCTAAATCCATGGTTTCTTCATCGTAGATGCATCCCACGGTCGACGCCTTGCCGAAATTGGCCGTTAGCACTAGGGTCATAGTGTCCCGGATGATCACCACACCTGGTCAACTTCCATAGTGACAGTAAGAGCGCGCGGAACGGAACGACACGGTCCCGTCTCCAACCACTGACTGTGTACCGGCGTTACCGCATAAGCGGCCTTGGACGACGAGCAGCTGGATCGAGTAGCGCCCCTAGTGGTCGAAACGCCAACTAATTAACTGATATCGATAGGAATTCGCCCGATTGGATTGTTACGTGGCATCTTTACGTAAGAGCGAAGAGCGACGCGCAGCGGATTTTTTTCTTTTTTTAACTTTTTTATTTATTTATTTGTCTTCGGCGGCGCGCCGCGCCGGCGCGGGTTGTTGACCCGCTTGTAAGGGTCGGCGACTCGTTTATAACGTCCGAAACGGTGAAGAAGTACTGGAAACGCTCTTTCGATTCTTGTATATCACGGGTGTAACGACCAGGGGGGTCGGTTTCGCATTTTCGCACGACCTTGGCGGGGATGACAAGCACCACCTGTCTTGGCCGCCGAGCCCTCAGCTGATCGACCAGTCGCGTCGGATTTATGCAGCCATCGCCAGTTATCACTACAACAGGTGAGAAAGAGAAAGAGAGAGCATTATCGTCTACGACAGCTGCTCACTTTTTTTATTTTTATTATTTCAACTTAACGGTTGTTGGGTCTGCATCGTCGGCAATGGTCGCTCTGTTGTGACAACAGTCGATAGGTCGTGGGAGTGTGCTGCAACACTTATGGAATTTACATCTCTTCGTGCACCCGTAAATACCTACGGACTGTTATTAAATGATAATTTTCGTGTGACTTATTGTGTTACAAACGTTGCTCCGCCCGACATAACACGATAGCTTCACGACAATATTTTTTATTTTTGCAACCGGCCAAATTGGTCACCTTTTTAAATAGAAAAAAAAATTACGGGTCCCCTTAACAATAACCGTATCAATCGATTGCTTTTCTAAAATATTCTTTATGCAGAATGGCGTGGTAAATAATTTATTATCTTCTCTCTCTCTCTCTCCCTCTCTTTCTGTCTCTCGCTAAAAATCTATTATACTGATAAACTTCATCAGATGTGGACATCACGAACTATTTCGTTTTATGTATTTTAATGCGGCGTCAAATCACTTCTATAAATATTTTATGTCCTATTTAATTAGATTTCATAAACTTTCCTAGTTCTTTGACTTTTAAGTATCCTACTAAATAAAAAATATATATACATATATATATAACTACATTTATATATATTAAAAAAGGAAAAAGTTTTTAAATTCGCTAATTGGTTGATTGAGAATTTAAAACTTTGAATTTCTAAATTCCAATCGAGTAATTGGTCGATTGCAGAATTCTTAATACCCCGATTTGCCGATTCGAATTTAAATTTAAAATTTTAAATTCCCATTAGCCAATCGTAGAGCTTCTTTTTAAGTAAATAAAATTCCCGTTATCTGCAATCGTGTTTACATTCGAATGGCTTGTGATCTTAAATAATTATATTTTTATTTGCTTTTTAATGAAATTTGCATGTAAATTTTTAAGTTTTCAATAAAATTCAAAGACATTCGTATTAAAAATCCTAAACACGAAAAGCACAATTAGTGTTTATACATAATACATACGGGAAAATATGAAATGCTTTGTTGATAATGAATAAGTAAAAATTTTAAATTTAATTAATTGATAAAACACTTCATTAAGCGACAATAATAATTAAATTCGACATCATTTTAATTAAATTGGAAAAACATTTTTAATTTCATACCTCAGACTTTAATTACATCCTCCCATCTGGTGGTAAATTTTTTTATTAAAAAAAGTTTTATTATTATTATTATTATTATTATTATTATTATTATTATATATATATTTTTTAATCTCTAAAATTTCGAAAGTAATTTAAATTTATAAGACGAAAAAGTTTAATAAATTCAAGAATGTAATTTTAAATCGTTAAAAAAAATAATAATAAATATTTTTCATTAGTTTCGAATCTTTAAAAATGCATGCAGTAAATAAATAAATAAATGGATTTCAGTTAATTTTATTATCAATTAATTAACTTATAAAGTCTCAATAAGCTAAATTCAGTTTTATTATTCAAAGATCGTTATCGTCATATTCGCTCCTTTTATTCTTTCTGCATGATAATTCAACTAGGAAATCTGAAGATAAATGAATAAAAGATGATTAAATTACTTTTCCTAATTAAATTATTCTGTTTTAAAAGCCCCGTTCATTTATTAAAATGAAGTGTTTATGACAAGACTCCATTTTTGTTTATTATTATTATTATTATTGTGATTTTATTTTAAAAGGGGGTGGAAATATCCTGTTATACAACAAATAACTGGTTAGTTTTCTTTGACGGAAAAAGTCATCAAGTCTAGCAATACATCGATCTTCTTCCCCAAAATCCCAAAGAAGATAAGATAGAAACCTTCTCCTTCTAACCAAGAATCCGGTAATACCGTCTAGCGATTTTTTGAAGGAAGTTTGGTCGCGAGCCAGGTTGCTAAGCAACATCACGTAAGCATTTTCCAGATTTAAAAACTTAAATAAAAAAAATAATAAATAAAATAATAAAATAAAAAATCGTTAATTTAAGAAAAGCAAAAAATAAAAAAAATATATATATATATATAAATTTATTTTAATTACGGTTGAGTTTTATTTTATTTACGTTACTACTATTACTTTTTAACTAAAGCAGTATATTAATATTATTAATTAAATTATAATTTATTTTATTTTTTATTTTTAAAAATTATTATTAGTCTTTTTTTTTTTTTTTGGTAATTTGCTTTATATTCGATAGGGGGAGTTAAAATATTTTTCTTATCTTTCCATTACTTTATTGAGTATTCTTCCCGATGGCCATTAAGGAATGACAATTTTACTGCTTTACAAGAATAAGAGACGATATTCTCTCATAAATTTATCACAATCAAGCCACCAGAATCCCTAAAGAAGTGCCATATATGGTCATTGGCTGCGGCCGGCAATTTCTTTCGAATTCGACCAATGGGATTCAAGCGCTAATTACAATTAAGAAGAATTATTATAATTAAAATGGATAATTAAAAACCGCTAAAGTATTCAAATTTAATTACGTTCGGCCGGTCATTTCCCGTGACGTCACGGCGAGAACTTTTTTTTTTTTTTTAAAGATTTTTAACATAACTGTCATCTATAACGTTTAAAAATATCCCGAAAGATAAATGCTTGGCTAGTAAATTTTTCTTTTTATCTTTATTTTTTTCAAAAATAACCCGAAATATCTTCCCGCATCGAAAATAATTATGTTTATTTAATTACCAATATTCGAATTCTCAATCCCGCGCTTAAAAAAACAGTTTAGATTTGTGATTTAAGTCACGTGACGCGCTAATCGTCACGGTGACGTCACTGCTACCAAACAAAATTAATTCTGCCATTTTTTTTCCTTCTGATCTTGAAACTTTCTTTACTCCGCTTCGTATCAAAAATTCCACCAAGTTTCTGGTAAGATTATTGATATAACAATCAACGAGGAAGAATAAAAATGAATACAATAAAAAAAAATCGGTTAAGGGGCCAACTTATTTATCGTCGCGACTACGTCACTAATTGCTTAATGACGTCAAGCTAATGTTAATTAACGCGTATTTAGCTTCCCGTTTCGTCACTAAGAAGCTCAATTAAGTAACATTTTTAGAACGGGAATGCTTTTAGCATTAAAATCGTTTTGATTGGAAAATTATTATTATTTTTGAGCGTAAAATCGATCGTTTTTGCTATATTTACTCGACTAAGGCCAAGTTGGAAACAATCTTAATCATCATTAAATTGATACCAAATGTCTTATTTACGAACAGGATGTTACTTATACGCATGTGTTCCTTATCAAGTAAGGATGATGATGATAAAAGTTATTTCTAAAATTAATACGCGGATTTATTTTGTCGGATTATAATTATCATTTAATAAATTACAATTAATTACGTGTTTAAAGGCTATTAATTGTGCAATTGATATGAATTAATTAGGAATTTAACAGCAATTAAAACTATTCATTGTGTTCAATTAATTTGTCTATCGATTTCGATTTTAATTAAAAATCAAACACTATTAAAAGAAACGAGTTTAATTGCCATTTTGTTAATTAGTTGCCGATCGTAAAATGGAAACTAATCAAGTTTAATTGGATTTAAAAATATATTTAATTGGATTTCTAACATTTTTAGCCGTTTTTATCGGAGGAAATTTTATTTTTTCGAAATCAAATGGTAATAATTTTATTTCCTTTATTTTTTTTCTTAAATATAATTAATAATAAAACTTCTAAATTGAATTAAATTGTATAAAAGTAATAAATTATTAAATTTCTTCTTTAGAAAAGAAAAAAATAAAAATTATTTCATTAAAAATTTATATTAATTTTTAAAATTCATTAAAATTTATCTGCTTGTTAGTTTTAGTAATTTATGAATTTAGATCAATATGTTTGTCTACCTGTATGTATGTATCTATGTATATAATTCTGTAAATTTTTGGATTATTTAATTAAATTTTAATAATTAATTAATGGAGTGTGATAAAATATAACCGTTGAAAACTTCATTTTAAACTTTTTTAAGTAGGCAAATAATAAATCCAATATTTTATGATTAAGCCAATGTTTCTTAATTTAGTATTAATTAAATTTAAATAGTAAATAGTATTATCAATATTTTAAAACTTAGATTTTACGGACGAAATAATAATATTAGTTTTATTTCTGTAATTTATCTTTTGGCAGACAAAGGATGATTATTTAATACTTCATTTTATTTTCTGTGTGTGTGACCCTTTACAAATTTTATCAGTTTGTTGAACGAGCTCTTAAGATTCTGTTTGACATTTAACAGAGCTCTGATTAGAGTCTGATTAAATGGGGGTAAAATTCTGCAACGTGTCTTTAAAATAATTTGCTACCGTTAAATGTTAGATAATTTTATAGGTTATTCAGTTCCGCAAATTTAATTACTCCTGTCGGACGGATTAGAACTTACTAATTATTTGACAGCGGGAAAGATCATTTGGAGCAGGAATTAGTGAAGAAAGAAAGAATTCTGACTCAATTATATCTCAAATCAGCTTTATTACAAAATCAAGAAAGTTTGAGCCCTTTCTTTCTTTACTACACAATTAAGTACAGTCAGGTATAAAGGGGAGGATGTAACAGGAAAAAAGTTATGACATTGGCTTATTTACAGCAGATATAGGAAAGAATAAAAAAAGTGAAAGAAGGGATGTTTTTTCGAATTTAATTAAAAAAATAATTAAAATAAAAAAAATTAAGTTATGCCGACTAACTCTATAAAACAAAAAATATCTTTAACTTTTTTCTATTGTTTTGAGTTCTGCCGTATCCCAAATGTACAAAATTTGGTAAATGACAAAGTGTATTAATTAATTTTAAAAGAAAAAATTTTCTATTCATCAATGTAGGAACTTTTTCAAAATTAAAATAAAAAGCAGAACTCGGAGCAATATTCACTTCGTATCTCAAATGGCAGAGCCTACTAGGTGTATATATATACATAAGTATACAAATATTGATATACAAGAGTCCAACTAACTTTTACACTCTTCTTCTTCTCCTCGAAATGTCATCTTTGAAAATGTGTTTTAATAAATATAATCAAGAACAAAAACAGATTGAAATGAAAAAGAAGACAAACACTAAATGTTATAACTTCACGATTCTATAAAGTTGATTAGTCTTTCTGCTTGGCTGCGAATTGTACAGCATTTACACAGAATTTATACGTTAATCATATTGGCACCTGTTGGGGTCACGTAGATTCGCTACCTCCTCCGCACTTCTTTTTTTCTGGCAGTGTCTTGCCGTCGATCTCGATTCCGGCGACGCAGGATGCCATAATACTTCCCGTAATGCTACTCGTAGTTCCGGTAGTAGCTCTGATTTTAGATTTTATTTTCTCTAGCCTAGTAAGAGTACTAGCTTGAGGTGAAGGTGGTACAACAGGAGTTCTTCCCATAGCATTCATATAATCTGCCACTAATAATGTTATCTCTAAAATCTGGAAAAAGGTTTTTAAAATTTATTTTTTAAGTTATAAAAAGGTATTTATTATTATTAATTCGCATATAAAAAATATTTTTTTAACTTACTTTGGGCTTAGACATAGCAAATAGTAGCCTTTGAGTTACATGACTTTCACGAGTTCCACAATCCATTTCCGGAGGGCATACAACCAGCATAAAATCATCACGACAACCGCCAAAAGTGATGACACCGGAATAAGGATAACGAGCAATCACTTGCTAAAATATTAATTTAAACTTACATTATAGATTAAATTATTATATAAAATTATATTATAAAATATTAAAAATTAATCTGAATTTCTGTATAAATTACAAAGATTTCATCATTATTATTATTTTTGGTTTCCTTTTAACAGATATCAATAAGTTACCAATAAAATATTACAAAATGTATTGATTTTTGATGATAAATCAATACATATAAATGAAAAATTATAAACCTCAAAATATCTGAGTATTGTGATGCTTTGGATTCATAATCTTTGAACAACTTAATAATATGTGAATTGACCCAAATTTTTATTATTAAAAAAATTTATATAAATATATTAAAAACTACATATATAATTGAGTTTAAATAAAATTAACACAGATTATATATATATACCACACACACACACACACGTCTTCAAAAAGTGTTACCATTTTAAATTATTCCAATTATGTTAATTATTATCCAAGAACATTGTAATGTACAGTACATTAAACATTGGAAAACCATCCAAGTTTCACATTTGCCCATTACAATTTCTGAATGTGTGTGCCTTCTGTCACATGGCACACATCTGAGTGATACTCAAACTTTCTACACTCATTACACCATAACTTTTGTCACTCCTTCCACAATGATTGCACAGCTGCTGCAGTGACAAATGATTCTGACTTTGTGAACTGCAGAACACAAAGTATTTCTCTATTGTAGAGTAGAGTTGCCTTTTTTGTTTATGGTGCAGCCTAGAGGTAGTAGATGGTAAGATGTTTGAATATAGACAGGATGTGA
Organism: Centruroides vittatus; assembly: GCF_030686945.1. NCBI lineage: Eukaryota > Metazoa > Arthropoda > Arachnida > Scorpiones > Buthidae > Centruroides > Centruroides vittatus. Next base: position 825,446 of record NW_027122171.1, read on the forward strand.
AACCTGAACTGTTATTTTATTGACTGTATATAATGCATACTTCTCAGATAATACTTAATATAATTACAGTAATTTATGATGGTAGCATTCATGGAAGACCTTATATATATTTAAATAAAATTAGTTAGGTTTCTGTGTTTAATTTATATTTTTCTTTTTAACATCAAAAATAAGTTTTTTTCCATTTAAAAAATTATGAATAATTTGAGTTAGTTGTTTGCCAAGTTTATATATCATAGAATTAATTTTTGTTTGGTGGTATTAATTACATTAGAAGTCATATGAGAATTCTTATAATCTCCATGTTAGTTTCCCTAGAAATTATAATTTTTATGTATTAAAATTTGACTGACTAATTTTCTTTAATAATAAATATTTCTCACCATAGTAACGTAATCAAGAAGTGCTATGCTATCTTCAGTTACAGCTAACCAAACTGAAATTTGATCACCTGATTTCATCTGCAAAAAGTTTTTCAGTAAGATCATCAACTTTTATCTTTACAAAATATTGTTAATTGATAAAGTTAAATTACATTAATTATTTTATTTTACATAACATACATTAACAAGATCAATTAAAATATTAAATGTTCATATAAAGTTTATTAAATGAATGTTTAATATTTTTCTATACCTTGGCACTAAATAGTTTGGCACCACAGAAAGACCATTTTCGAGCACAGTTGAGGTAAATTCTGACACAATCTAAGACACTTCTTCCTTTTAATAACAGCCACTTTTCTTTAATGATTTCCGATAATTGTCTGTGTAATGAAGAAAGATCAGATATATATATACTTAAACATTTTAACTTATTCAAATAAAAAAAAAGAACATGTTTTACTTTTCATCAATTGCATCTCTGTAACGGTGGGGATAAAACCTTTCAATGACTTGTTGCAGTAACTGTTCAGGACTAGTTGGTTGAAGACCACTTCCTCGAACTTTTTCGCCACAATAATCACCAAATTCTATCTAAAATAATAGAATGTAAAAAATTTTATTTAATAAAAAATAATTGCAAATACATACTGTAGAAACTTGCAAACACTTTTACAAAATATAATAGAAAAATATTTTGTGTTATACTTTGGATTGATATTATGTGTTTCTAAAGAAAATCAGAAGTAATTTTTAGTATAAACTAACAAAAATTTATATAAATTTTTAAAAATAAAACAGAGACAAAGGATGAAAGGGAAATACAAATCAATAGAAATTACAATTTTGTTTTAAAAATTAAATTAACTACTTAAGATGATTAATCAATTAGAATTTCTTTTCAATATTCAAAATTAATATTATTCAATGCAACTTTGTCTATCATACACTATAGCATGAAAAACAGAACTGAAGGATTAATCTCAACCATAACACATTTAAATTACTACTGTTTCAGAAAAGAAAACATCACTCTACACAAAAGTAAATGTAATCAGTTTTTCCATTATAAATCAATTAAAATAAAAACAAGTTATTTCCATAATTACAAAAGTTATCAAAAAATTCAAAAAATGAGTTCATCTGCAGGCTTGAATGCATTTAAAGTAGGTTTTAAGTATAAATAAATAAATGCTTTCTTTATCTAAAAAATTAAAATATAATAAATTTTTCTAATCAAATTCATTGTCAGAATATTAATTAAAAAATTAATAATATCTAAAAAATGAATGTTATATCAGAGAAAATCTTTATTATTATTATTGTTCAGTTTGCCTAAATCCTAAAATATCAGTATACTTTTATGAGAAGGTATTTTATATATATGTTATATATATATTAAAATTACGAAACCAATTTCATTTATTCAGAAGTGAATAATTAAATATGGCCCCTATATCCATGAGTTTGTATTCACAGATTCAACAAATCACAAGTCAAAAATATTTGAAAATGAAAAAGAATGCCAGAAAATTCCAAATAGCAAAATTTGAATTTGATAGTACAGGTATCCCTTGCTTAATACAGTTTTGGGTAATGTGGGATTTGATTAGCGCATGAAATTAATTGCAGTAATCCCTTTATATATGCATCAAAAGTTTTAATTTATGCGGCTTTACCAGCTGTCTTTACTTACCATAAATATCGTATTTTGATTAACGTGATAAGATTGAGAGATTAATTAATCACGTTAATCAAGGGATACCTGTGCTTTAAGTATTCTATGTTTTATCCTATGTACCTCTCTTTCAAGTCTTTTAGTGAAAGAAATCTGTGTGTAGAAAGAAAAAAAATGTTGTTAAAGTGCCAATGCTGACATGTACTTAAAACAGTTGCATTTGTACTGTATGCATAAATTTTTCTCTTGTCATCATTCCCTAAACAATACAGTATAACAACTATTTACATAGGAATTACATTGTATTATGTATTATGAGTAATTAAGAGATGATTTACAGTAGTCATGAGCAATCCATAGCCTCTGAACCACATGTGACCTATGATCTTAATATGTGGCTCCTGGGACTTTGGCAATGTAATATATTACTAGTTTGCATATTATCAGTATATATTATTTTAGTACCTAGTATACTTGAAGTTAAGGACTATGTTAGTGCTGAACAAGTTTAAAGCCTGCAACTCTGAGAAAAAATGTTTGTGGCTCTCATCTAGAAAAAGCTTGCTCATAACTGATGTAAAGTATATGGCAGGACATGCACAGGTTATATGCAGATACTATGCCATTTTATGTGTGACATGAGCATCTACAAATTTTGATATCATGGGGTGTCCCCTGTGAATACTAAGACTTATGTGAAAATGAAAGGGTCAAATTTACTTCTTTGTGAATTTTTTTTGAATTAAATGTATCATAAATAAATTCTTTAGAGACTAGATGTAATATATTTTAATGATGAAAAATGAGTTAGTTATTGCTTTAAGCAATTAAGATTATTATTATTTCATAATAATTTTTATTAATCATAATCATTTATATATTATATCATTGAAAATTTTATAAGCATATATCACCATATACAGTAATGTGTGACTTTAATCAAATGAGGTCAATATTATTTTTTTTTAAAATAAAAACAAAGCTTTTTTGTTTGTTAAAGACTGGCAACAAATGCTGAATCAAACCATTTACAAACACGTTTCCTTATTCTATTGAATTTAAAACACTGTTCTTGTATATGTTAAATGTATAAAAAAAATATAAAACCTGTGCCATGAGTGCTGCAAGTTCCAATGATAATTCTCTACTTAGAGGAAATCTCCCTTGAACAATTTCTTCATTTAGCGTATACACTGTTAATAATCGTTCTTTATCCGTTTCAGCCTTCAAAAGCTGGCGAAAACACAATCTAACACGAAAATAATATTATAATTAATAACGTAACATTTTAAATTAATAAATAATTAAGTCAGAAATGTAAAAGTAATTAAGTGTAATAAATATTTTATGAATTTGATACTGTAAAAACATAATAACTCTAGAAAATTGTAATTATTTTTACCTATTTTTATACATCAATTTAATAACTCTTGTGCTTTCAAATTTTCCCAAGTGTTTCTCACGCAACGCTTGCTCCCATTTCGAAATGACATCACACAACTAAACAGAAATGTTAAGATTATAATTAATTATTTTAAATATTTATAATTGTTAGACATTATTACCTTGGCACAGGTATTAAGGCAATGTTCAAGATTTTTTTCGATCGGATCATCGCTGTAGAGAGCAAATCCGGATTGACTCATGTCTCGAATACCAGCTTCAGCATTTAAGGTATGGATGAATTCTTCAACTGTGGTAGAACCATCAAAACCAACCACCTAATATTAGTATTTAATCACAGATGTTATTTTTATTCAATAATACATAGTCTATAAATAATAAGAACAAAACTTTCTAAAGCTTATTTAATTAATGATTTTATAAGTAATGTTTGAAATTCATTGTAAAATTTTTAACTTCATTTTATTTCACGTGCCATAAAATTTAAACCATAAAAAATTGGTAATAACCGATTTTATATTTTTGCAAAATGAAATATTTTCAATAGAAATTTCTTTTATAAATATCATCATTAATTCTTATTAATTAATATTTTGAAAATAATTTTTTATTGTCATTGTTGTTTAATCAATGGTCAGATGGGCAAAGTAGTTAAGGTATCGGTCTGCCACTCCGAGAGACCCGAGATCAAATCTGGAGAGTTGAAAATCCTAAAAATGTTTTGTCAATCCTAGATATGTCAAGTCCCATCCGTCTAGTTGTTCTCTTTGTGGACCTGGACAAATCTACGATAGATATGAAAAAAGTTCCTCTTAGTACCCACAGGGTGGAAAGATTGACACTTTTATGGGTTAGTTGATCCCATAAAGACAAGACACTGGACTGTGAAAAATCTTGATTTTTTATGTAGATTTGTTGCAACAGTCGACTTAATAGACAATTCAGACTTCTCATAATATTTTTTATTTAAAATCCAAAGTCCAAAATGCATTTCAATTTTAAATAAGAGATATTATAATTAGTCTAAATTGTCTGTTTAGTCAAAAATTCTGACAAATCTATGTAAAAGAAATAGAGTATCCATAAAGATGTCAATGGATTCTACTAGATATGAAGCAAACAACAACAGGATGGAAATTTTATCTATTCAGATATTCTTTCTAAAATTCCAATAAGAAATGTTTACACAATTATGATCGTTACATATTATCAATTATCAGCACAGTGAACTCTGGCATAACTTGGTCAAATTTTTTTTTTTTTTTTAAAAAGTTGTACAGTAGTTTAAAATTTGTCTATGATAGAAAAATTATAAATTAGTGAGCAATTTCAATATCTAGAAATCTTTGCTATATAATGCATTATACTACTGTAGTAAAGACTGTACATTGCTGTATACTGTATTATCATAAAATTTTTTGACCTCATTTCCTATAATAATAAATTCAGCAGGATAACACACTAGCTCAATAAAATGTCCGTATAGAGCCGACGGTAATAAATTACTATACCATATATTCAATCCATTTGTTTCTATGTCGTTGGAGAAAACATGCATTAACTCAGACTTTTGTAAATTCGTACAACCTTTGTCTCCTATTAGTTTGAGCTAGTGAGGATTTACCATAGTATGACAATGTTTGAGATTTAAATAAATAAGAAAATTACTGTTTTCTTATTTATTTAAAATTCTTAATTAAAACTGAAAATACATTTTCTTGTTTGTAAATTTTTAACTTTCTTAACCATTTCTGAAAAACAGTAATTAATGATGCCACATTATTCCAAAATATTACCATTTTGTAAGTCAGATCCCCATGCATTTTAAAGAATTTTCACTTTTCTGAACATTATTTTGAGTTCAATTAATTAGGTCTTCCTTGTTTAGATTGAAAGTAATGACAAATGATGGAAGAAGAGAAAGAAAAAACCATCCTAGCCTTGGAGTCCACAACTAAAGCCATAAAAACTATGAGAAAAGATGGAATGGAAAAAGCAGTAAAAATATTTTGGATCCCAAAAACTACTTTAATAAGATTAATACACAGAAAGTGATGCTGTTTGCATGTTTTGTGGTAAGAGATAGTGCTAAAAGAAACAAATGCTAAGTGGCCACTGTAGTGAACAGTGCACACTGATTGTGTCCACGTATAATGTTCAGGAGCCAATTTTTGCAAATAAGCATTTTCGTTCCTCATTGTATATGTTTAAATAAATCAAAATATGCTATAATTTGTGATTTTCTTTCCTTTTTTCCTATAAAATTCCATTTATATTTTGAGGGATCAAATTAAGAGTAAATTTTCCAAATGTTCATTTTTGACATGGTTTGATAAATTCAAAAATGCTGTTTACAAAAATTTTATAATTGCTTCTAATGAAGAAACTTCTTAAACAACTAATCAAAAGACATTTTGGTGTTAAAAAAAGTTATTAAATAGTTGTAAAATGTTTAGCATAAATAGTTATGAAATTTGCAAAATGGTTCATCACTGATCCATTGCTTATTGGTATTTCAATGATCTGCAAAAGTATGACATCTGCCTTGGGTATCAAGTGGAAACATACTTTAAGCAGCAGCAGATAACTCTATGTTCACTAGACAAAACAGTTCATTCAAACTTTGGTGTACTTATTATATAAATGTCTACTGGGACATTTATATAATAATATTATATAACTTCTACTGGGACATATCGTATCAGTGGGACTATCATATTGGTGTACTTACTCTATAGTTAAAATACTGCAGTTATCACTGTTCTGTAGTAAATATCAATATTATATTAGGTTAAGAATGCATACATTTGCATAGATAAATAAGAAAGCCTAGCTGAAAAATTTTGAGGAAATAAGTATAAATTAACTTCCTTTTTTTTTTTTAAATCTAAATACATATCAATGTTTCTCCTTTGTTACTGACTGATAGAAGGAGTGTAGATTATAGTCGAGACATGACTGTTTAAAGTTCAGTTTATACGAGCATAACCTTAGCTTTCAGTTGCAAGTTACACTTACAATCCATGTATATATCAAACAACATAACAGCTGGCAAACTTACAAAAATATTACACATGTAAGTAGTGTATCTCGACTTTATAAAAAGGAAATTATCTAACTATACAAGAGCTGTAATAAAGGTCTAAAAGAGCCACATGTGGCTTACAAAGCAGATTGACCACCATGGATAAACATCAAGTAAATTTTACCGACACATCTCTTTACATTATGGGTACGTTCGTTGAGTTAAACGAGAATGACATCATTATTCTTGTTTCGTTAGACTTTTCAAACGATTCGTTATAACTAAATGGCTGTTTCTAAAATCAAAGATATGAATGTTGCTAGTGCAGCCTTATCCAAAATATTTTTCTTAGGTTGCTTCGGATGGACAGTTATTTCAATCATTTCACCTTTTAATTCACAATTTAAACACTCAAGTAGATCTAGAAACATCGATATTGTCAGGCGCCATTTTCTTAACGAAGTAAACTAACTCTTTCCTTCGTGAGCTTTGTTAGAGTTTCGTTCGATACGTCACACGGAGCATGCGCACTAAGCGAGACTACTACTTTTCGAACAATTCGTTACTAATGCGTTTAACTCGTTCGACTTAATGAACATACCCTATATTGGAATCTCATATATAGAATAATTACAAAATATTAATATTTATATTACCGGATGAGTTTTTCAATTTACATTACTTTCTTCCATTATATTTTAAATTAATTGTAGCCAATTTAAACTGAATTAAAAATTATTTATTTTAAAAATGATTGCAGGTATGCTTAAAATTAATAACTGATATATTTAATATAAATATACACTTTACACTAAATACTCATTGTTTATTTAGTATAATAATCATTTATAGATGTATCTTTACTTTTTAGATTATTTCCTGATATTATATCTTGTTTAATAATTATATTTGTTTTGATACCTTATTGTATTTTTTGTCTTATAAGATATACAATTGTATTTGATGCATCATATTTTTACATTGATATTTTTTTGGGGAAAAAAATAGTATTCACAGTATAAGATACATCCTAATTTTCAGATAAATTTTAGGTACAGAAAAATGCATCTTATAAGGAGAAAAGTATATCTTCTTTGATATTTACAAGTGTCAAAACATGTTTAATTTGATGATTAGTTTTGAATTGTTATGGTAACATTTACATCTGAGGTAATCTTTATCATTACCATAAAGATTATCTCATACGTACAGTACAATATCCTCATGGAATTGGATGTGAAACTGTTAAAATCGGTATTGCATATGAGACTCGTAAGTTGTATACAATACCATACATACAACTGGTCAATGGTAATGAATGGACAACTTAGAGGTCTCGTATGCAACATCATATATATAACTTTAGAGTCATTACAAATTTCTCGCTGCACAATAACTTTTTGGACAGTCTGTACTAGTTATTACTGAATTTAACCCTTTAGATCTTTCTAATATTGAAATTAAACATGACATTTCACTAAAATATTATGTAAGGTCTTATTAAATGAAAGTAAAGCAAAAGCCCAGAAAAATACACTAACACTGCATTACATGCTAAGGTTTGCTGTTAGCATGCTAGGCCTGGACTTGCACAGGAAAAATTAAATATCTTCACTAAAGATCAAATTCTGAAAGAATTACTAATGTAATATAAAAAGTTCTATTTATTGGTAAAGCCTATATATGTACTGTACAATTCAATAATGCTAGAAAATCTTTGTAAAATAAAAAAAATACTTTATCAAATCAAAACAAATATGTACAAAACCTTCCCAACAATTTGGGAACTTAGAATTAAGTTAGTTCTAATTTGATTTTTCTCCGTACAACCCACAAGAAAGATAGGAATCAATTCCATCAAAAAAATACAATGAATCTTACAAATTTGACTATGCATCACCAAAACTCTGTTACTGTACCTGGAACTGGAACTGGAAATCTCTCGTCAATCACTTGATTCTTAGCACTACTTCGTTCAAATCTGTTTCACCTCATCTGAGTTGTCTCTTCATCTCTTTTTTATGTGGCAGGTGTGAAGACATTACAACGTATCCACCCACTTGCACTATTTACATACTTACACAGTAACACTTTATTTATTCTAGTAGTCAGTTTTTTTCGCATGACATCTCTCTCACAATTTTTATAATACTTTTTCCATATTGTCCAGTAACAATTTGGGAGTGGGAGATCATTCTTTTAACTGCCTGTGGAAGTCTCCCACCCCGGAGATGTCATTTTGGGATGACAACATAATTTTTCTGTCCACAGTCATCGTAAGGTGAGTTTTTAACTTTACGAATTTCTGTCCGGAGAGGTGCAGTAGTTTATCCTTAACAAAATAAAACACCCCAGAATAGAATAACAAACTAAAAATAATCTCCAAACAAAATAGAACTGTTCAGAATCAACTCCTTAGAACTATATAAATATTCCTTTCAGATTAATTGTTATATCAAAATTTAAATGACTTAAAGAAAAGCCATTACTGATATGAAATTTATTATTTAATATTCATTTGATAAAGTATTTTTTATTTCTTCTTTAAGGTAATATCAGAGTTTCAAAATAAACAATTAGGCATGTTAACACAAAGTGCAGAAACAGTCCTTATTTTTAAGATATCAATATTTTGTAATTTATATTTAAGTGAAAATCAAAATAGAATTAATATTCTGTATCATTTTGGCATTGCATGATTCAATTATATAAAGTATTAATTTTGTACTTCTAATTCTTACTTAAATTTATGAAGAATTGGAAAATGTATAATTCAGTTTCCTAATAATTATCAAATAATTGTGATAGGAATTAATATTTTATCAAATGTATTTAATATTTAAAAAAAAATTAATTTAGTGTTTTTATAACAGTTATTTATAATACATGATATAAATTATTTTAACTTTTTACAGTATATTTAAATGGATATTATTATTTATATCTGGTAAGTACCAGATATAAATAATAATGAGAGACTATACTTTAAATATCAAAAATAGTTTTGTTCTAATCAATTTTCACAATCTAAAAAATCACTTTATTTGTAAATTTTTATTAAGATAAAAATATACAACTTTTTATTATATATAGATCACAATAGTATTAGTCAATACCAATATATCAAATCAGATACAGAGTATATGTATATACAGTGAAACTTCTATATAACAAAGTTGCTAAATCCTGAAAAAATTTGCTATAGGGAAATTTTGTTATAGCGAAATTACACTTTTTGGTAAATAAAGTATTATTTTGACATAATTTAAATTAATATAAACATAATGTACAGTACAGTAATAACATAATATAAATGTAGTTTTAATTTTAAGTAAATTTACTTTTAAAATGGAAGTTTGACTGTGTATATAAATTTAAATATATAAATACTAGCAGGTAGGTCGGACATTGCTCAGGCAAAAATAACGATAGCGAAGATTAAGATTATTATGTTATAGTCAACCTTACCCGTTTTCACAGAATGCAAGAATTGGGTCCCCCTGTTTCTGGACTAATTAGAAAATTTTTAGATGGGTCTAAAAATATGTTTGATTTCCCGCAAAAATGAAAAAAACTGCATCTACGTCTTGCACGTCGCTTTCTCTTAACACTTCCATTGTTACTTAACACTTCCATCACCAATAGAAGTGTTAAGACTTAATCCTATCCCTCTCCCCCGTGAGGAGGAATTTCAAAAAATCCCTTCTTAGTGTGCGTCCTTGTGACATACCCTAACTGTGTACCAAATTTCAACTTTCAACTCCTAACCATTTGGGCTCTGCGCTGATTATTATTATTATTATTATTAACTCGTCTCAATTATATATATAGATATATATATGTATGTATTTACCAAAAAATATATAAAAACATTTATAATTTGCTGGTAAAATTTTGCATTTTTTATACATAATTAATAATATCAAATATAAAGATCTTTTTTTCTATCAAAGATCAATTCATCTACTCTGTTCACAAGAACTTATTTTTAGTTGCAATATAAGCATTACGTTCGTCATATCATTCATCAAATAAAAAATAGTGCTATTTTATTTTGTATTGCAATATATAGTTGCTATTTATTCAATTGTCACCATCAGTAATTATTAATATATTGGCAACCACATGTATCACCGTGATAACTTGAATCAATCATTAATTTTGTTTTATGGGGGTCTGTTCAAAAAATAAACAAACTTTTTGAATTGGGCAGAAACGGAATTTCCACGTGTCATGATGTTGGCAACAGTACATCTGTGATAACCTACTGAGTAGGCTGCTTTTTTGGATTGTTGATATTTTGTTTTGTTCTCACATTGTTTTTTCAGTAAAGGTGTTTCAGTGTTTGTGGCAATTTTTGCAATGTGTGATTTAAGGGAGCAGCAATGCAACATGAATTATTGAGTGAAACTGGGAAAAACTTTTACAGAAACATTTCAACTTTTGAATCAAAATTATGCAGACAAAAGATCAAACATCACAGTGAGTGGGAAAGGGATCTCCAACACCCAAAAAAGCACGACAGTCTTGATCCAATGTCAAGGTGATGATCACTGTTTTTTATGATTTCAATGGAAATGTGCACTTTAAATTTTTGCCTCAAGGTCAAACAGTCAACCTTCAGTACTATACAAGTGTTTTGAAATGGTTGCATGAAAAAATTCACAAAATGAGACCAGAGCTTTGTCGCAAGACAACTCATGGTTCCTTCACCATGATAACATACCTGCTCACTCAGCCTAGTCAATTTGCCAGTTTTGTGCAAAAAATCAAATCACTGTCCTATCCAGCATCCCTACTCACCAGACCTGGCTCCCTTGTAATTTTTTCTTGTTTCCAAAATTAAAATCAGTACTGAAAGGATGCTGTTTTGACAAGATGCTATTAAAACAAATTTGTCACAAACATTGAAGGGCACTTCAAAAGAACCTTTCCAGGACTGCTTTGTAAAGTGGAAACACCACTAGGATAAGTGTGTGAATAGGGGAGGAGAGTACTTTAAAGGGGACAATGACCAATAATCTGTGACTTGAAAAATAAAAATTAAAAAAAAAATTCTGTTTTTTGAACAGACCTCATATTAACTAATCAAATCTGATGAATATTGATTCCTTTATTCTAATTATAATTCCTTTGCTGTTGAAGTGTTAGTGATATTTTTGTCTTGACACAAGTTAAGAAGCATGTTATTTTCTTAAAAATAATAATCATATTAAGGTCTTTGTGTCAACATAGAAGTAGTAGAATAGTATATTTATTTACCTGGTAACTGTTATTCTGGAAGTGAACTGGAATACTGTGTGGCATGGAGTGGTGAAAAGGATTTTTCAAAAGAATGCTGAGGACCTCGGTGCGAGACGGCTTGCATTCTCTACCACCATTTATCAAGCCCCTTTCGAGAGCTCTCTGACAGAAAATTGCATACTTTCCAGATTCTGTCCTACATTTAAAATTAATTTCATATTTTTTTATTATTAAATTACAATATACGATTGAATTTTTAAATTATTCATTTGTTTTCAAAACAAATCAAACTTACTTTGCATCCATGTTACGTTGTAGGTGGGCTCTTAAATACCACAAGGTGCGATTTTTTGGTAGAAACAAGGAAATAGCTAAAGCTAAAAGTTGCCAACCTTGAACAAAAACAAATGGTAATGGATTAAGTTTACTGTCTGAGGGAGGTGGTCGTTCAGTTGGAGTAACAGATGTAGGAGATGTTTTTTCTCCAATTGAAGCATCACATAAGAAAAGAGATTGTGTGGCACATAATAATAATTGCTGAAATATTAAATATATTTTAGAAAATATCAATATTTAATTATTTAAAAATTATATATTTATAGAAATTATATAATTTACCTAAGAAACTTAAAATTTCATTTACTTTATTTTTTGCAATTCATATAAATATCATAATCAAGCTCATAATATTAGTTTATTGTTTACAGATTTACTTTATTTGCAAATCATTACATAAACTGATTTGAAAATAGAATTTCACTCATTAACACTTCATAATTTAAGAGAATACATTTCATATTAATTAAGCAAACTATTTCATAAACAAACATCTTTGTGCTTAATATTTTTATCATAGTTTTTGAATGTTTTTATCCAAAGAAAACTATTTTTTGGTCTCTTTTTTTTTTTATATAGAAAAAAGACTAATTTTTTAATCATTTTAAAAATGTATTTGAATTCTTTTTTCATTATGAATGCTTTAAGACAGTGTTTTTCAAAGGATCTAATCTGGCAATATTTGGTTTTGTTTGATTAAAAAATTCTGAGTTGATTTGATTTAATCCTTTTGAGGCCATATTCTGTAGAGTGAGTTAAACAGGGAGTTGACAAACTCCAGTTTAAATCTAACTTGGAGTCAGATTACAAGTTACCTGTTTTTCATATTCAGATAAAAATATAATCCTTGGATTTCACTACCCTAGAGTTAATGTTTTAAAACAATCTTGTGTACGAGATTAAATAAGTCTTCTTTCGTAAACAGTGTCTTGATCGGTTGCAAGTAAACGTGTATAAAATACGGCAGAAACACAAATGGATGTTAACACATGTCATAATTTCAACAATTTTGAGAAAGAATTACTACTAGAATTAGTAGGAAAGCATAAGCAAAACTAAGAATTCATTCTAGAGGTGTCTTAATATTTCTTCTTGAATGTTGTGGTTGAAGATTTTCACCAAATCAACATAATAAACATCTTATTGTATCCTTTTTTATATGGTATTGAGTAATAAATTCATCTTCATTCAATTGTTCCAAATCATTTCTTCTCTCACCATTAATTTTTCCTATACAGAAATTACATCATCAATGTTGAAAGTATTGCAAATATTTCAAATTTTCTATCATTTCCTCATCTTTGCTACTGTAGGTCACAAGTGTCAGCTCTTGATTTTAATTCTAAACTACCAATCTTTGAGTGAAAGTTAACTGGATCTGTTAGGATTACTCAACTTTGTGAATACCAATTACTTGCAAACTTTGACTCTAACTCGGCCTACAGAATATGGCCATTAGAGCTTATTACATATATTTTGATGTTACACATATATAGTTGACATCAAAATTTATGAACCTGGAATAATGATCATTCATTTCTCTTAAAAAATATCATAATTGTTTTCATAATAATTGTGCATGTGTCTATGTATAAATATATGAAGTATTTGGTGTAGAAGACGATAAGTGTCATAAAGAAAGTTTAGAAAACATGCAAAAATTAAACATCTTAAGAAGTGTTTTGCTTTTTTTTTCTTTAATCAGAATAAAGTATACATTATAATTAAAAAGTAGATACAATATTTAAATTGAAATACACTGACATTTAGCTGTTAGCATGAATTGTAATGTACTAATGGAAATGGCACTTACAATCTTTTACACTCAACCTTCATATAGGCTGCATTTATATACTCTGAAAAATATATTCTAAATTCAAGATTATTATGAAAAATATGGTGTTTTAATCTGTTATCATGTGAGAAAAGTCAACATTTACACATCAAAACTGTTTTCTAAACTGGAAATACCAAGTGTTTGTAAAGATCAGTTTGGCAACATCATCCACATAACAGTGAAGCAGTTGTTGTGTTTATAGTTATTCATATAATACTGGTACACTATTTTATTTCTTTGAAAATATTTATAATAGAAATTATCATCAAATAAAAATATTTTTGATTACTAAAATAATGAAATTTATAAAATATAAATTATACATTTATAATATTATTTTTAAACATCAGAAAACAGAAAGTAACATTTAAAATCTATGTTTTATCTTTTCCCTCCTTCCTTTTTTTTCTTTCTTTTTCTCCCCAACTAAAATAACATTATTTAGCCAAACAGTTCAAAAATGTTGCTGTATTTATTAAATGTATTTTTCATTGTAGAATTTATTGAAATTTATATGACATCATTTCACTAACTATAACATACAATCTTCCTAGAGGATGGCCAAGTAGTGTTGCATCAAGAGTCAAGTCATGCTTGAGCTAGTTGATATTGGTAAAAGCCGACAAGCCAGTAATGTAACGTTGCATTGTGAACTTGACGGCACAATGCAGCATTTTACAATTCTGCCACTGACTTTGCATCTGGGCTGCTGCCATTTAAATTTAAGTTGTGTGTTATAGGGATGTTGATTTATCTATTTTAGTGTAATATTTTCATGACTTTTAAAAGAGTCTAGTGACAGTATGTAAGTTTTAAGTTTAACTCTGATATAGTCATGTATAATACTGAATAATTAGATATGTTGCAAAGCCACACTGTTAACATTCAAAGCCCTATGTGGATTGCAAACTGAACTTTAGAGATCTGTTTTACTTATACATTAGCATTTTTAAGTGCCATGGTTTCATTTTGAAATGCCACTAATCAACTGCAAACATTGAAAATTTATGAATAACTTTTTAAATTTCTTTTAATTACTCACTGTAAATGTATTACTTGTATTATGTCAGAGATTTTAAACTTCTTATAACTTGTGTTTTAAGTTTTTATTCACTTGAGTTATCTTCTTTATTTCAATGTCTTGATGTTTTATGTCTGTTTTACAACTACCGGTAATCCTGTTGAACATAGTAATATATGTTGTTACTAAAAAGTTGTATCTTGATATTTTTTTTACTGTTCCATTTTAAAGTTTAACCTTTACTATGAAGTAACCTTGTTCTGTTTTATATTATATATATCAAAGTATTGTTATATAACAGAATGACAAAATAACAGTAATGGGTATATGGAAATGAAGACAATATACACTGGATGATTGGTTAACAAACAAATCTGATAATGAACACCTTCACAAAACATTTTTATGTTCGGACAACAAACACCTCACAGAACAACTTATGTTCGGACAATAAACACAAGAAGAAGCAATGTAAAATAATGAATACCAATTGTCTTCCCTTGTCTTTGGGCAAGCAACAATTCGAAACTTTTCGGAGCGCAGGAGACGTCGACACTGACGCTCAACCCAGTATATACCAATAGGATAGTATTTCTGCAAACTTTGAAACTCTTCCTTGTAATTCCAGCCTTTTATTTTCCTGACAGAAACAATTCTTTTATATTATTTGTGAGACTGTCAGGCAGGCACTAATTAAGTTTTGTGTCGGTTTTTATTTTCGAAAGGTGAGAGTATAACAGCAAAGGCAGAGAGTGGGCAGAAAATGTCTGACATTGCTGGGCAGTATGGCTTATACAGATCTAAAGTAGGCCACAGTTAAGAAAGATACAGTATAATCAAGAAGACTCAAGCAGCTAAAGGAGTAACAAAAATCACATCTGAGAAATAAAGAAGGACCAGGTTGAAGTTAATAAACTTAGGAATCTTTACAATGACAATACTATTAATTACTTCTGAAAAATCTTGAAGAGAGAAAAGCAATCGACATTGGACAGATTCTTTAATGCCCCACAAACAGAAAAAACATGACTGATAAAAATGCAAGACTGTGCATATATGCATTTTTATTATTACATATAAATAAACATAGTAAGAAAGTATACAATTTTTTATATTTGGGGGTCTCCAGAACGGATTAATCAAATTCCCATAAAAATCTATGGTAAACTGATAATCGGTTAACGAACAATTCAGATAGTGAACAAAGTCTTGGAACAGATTATGTTAGTTAACCGAACATCTGTGTATTTCAAAAACATTAATTCATAAATTAGATTTTTACAGTTAATAAGCCATATTTTTCTATTATTATTCTATTACAGATGTCAATAGCTTAAGCTGGTTTTGATATGTGTAATCTGCATTTTGTTAGTCTTCATAAATTTTATGAATAGTTTTAATATAGTTTGAAGTTTATTTTATTTATTTCAATAAGCCATCTCTTATATACTTGATTATCAAATTATTTCAAAGGCAACATTTTAGTAAAAATAAAATTCATATTTCAATTTATGCTTTTCAGTTATAACAACATTTTTCACTTGCAAATTAATAAGTAAAATCAATTAGAAAAATTAACTATACACAGTTTTCTTCAGAATTTTTTACTTGAGAATTAGAATTATATATTGAAAACAGTCAAATAGTTTACACGTACAAAATTAACATTATTACTTCACAGAATTACCAATTAAGAAAACTTTAGTGTAAAATTACTAAATAATATATCTAATCTTTTGAAGTTTAAGACTATTTACAAAAAATTAATTTTCCAAGTCTCTTCTGATCCTTTTTCACAATACCACAGAAGTAACAGTCTTTCAGCTTGAAGATAAAAACTTCATTAATGACCAATAATAGATTGTTAAAAAAATTCACACAAAGTTAAAATTGATCAAATGCCAACCTTTTATTTGAGGATTTGGTGCTTTTTTACATTAAAATTTTACATTACTGTGAGAAATTTTTATCACTGTTTTTGATGGGATTAAGTTCCAGTATTCTATATTTCCCATATAAATGTATTTACAATTTAGATTTATAAAAATTTTCACAAAATCAGTCTAGCATGTAAATCAAGAATAAGGTACTGTACATGTAATTATGAAAACAATAAAGATAATGTGATTAATATAAATAATGATTTGGCTGTCTAAACAATTCAAATAAATATTAATAATTCCTATATACAAATATACACATTAATCAAATACAACAGTGTGGGAGTATATTTAATTCACTATAGTTAACATTTATCTTAATTATTATTTATTTTGTTTATTTATAAAGTAACACTGTATAAATTCAGTACATAACAATAAAATAAGATTGTTAACTTTCTGAAATGGTTTTAGTTTTAACAACTTTTTGATACAATTCTAAAATAAGAAGAATCAATAACATTTGGAAAACATTCATCTCGAATTTGTTGGTTATATCACTTACTATCTGTATTTTAAACTTTTAACATTGTATGATATATATATACAGAATCTTCCAAAAAGAATGCTACGATTTTAAATTACTATAATTATGTTAATTATTACCTGAGAAGTATGCATTGTACACCAATCAATAAAATAACTGTCAGAGTTTCATCTTCCATCTGCATTTAAATGTCTTTTGTCTGCTGCCTCTAGGAAGCACCATAAACAAAAATAGACTCCACATTAGAGAAGGCATTTTGTGTTCTGCAGTTCACAAAGTCAGAATCAGTCATGGTGGATTACTTTGAAATTGTCATTCTGAGACAATTTCAAATTAGTATAACCAAAAACATTTATTACTGGTGCAAAATATACAACATTGTCTACTTGAAATGACTGCTAATTACTATTTTGGATTGCAAATGTAATATGTATCTATCTCTATTTTGGACAAGTAACAAAAATGGGATTTTAATTGAGTAAAAGAAATGTATGTTATAATAAAAAAAAACATGGCATGTTCTTTTAAAAACATAGCATTACTTAATAACATTTTTTCTTCTAAAAACTCTCTGAGGACCGGTATCAGTCCACAGATGATCACTTTGAGTAACACTGCTCTAGATTAGTAAAATATTTATTTCCAAAATTTAGTAGAAATTCTAAGTAACTACATTGTGTTTTATACTTATATTAGAAATTGTATTACCTGAACTCCAATGCGTTGTTGGGAATGTCGTGCAGTTTGTTTCACTAGCTGACAGTAAAACTCATTTTGCAATTCTGGCAGAGTGAGACACTGCTGCAAGGCATTTTGGGCCAAGGCAACATGATAATCAATACCTGAGGTGTCCAATGGCACTGAGATAAACAACTGGATGGACTATAGAATATAAAAACATCCTTCAATATATTTATATATTTACATTAATGGCTATTTAATTTAAATATAAATTTTTAAAATTAAATGGTACTATATCAAAAAATATTAATGAACTCTTAACATACTTCTAAAAATGTTAATATACCTTCAACTAAAAATCTGAATGCTGCATTTTTTAAATTTGATATTTTTATATTTCTCTTTTTTGTAATTCGTTAAGTGACAACAGCAGTTAAAAATTTAAATATAAAAGTAAAATGTTCTATTACAATGACAATTATTTATTTTAAATATTGTTCAAAAATTTTCAAAATTATAGTTTATTTCTCAAAATATATCTAATAAATTCATTTTAAAACATTAAATCAGCATCATTTGATTGTCAGTTGATCAGTTGATTTAATTTTTTATGTTTGCAGTTTGCATAAATTTTTGCTTTGAATCAATAAGTTCAATGTACTTTTCTTGTTTATACAGTATATATTTCTATATAAACTGTCAGAATTTTGTTTCGAATTTAATTATTTATTGGAACTTAGAATATGACATTTCTAATTTAACTGTGTTCTTGACGTATTTTGAAACCTTGTCAGTAACTAAATTAACTGTGTTCATTTCTCACATAAAAGTTGGCTGTCAACACGTTTAAAAAAATATTCTGTTAATTTTAAATTTCCATGTAAAAGTAACATATCTATTGGGTAGCAAGAGTATTCAGTCCAAATTATAACCGAGACATCATCATCCATCTAATTCTTTATTATTTTTAATAATAAACACTTGATTGAAGTAGATAATATCATTTCTAAAGTGAAATTTTTTTTATATGAATAGATGTTTGTACAGTGAGTTTATATGAATGTGTGAAAACGTAACCAGTTCTGTACATAATAAAAAATACCAAATGATCTGCTGGATTTTTTTATTGCACTACATCAATTCTGATTGATAATCAGATATAAAGCAATTTAGCTAATGGCAGGCAGTTAAGCCACCATCTCATGATAAATTTAATAATTAGAAATAAATTAATTTTTTAATTTTAATTTAGAACATGCTGGAAGAAAATATCAGACTGAAATGTGACTTGAATCCGCAATTCCTGCTTAACATGAAGATGGATTGCCAGTTATTGTACCATTCAAATCTCCATCCAATCTTCATTTCCAATGCATTCCTCAAAGACCTTCATCAGTATTTGGAAACAAATACTGGATGAAAGTCTGGATAGTATAACTGGCAATGCATCTATACAATAAGCAGGAGTTATGGGTTTGAGTCCCACTCTAAGCCAATTTTTTTTCCAGAATATTCTACATTAAAATTAAAAATTAAATTTATAATTTATTCCTAATTGTTAAATTTATCACAAGATGGCAGCTTAACTGTCTACTTTTAGCCAAAGTTCTTTGTATCTGACTATTAATTAACCTTAATATAGCCTAATAAAAAAAATCTGATGGATCATTTGGCACAAGTGTACTGAGTTGTTGTTTATGTTAATTAAATATAATAAAAATATTTAATAAATGTAAATAACTATTATGTTAATTATTTTTTGTTTAAAGATTTCTTAATATAAGCTATTTTCACACTTATTCTCTTTTATATTCTCTTAAAATTATAGCTGAACTATACTAACTTTTTAATCTTAGAAGTTTTTTTTTTTTTGTTAAAACTAATCTCTAAAACAGAAAATTTAATTATTTTAAATGCAGATACTTTACATGAATATAAAGTATATAAAGTTATTTTATTAATGATTCCAATCTATTCTAATGATGATTTTCCATCTATAGTTATTGACTATAATTTTATCAAGTTATTTTTACAGCATAAATCTAAACATAATGCTTCAAATTAAGTTTTAATTACACGAACAAGACATTTAAGAATGGAGACATTGAAACATATACAATCAAGTAAAGATGTCATAAGTTCAAATCTAATAACAAACACATGATGTCATATTAAAATTATACTTTTATTTTGCCAATCTACAAATATATACAGTCAAACTTTTATATTACATACTTATACATAATGAATTTTTGCATTGAACACTGCTCTTTAAGCCAAAAATATATGTAAAATTGCTTCTAAATAGCAAAGATAAATTTCTATGTTACGAATTTTTTTAATTTGTAAGGGCCATTGATTATGAAAACTTGATTACTCCCTCTGGGTTGAGTTTGAATTTAGGTTCAGTTTCAGATATCAATCTGTAAACCCTTTGTAAAACTGCATTTCATGTTTGAGAAATACTAGTCATTAGCGTTTAAAACCATCATACAATCCGCCCTCCCAGGTGGCTACTGGTTGTAAAGAAGGGAGAGAGAGAGAGAGTCCAAATGAAGGGGAGAGAGATTAGGTCCAAATGACATTTATAAATAAACAACAACTAACCCATTACAAAAAGACACCAACCACTGCCAAATTATCAGGCTAGAAAACAGCTATAGCAATATTAATAATTCTAAGATAATTAGGTACTAGAGTTAGGCATTAGGCACCATCTCTTGCTAAATTTAATAATTAGTATTTTAATTAAATAATTTAAATAAATTTAGGCCTACTGGAAAAAAAAAGAATCGGCCCGAAGCGGGACTCGAACCCGCAACTTCTGCTCACCGTGCAGATGTGTTGCCAATTACACTACCCAGACCTCCGGTCTGATCTCCCCTTCCAGTATATATAAGCTTACGCTACGACCATCGACGGCCATTATAATGCCAGCTGGGGACACATTTCTAGCCTGATAATTTGGCAGTGGTTGGTGTCTTTTCGTAATGGGTTAGTTGTTGTTTATTTATATATATATATGCCTTGCTGGAGTTGTGATGGCCAGTTGAGTGCCTTGGGAGGATGTGGGCGCTTAATGTGTCTCCAGCCGGCATTGTAATGGTTGTCCATGGTTGTAGCATAAGCTTATATATAATGGAAGGGGAGATTGGACCGGAGGTCCTGGTAGCGTAATTGGCAACGCATCTGCACGATGAGCAGAAGTTGCAGGTTCGAGTCCTGCTTCGGGCCGATTCTTTTCTTCCAGTTAGGCCTAAATTTATTTAAATTATTTAATTAAAATTCTAATTATTAAATTTAGCAAGAGATGGCACCTAACGCCTAACTCTAGTACCAAATTATCTTAGAATTATTAATATTGCTATAGTCGTTTTCTAGCCCGATAATTCGGCAGTGGTTGGTGCCAAATGCCATTGTTAACAGATATCAATTTACAATTAACAAATGTCGAAAATGTTAGAGAGGTGATAATTTTGGCAAATGCTGAACTAATTTTTGAAGTTATTAAATAAAATAAAATCTTACTAAGTTATCTGGAATTTGTAGAACTGTTATTTAATATAGTGTTTAAGCATTACTAAAAACTGAATATGTTGCAGGAAGTTGATAAATACTCAAAAAAGAATGACATTGTAGCAAAGTTTGGAATTTCTGCAAGTAGTTTATCAATCATAATAACAAATTGCAAATCAATTTTGAAATTAGCCGATAATGTGACACCTACAGGAAATTGTGCTAGAACTTGTGTTTACGTCAACGTAGATGAAATAGTTTTAACGCTCTTAATAAGTGTGAAACATATTATGAAGAAAGAACATTTTTAAAATTGTTCTGTACAACAAAAAATTATATTTTTTTTTTTAACAAAAATGTAATTCAACTAAGTTGTAAACTTAAAATTGAAACTATGTTTATATTAATTTAAATTACGTAAAATAACAGAAAAATTACATTAAAATAATACTTTATTTACCAAAAAATATAATTTTTGTATAATGAAATTTTCCTATAGCCAATGTTTTTGCAGGATTTAGCAACTTCATTATATAGAAGTTTGACTGTAAATATATTTCATAACTAATACAAATTGGGATGACTATAACAATATATAAATATATTGTTATAGTCATCCCAATTTAAATAATCAATAGTTATGAAATTCTATTTTTTTCATAGACCAATATGAAATATACTAGTAAAACTTTTTACTAATATCTATTGGTTCAATTGTTCTAGAAAAACCAACAAAATATCAATAAAAATTGTGCATTTCAACAGAAATCAACAGAGCACCATTAGAATTTTATATTGCTTTTTATTATTTTTTTAACAGGGAGTGGTATAAAAATTAGTAATTTTAATGCAGCTACAATATTAATATGACTGTAATTTGCTATTCAATCTATTTATTGAAGGATTGAACAGCACTGTGTTCTAGCCACAATGTATTTCTTACAATGTGAATAGAATAGTACAAAAATACTACAAAATGTTCTATCATACTGGTATTTAATCCTCAAACATATGGTAGATTACAAGCTTAACCCTTTCCATGCGGTTATATGCCTTTAAGCGTATGTCACGTGACTTGCCGTTAATTCGTGATGCGGCATACGCCTTTCGGCGTAATTAATCAAAAAATTCGATTATTTTGCGTTATATTCGATTTTCCAGCGATCTTAACTTTGATTCGCTATTCTGTAGGTCGATTGACTTTGTTTAAGCCAAAAAGTGTTTTGTGACCACCCCTGGGCCATAAATATTTCAGTAAAATAGACCCTCTCCCTGCCAAGTAATTAGAGACATAGTGTAAATAATAGCAGTAACTTCTCCCCCGCTCTAGCTAGAGAGCTGCGGTTTATTTTATTTAAAAGAAGACAGATGTATCTAACTAACAAATGTACAAAGTTTAGCGATTTTCTGTAAATTAATCATTTTTTTCTTTTGTTCGTAAGCTTCAAATTTTAATATTATTTTAAATTTCTATTAAACTAAAAATTAAACAATCGTAAACTGTAATATGTTCTTAATCAAACGCAAAAAACAGATTAAACATAGCGCAATTTTAAAGCAAAATATCGCGATTTAAACATTATCCAAAAACTGCAAAAAATGCGCCGCATGACAAATTCCACTCAATTATTTGCTGTAGATTGCCAGCATGGAAAGGGTTAATATATGTTTGTGAATCAAATTATGTTTCAAATATAAGTGTAGATTGAATTTTAAGCTAGAAACCTCAAGATCAATTTATATGCTAGATTTGACTTGTGAAATACAATTTACAATATGCACAATCAAATGAATTAAAATTATTTTAAATGCACACTACCTTAAAAAGTTTGACAGCCTCAGCTTGAAGTTGTTCGGACGGTAGAGTGGTCAGAGCCTGAGTAATATTTTCTTTTGAATATAACAATAAAGGATGTCTCCAAATAACACTAGCTGTAAAAAATTATAATAAAAACAATGACATTATACTGCATTGTATGAGAATAAAATATTCTTTTAGAATTAATTAATAATTTAAACAGTAAAAGAATAACAATTATGGAATTAGTAATGATTTTCACAAGACTGATTCTAACAGATATTTGCATTCACACAGTTTTCTACCATAGAATGGTAATTGACTTACTTTCATCACCATCTACTTCCATCAGTCTAGCAATTAATTGTTCATATTGAGTTCCAACAAGATTATCACCAGAAGAAACTACAGTTAAATTATACAGCCAGGCATCCTATTAGAAAATATACAGCATTCTCAAAGGTTTTAAGACCATGAAAATTATCAAAAGATAGAATGATATCCACAGTTCTCAAATTTGTTACAAAGAACAATTTGTTAGTATATAAATGAATCAGGCTGAAGTCAAAAGAAGTTTTAAATTAATGATTTCAATTAACCTACCATTTCTTGTTTATTTGATAACAATAGATACGTTGGTCCTTGATGATTGGGATATATAGCAACGGTATATTCAGATCTGGAAACATTTTCGTCTTGATCTTCTTCGTCACTGTCAGAGATGTGTACAACTTCTTCTACTTGGGCATCTCTCATGTTAATTTGACCTAATGGAGTCTTAAAATAGAAATCAAAATTGTTATTTTGGCTTTGAACAGAATTCAAAAATTTTAACATTTTTCAAAACTTTAACACAGTTTTATATATATATAAACATAGATGAAAATACATTTTTATATATTTTATGTTTTATTTATTTATTTATGGACCTTGCTTGCATTAATGATATTAAAAATAATTATGAAAATTTGCTTATTTTTTTCTTATTTATTTTACAAGAATTAATCACATGTAGTTATTCTTATATAATATTTGCATTATTCAGTATCATTTCCAAAACATTTTTCATAAAAAACATATCAGATTATTATACACACATGAAATTTTAAGATTCATATATGAATAACTCAAATTTCTTTTGGAATCCAATACTTTCTACACAAACACATTTTTGAATTATTTGTTTATTTACTAATGGGATTAGATTGCATCCAATGGTAACTACCTCAATGATTCCGATTTATTTTCAAGGGTCAATCAACTGAGAAGGAAAGCCAATTATGCAAAATAGACCTATTGTTTCAGATTCTCCAGTTAAATTTCAAAGAAATAACTGTCTAATCATCTGTGAAAACAGAATATTGTCATGCATAACATTTTTATTTTTGTATGATAGTACATGAAAATAAACTTTTTTTTTATAAATTTTACTATATGTGTATACATCTAATTTGATCTTAAAAAGATTTAATAAAATATACTGACAAAAATTTTCATTTCTTTACTGTATATTAGTTTTTTACTTTTAACATATTATAAAGATAATTTAATGAAATAAAGGTTAATATTTTAGCAACTTACGTGGCAAACTAATAAATTAAAAATTTACAAAGAAAATGGTGCATTAATTCTGATTATCAAAAAATGATCATGCATACAAAAATAAAAATAAAAATTTGTAAAACTTTTAGAGATGGGTGAATTTTCCTTATTAATTATTCAATCATGTAGAAATGAATATCAATTCTAGATACAGTGATACCTTGGTTTTTGTTGATAATCCATCCAAAAACAATTGGCAAAATCTGAAACTGATGAAAACCAAGGTAATTATTTCAATACGAATCAATGTAAATCCAATTAATTCATTCTAGACACTTTAAAATGCATACCAAAAACACATTTTATAGAGAATAAATATTTTGTTTAATACTAAAAACAATAAGAAATGAATATAAAATGAATATAAAAATGTAATGTAAAAAACAAATGAATATTTAACATAGCATTCAAACGGCTGCTGGCCCTGGAAAATTTCTTTGGTCCCCATGACAGAGCTAAAAGGATAGGAAAGCAATGGAATTGTTTGGCTAGATGCACGGGGTAATGCTCACACAACAAGAAACAATGCCACACTGAGCAGGAAAATGCGTGGGTCACCCTATGTTTTCACCAAATTAGCAGTGAGGTCACGTGGGCACCCCGACAAAAACCAAGACAAATTTTTCACAAAAATCATTGATGAAAACCGAAACCAGCAATAAGGGAAGTCAACAAAAACTGAGGTATAACTGTAATTGTAAAAATTTGGAAAAATATTAAAATAAATTTTTTAAATTAAAAAGATATCTGATCTCTAACATTTATGTATTTTTAGATCTAACAGAGAAGTTAAGAATATCAGAGAACAAGTAAAATGGCAAGGCCATATTTGGGACAAGACTATGTCTCAGAGACTCACTACTAAGCGAGATCACTTTGACGCTCACGGCAGGTCTCGTTCTCATTCTCCAATCATCTTTAGTATCGCTGGTTTTGAGTGCGATCATTCAAACTTCACCAGCCACAGCCACGACCACGAGGTCTTCGACAATGCATTTTCATTGAAAGTAACCTATCGAATGTTGAAATTTCTCTCCATTGCACGACGCCCCAGGTTGAATTTTTGTCAATGCAAAAATTTCCCGTTTTGAAAAAATAATAGTGGCTATTGTATCGTTCGCAATTAGTTTTTTACTTTGCACAAACAATATATATATATATATATTAATAAATGTAAAAAGAAAAAGTAATTCTATTTCAGAAGTTAGTTCTAATATAAAATTATAACAACGTGCCATCTAGTTTCAAAAAGTTCTGATGATGAAACGAGATATCTCCGGTCAATCGGTCAAGGTTAGCATGTGGCAACTAAAAATATGTGGGGAATAACACAGGACAGATAAATGGGTTTTTTCAAAGATTCATTTGTCAAAATTTGATTTAACAACATTTGCTTTTCGAACTTCCCAACACACGTGTTTGTCAAAATTCAATTTCACAATATTTGTATTTCCAATTTACCAACAAGCAATGAATGCACAAATCTCACACTACTGCCTGTTTGTAGAGAGTGTCACCATTTTGTATTTTATTGTGTTTCAGTTCTCGGTCCCCTGACTACCTACAAGTCTGGGTTTTTTTATGCGTGCATGATTTGGGCACCTAATACTCTGTGCCAAATTTCAACTCCTGACATGTACTGTACTCCTTCATACCTCTAAGCTGATAACACAGCAGGCAGTACGATTTTATAAACAAGACATAGTCTTGTCAATTATTCCTTTCACTTTCTTTATTTATTATAAACTGTCAACATACAATATTGAGAGAAGGAATTATGACATCTCAAGCCAATTTAGTAGTTGGTGTCTCTAATATATACCAAAAAAATTTTTCAAAACTTAAGGCATTTTTATTGTATGAATTTCTTGATTTATTCAGTTTAGTTTCTAATAAAACAAACTGTTATAATATTTTAGATTGTAATATTATTTTTTAAATTAGTTTTTCTCCTTCATTTATTCTTCTGAAATAGAAGATAGAACCAACCCATGACCTGATGCAATAACTTTATTAAGATTTTACAATAATAACGTACATTTTGAGTATCTGTAACACTCCCCTTCAATTATTAATCTTTTAAAATAGTTGCACATATTCACTATAGTATCTCTCAGATGGACTTTTAAGATCCATAAAAGCAGTTTATTAAAGTCATATCTATCCTTTATGACAATGTTTACTGCAGACAGAAGGTTTTTAAATCCAAAGTGTCCAGATTCCCAGACAATAAATTTTTTTTCAAAGACTTCCATGAGACAACCTAACTTACTTTGGATTTAAAAACCTACTGTCTACAATAAACATTACCAGAAAAGATAAATGTAACTTTATTAAACTCCCTATATGTATCTTAAACTTATGTGTATGAGAGATGTTATAATGGATATATGCACTATATTAAGACTGTTAATGACTGAAGAAAAGGACAGATATTCAAAATGCATATTTTTTATTGTGAAATCTTAATAAAGTAGTTGAATCAGGTTATATATTATTTATTCTTCTAAAATAGAAGACAGAACCAAAGAAATGAATCACTAACAACACAATCCATCCCTATTGGGAATTTAAAAATCTATGTAGTTTTTCTATTTTTAAAATTCCAAAGTTTGACATTTTGAACATTTGTTTATTTGATTCACGTTTAGAGCTGCCCCAGTTACAAGTACATAATTAAAAGTTATAGTAATTTTAATTATTTCATTTATTTTATGCTAAATACTTACCGTATCACTTGGTGTTTTAAAATAAAGAAACATTCGACCAATTAAAACGCACCAACATCTTCGTGAATGGCCATGTTTCACCTATATTATATAATTAATAAACACAAAAAGACAATCAATAATAATATATAAGCAATTTCATATCTGAAACAAATTACAATTCTCTTATTTATTAATATACTCAGTTTTAAATAAGATAAGATATTTTATAAAATACTACAGACTATACTCATGATCAATTAAAATCCACTGTCCACATATTATGTTTGATGTTTTATAGATATCAAAAATTAAACTTTGATATCTTGTAGCAAATAAAAGATTTTACTTTATTGAAATTTTGGCCTTTTCAAGTACTGATATTCTACTTTACATACCATTTTTTTTTTTTCTGTATAGTCTGCTTCCATTCAAAAACTTCATGATTAAGTGAAAGACTCAATGAGGTAAACATAAATTGAAGTGTATATAGATATTGATTATTTCATAAAACTAAACAGGAAAATGTAATAAGTAAAGTGATTAAACAAAGTGTTTTTAATAACAGGCAGTAACACTTAAACAGAATATAAGTAGGCTGTTTCTTTTTCAACCTCCAATGGTCCATAAAAAAAAGACATGTATAAATAACAAAATCAATTTACTACCAAAAGTTAGGTACAAACATGGTTACTTTTTGATATAATCACTGTAAAGATTGAGGCATTTGTCTATCTGTACATGAGCTTTGCAATCCCCTCTTCATAGAATGTTGCCACTAGTGACTTGCGATGACCGTAATGTTATTTTGAAGATCGTCATTAGTCTTGAACCTCTGCCCTCCTAGCCACTTTTTCTGTTAAGGAAAGAGGTAGAAGTCTCTCAGCTCTAAATCAGCACTATGCACTGGTGTTTAAAGGGGGTGAAGACTTCCACCAAGCTTAGAACTTTTTAATGTGTGAAGACTTCCACCTCTTTCCTGAACTGAAAACATGGCTAGGAGAGCAGAGGTTTGAGACTAATGATGATCTTCGAAACAACATTGTTAAGGCCATCTCGAGTCACTGGTAGCAACATTCTATGAAAAGGGGATTTCAAAGCTTGTCCACAGATAGACAAATACCTCAATCTTCATTGTGATTATGTCAAAAAGTAAACTATGCATGTACCTAACTTATGGTAATAAATTCATTTTGTTATTTACACTTATCTTTGCTTTATAGACCATCAGAGGTTGAAAAAGAAATAGCCATCATACAATAAAAATTTGCACAATTTTGAATTTTGTGATTTCAAACCAATTTGAAATTTTGTCTAACATTTAAAACTTTCTTCCAAATACTATTTAATAAGAACATTTTAATTCATTCTTATTACACAAAAAACTAATCAATAAATTTGTGAAATTAAATACCAAAACCAAAGTTTGGTAAGTTCAAAAAACTTACCTGTAGAGGATCTTCCAAAATAAATGCTATTATTTTAAATTACTATAATTATTATCCAAGAAGTATGCAACATATGCCAATTGATAGAGTAACATTCAGAGTTTTATCTCCCATCTGTAAACATCTTGTCATCTACTACATCTAGGAAGTGCCATAAACATAAACAGTGATTCCACAATAGATAAGGCATTTTGTGTTGGAAGTAGCTATAGAATTGTGGCTGTTGTGGGAAGAGAGACAACAGATATGCCAAAGAGAGTGCAGGCAGAATTTGAGTATTAGTTGAATAAATACTGTGTGACACAAGGTGTATACTTCAAAAAACTGTATCAAGCAAATGTGAAACTTGGACTGTTTTCCAATGTTTTATTGTACATTACAACATTCTCAAATAATAATTACAATAATTAAAATTGCAGCATATTTTTTGAAACACCCTGTATTGTTTAAACTAACAATAAGAATTAAGTAAGAAAAGATATGAGAAGAAAAGTATTTACAATTAGATGAGATAATTTCAACTAATTAAAATATACAATATATACATATGTTTAATGTTTATTAGGTATATTTTTAAAATAATGCTACATTTAATGTAATTATTCTATTTTGAAAGTTTTAAAGTAAACTTTTAACTTTAAAAGTACAGTTAAAGCTTTTTCATGGAATCTCTATTGAAAATGAAGTTTCTATTGGATTCCTCTTAATGTCACCATATTCTGACAGTCTCACTGATGTAATATTAAATGGATTTGATTGTACTTTCAATAAGACTGACTTCAAGTAAAAGAACAAAACAGCATGCATTAAAAATAATAATTTTTAAAAAAATATAAATTGTATTAAATCACTTCCATAATTTTTTGATTTTTTTACACAATATGAAAATAAAGTCTGTTATTAATCTACTAATAAATTAATTATATTGAATCTTTTATATTATTTAAATAACGTTAAAATACATATTGTTTAAGTAATATAAAAATGTAAGATAAGTACAAATTTATTATCAATTTATTTAACTTTATTTTAATATTTTATAAAAAAAAATCATAAATTGCATTAAATCAATTATAAAATGTTTTGATTTTTTAAAAACTATTGTTTTCAATGAATGCTGTTTTCATTCTATACATGACAACAATCAACTGGTCATATTGAAAATATTCATTAATAGGGTTTCTTCAGTTTTATTTTTTGCCTTTGTTTTAATTTAATGCCTTGAGATAACAAAATCATTTCATTAATGTAAATATTCTTAATTCCTTAAGAATAATTAAAAGTATTATTAATTTACAAACCTTAGTTAACCATCCTTCAGTTGTTGGTTTATTTTCTGCCCTGCTTAATAATAATCTGGTTGCTTTTCTCCTCAAAACATTCTGTAAAACTAAAAATAATAAATAATTTATTTTACAGTTTTTATTTCCTTTTAAACAATAAAATGTTTTTGTATTTATAACACACAAAATATTAAACAATTTTTGCTATTTTTCAGTTTTATATTTTAATTAATTTATTGAAAATTTATTACAAATTTTGAATTCTGTTGATTAAATTTATTAATGGTAATCATGTAATGGTAAACTAGTTATTTTATTGAAGGTTTAAATACATTGATCAGCTTTCAAAAATGCTATGCAATGAAATAATCAATACATTATTTTTAGAAATTCCAGGAATTACAAACTACATTTCAGATTGACTTTTTAATGTGTCCACCATCATTTGTGTTTTCTCTGGTGTCCAAATGGTATTCATTTTGGGAAATATACAAGGGATCTACAAGGGACGTTCAGTTATGAAGGTACTGTACTGTACATTTGTGAATTACAGACAAGCTGTTTTATTTACAGAAATGACACATAATAAGTAAAAGCATGCTACTTTTCAACATAATCAGCACCAATATTTAGGTACCTATTTCAGCAATAAACAAACTTTTGTATATCTTCTTTAAAAAAACAGAACATTCAAAAATTCTAAAGTATTGCCTTACTTCTTTCTGAACTTCTTCATATTATAAAAAAGACTTCAAAATAATAATGTGTACTTCTGATAGCCAGTCATATGACATCTTGTGATGTATAATCACTCCATCTCTAATTTTTCCATTGCTTATGTAGGAAGTGATGCGTCTGTGTGTGGGTAATATGTGACCACTGAGATAGCACCATCTCGACTGTAATAGACTGAAGGCAAATTTAATTTGACATTAAATCAAAGTTGTCACCAAGCTGGTTACACTGATATAACAGCTTATTGTGCTTGTGACATATACACAAATCATGATATGGCTGCATACATTGTGCCTGGAGAAAAGGATAATCCCAGCAATTTCTTTCAAAATGAGACAAACCTTATTGAGACACTGGGACAAAACCTTAACACACAATTGTTCCATTAAAAACAGAATGTCTAGTCATCTTGGAGTATACTAGTAAAGGTTATCTTCTCAGACCACATTTGGGAAAGATATGTCTACCACATCGGAAATTACAAAAATTTTTTATTCTAGTAGCTTCTCTTCTTTTGTCTAGCATATCCACAGATTCAGTCTCTAATGAGTAGGTATTTTAATGTCTGTGCTGTGTTTCTGTTCTCTGTGGAAACACAGCACAGACTCCTCTATTTCTTTTATTCAACTAAGATATCTTCTTTCCAGAAAACAGTGTCCTCTGATCTTATATATTCTTTTATCATCAAATTAGGTGGAAAATCAAAGGTGTGTTAATAGTCAGTTCTTTGGTCACAGGTGTGGGTTCCCATATACTGTATATTGAAGGTGAATTAGCTGTTCTAATCCTGACAATACAATTAATACCAGTTATTTTTTCCAAATTTTGAAAACAATACTTCATTAAAACGTTTTTATCAGTATGTTAATTCATCATCTTATTTGACTCTAATATTCCTGATGTTTGATCTGTTGTTACATTAGCTTTTTTAAATATAATTTTGTCAAAAACTTGATTGCTCTTTTTTAATATATTTTATGGGTAGTTTTTATACTCATTTATTCATTTCTAGATACTTTAAATCTTTCTATTCTTTTAAATCTTATAATTTTTTTTGCAACTTTTTTGTATATTTCAACTGTGTTCCATGCATCTTTTCTATCTTTTGCTTTTTTACATATTTAATATTTTACTTTTTATTATACTTAATTAAATTTTTCTACAAGCATAAGAATCTGGCATAATTTTCTATCTTCTTAATTATATGTTTCTTGTCAGTTGTAGAGAAACCATGTTGTGCTAGATTGATAAGAAACATATAGAATAAGCAATTTCATTTTTACCATAATTTTTTACTTCCAAAAATGATACAAGAAATACCATTATATATATATAAACCTTTAAATTTAACAAGAATATAAATTGGCAGGAGTTTTCTAAGCATCAGAATGCTTACTTATCTCTTTTCTTTTAATCTAGATGTTGAGAATGAATTTTGTCATTACTCGCCTAGTCATTCTCTAAACTAAAGCAACAAAGTCTAGTGTCAAAACTATATTAATGAGAGTGTAAGAAATCAGGCAGTGTGTTAATATAAAATTTACAAAGATAAAAAAAAAAACTAAAAGTAAAAAAATTTTAAATATTGGCATTTAAACAGTATTTTCAAAATAAAACAAAACAGAACGTATTTTCAACATTCATGTTATGAATTTTGTTTTACCATCATCACAAAGTGAAATATATAACAGTGAATTGGTATTTCATTTTGTGAGCATTGCAAAACACAAGATAATTCAACAGATGTAACATTATTAACAAATTTGTTGAAAAAATTTCAACAATCTCAACAAAAGTATCTTCGTACTCTTATATGCCAGAGTGTTATTTACTATGTTATTTACTTTGTGTTTCTATCCCTGAAGAGGAACTGTTAGATAATATAGTTCAAAATGCATCTGGTGTAAGTACATTTTATTATTTAAAAAAAATTTTTTTTTTAAAGTTTTAAAATTATATATCTATTTTTAAATACATTATAATCAATCTCCCGTGGCATACAAGAAATAATTTCATCTCTTATTTTCCACCAGTTAGGTATTCATCTATCAATTTTCATATAACTTCAAATTATAATAATTACCAATAACCCATAAAAGTTTATAAAATGAAATTTATAACACATATTGATTAAAATATTGTATTATATGTATTAATTAGTGTTATTGGAATTATTATAGAAGAATGTATATTTATTCTATCTAAAAAATATTTTGTTATTACATAAACTAAAATGTAGATTTTTCCTTTTTGTACAAACACTGTCAATATATAATAGTCCTAATTCAGCATCAGCACAATCCATTAAATTCTTTTAATTGTCAGACATAGATTTGTAACAGTTTTTACTGAGTTTATATGTATGTATAATTTCAATTATCTAATCACCATTCAAATTACATTTATGTTAATATTTATGTACAATAAACCAAATTAATATAAATGATGTTACAATGTACAGTATCTACAATAAGTGTATCCTTACTACAAAATCAAACATCTAGGTCCATAAAGGAATTTCATTACAGTTACATATGTAAATAATGCTTACCACGAATCCATTCTTCCATTGTAGTTATTGAATCTGCTGTTAGATAATAATTTCTTTTGCTAGTAGATATCTATAACAACATTAAATTAAAACATTAAATTCAAAATAATTTATTTATGAACTGTTTAATTTAAATAATTTTTTGATATTCTACTTAAATTGCTTACAGAATTATTTTATTGTAATAAATTTAATCAAAATAGGAAGTAATAAATCTATGCTGCTTACTTCAAATGTTGCAGCACCTTCTGCACGATTCACTCTACAAACTTCATCCAAAACTATCTGACCTTGAGGTTTACGATTGATGTCATTCTGGATTTAATATTTTAGATATTAATTTTTTTATTATTTTAATAAATTTAAAACTAATTGCTAATAACTAAATTTTATTTTAAATCATTCCTCTTCTACTTTTATGTTAAACATAATTTTTAAATAATGTTACATTTTTTTCCTCCTTTATTCGAATTCATTATAAAATAATTTATTTTAATTAACTCTTCAGCAAAAGCAAGTTATTAATTTATTCCTGTTGACAAAGAATTACAAACAAGAGAATGTTTACAATTGCTTACCAGTGTTATTTCCAATTTATATTTTTGAAATATAGTGTTATAGTGTAGGTTCTATTTTTTAGATGACTAAAACATTATTCTACAGTAGTCCAATTATTTACAGCAACATATTTATTATCACTGTACAGTGCTTGTGATTCACGTAAGTTATGTTTTTACTTTCAATCATATATTATCATCTTTCTAGTTTAATTATTTTTTTATTATTAAATTTATATTCTAGATCTTTAATTACACAGAATTTAAAATTAAAATATAATAATAATAATAATAATAATAACTCTCCCGTGGTCACCACCTGGTCGTGGTGGGAGAGCCCAGTAATTTTACTGATCCATAGGGCAATGCAGGCTGGAGCATAAGCTCCTGGTAGGGACACCCATGCCAGTAAGGTTTATGGGGAGAAATGAAGCTAAGAGTGACCACGCCCACATTCTGTGGAGATATTCATCATGGTAATAACTAGATCAAAGTGTGATACCAGCTCGGACGTCGCCCGGGTTAACAAGGTCCGCGTTCGTGGGTTAGGCAGAGGCTCACGTTCGAAAAATAGGTCACAGTCTCCCTTGGTTATTGGTGGCGAAAGCAGCACCGGCCCAAGCATGGCTACTGCAATGCCCTCAACAGATGTGAGGAACCAACCTAGCCTTGGTGTTTCTGTGGCAATGCATCCACAGACCACAAAGGCTGGAAAACCACGCCAACGGATGAAATGGACAGTAGAAATGAACGAGTTTATCATCCGTACTTATTACACGATCACAAAACTCGAAACAAACATGACAGCATACAGACAACAACTACACCATAGATTCACACAACAGTATCCTCACCTCACTGTCACCGAACAAAGGGTTGTTGATCAAAAAAGAACAATTATACACAACAACCTTATTCCACAAACAACACTTGAACTTATCAAACAACAGGTTGCTGATCAAATACATCAACAGACAGAAACATCTCACATTAATGAAGATCACGTAACCTGTCAGGATAATCCAGCAACAAGCATTGATAATAACACACATACAACAATTACCACTAATGATACTACAGACACTTCCTCATCCATCACTGATAACATAGACTTGGATTTAGTTAATACGCTCTCACTTATATTTCAGGAAACACTCACTAAATATACAGGTACAGATCCCACACAACGACCACGAATACCAAAAATCAACACGTCAAAGGAAGTAGGAAAAACACTAAATTATGTAAACACTCACTTACTACCACACTACATTTATTCAATTTCTACACTCGCAGACATTCATACATTAGTTTATGCTGGGGCAGTCACAGTAGTGACACACCATGGACTGAAAGTACAATCACAGACAAATACACAGAAAACACAATTCTATCACAAGCCTGCCTGGCAGAGAAGAATAGAAACACAAATAAATGACATTAGACAGCAATTAGGCAGGCTGACACAATACACTAAAAACAACATAACACCCAAATTAAGGAAACAGCTCAAAAACATTTTCAAGAAAATAAAAACACGCACAAAACATGAACATCACAACACACACATTACAGAATACATTGATACACTAAAACAAAAACTTGCTGCCAAAGCACGTAGACTCAAACGATACAAAACATGTACACTACGAAAACAACAAAATAAATTATTTACAAACAATGAAAAACTCTTTTACAGACAAATTAATAACAAAGCAAACACTGATACACAGCACAGTGGCACACCAACAGAAGAAGAACTCACAACATATTGGTCTTCTCTTTGGTCCAGTGCTGTCACGCACAATGCTGATGCAGGCTGGATCGAGGAGGAGAACAGAAACTTGCACAACATACCAACTATGCCCTGTGTTGAAATAAACATACATGATTTCCAATACACTGTTAACAGAACACACAACTGGAAGACACCTGGTGTAGACAACATTCACAATTTCTGGTACAAAAAGTTTACATCACTGCACCAGGAACTAGCTAAACATCTAACACACATCATCATCAATCCACAAGACATGCCAAATTTTCTTACTCAGGGCATCACCTACATGAAACCTAAAAACAACAATACCACAGACCCCACACAATACAGACCAATTACATGTCTTCCAACACTCTACAAATTATTGACATCCTGTATTGCAAACAAAATATACAAACATGTTGAAGAACACGACATTCTAACAGAACAACAAAAAGGTTGTCGTAGAAACCACAGGGGATGCAAAGAACAGTTACTCATAGATTCAGTCATTCTACGGCAAGCACACAGACAACACAGAAACATACACATGGCATATATAGACTACAGAAAAGCATTCGACAGTGTTCCACACAGTTGGCTGCTACATATCCTACACATGTACAAAATACATCCATCACTCATTGCATTCTTTCAAAACACTATGCAGCACTGGAGAACAACACTACATCTCAGGGTTAGTAACACTTCCATACAAACAAACCAAATTTTTATTAGGCGAGGAATTTTTCAAGGAGATTCCTTGAGTCCTCTCTGGTTCTGCTTAGCCCTGAACCCATTATCCAACATGTTAAACAACACGCAATATGGTTACAATATCAGACACGAAAAAACAACACAGTTTACACTGTCACATCTCATGTACATGGATGACATAAAACTTTATGCATCCACACAAAAACAACTTCATCAACTCCTACAAATCACACATTCATACACCAAGGACATACAAATGGAATTTGGCCTAGATAAATGCAAAACAGTTCACATAGAAAATGGAATCCTGAAGAAAGAAGATTTTGCACTTGGAAATGGAGACATTATTGAATCCATAGAAGAGGGCAAGTTCTACAAGTATTTAGGATTCCAACAGGCCAAACTAACAGAACATACACAAATAAAGCAAAGATTAATTAAAGAATACCAAAGTAGGTTAAATGCTATTCTCAGAACACAATTAAATGCAAAACACACAGTTAAAGCAATAAACACATATGTCATCCCAGTACTCACATATTCTTTTGGAGTTATACATTGGACTCACACTGATCTTGAGCAACTCCAAAGGAAAACAAGAACAACACTTACTAAGCATAAACAACATCATTCTAAATCCGCCACAGAAAGATTAACCCTTCCACGTAAAGATGGCGGACGTGGCCTGATTGACATAGTTAACCTTCACTACAAACAAATACAGTCACTGCGAGAGTTTTTCTACAAAAAACAAGAAACATCACAATTACATAAAGCAGTAACTCTAGCAGACTCGAATAACACACCATTAAACTTACACTCACATCATATGGACACAACACAACATATAAAAAGCATAGACACCATTAAGCAATCGTGGGCTCGAAAGGCACTCCATGGCAGGCATCCTTACGATCTGGCCCAGGATTTTGTTGACAAAACTGCGTCAAACAGCTGGTTAGCTCGGGGATGCCTCTTTGGGGAGACGGAAGGATTCATGATTGCCATACAGGATCAGGTCATAAATACTAAAAACTACAGAAAACACATAGTCAAAGATGCAACACTCACAAATGACACATGTAGAAAATGTCACATCATGCCAGAAACTATACAACACATCACATCTGGTTGCAAGCTCTTGGCACAGACAGATTATTTACACAGACATAACCAAGTAGCAAATATAATACACCAAGAGCTTGCAAAGAAACACAAATTAGCAGACATCCACGAACCATATTACAAATACATTCCACAGACAGTATTGGAAAACAACACGCACAAAATGTACTACGACAGAGCCATAATCACAGATAAAACAATTTACCACAACAGACCAGACATCACACTCATTGACAAACACAATAAAATCACATACATTATAGACATATCCATTCCAAACACTCACAATATACAAAACGCATGCACTGAAAAAATTAGCAAGTACACAGAACTCGCCCAGGAAATAAGGCATCTGTGGAGGATGGATAAGGGTGCTTATTGTACCTGTTGTTCTCTCCTCTACAGGTGTCATACCACACACACTACACAAAAGCCTGGGCACATTAGAATTGAATAGAAACACATACATCACACTACAGAAGGCCACTATATTGAATACATGTCATATTGTGAGAAAATTCCTGAATACAGACACACACACTGATACACTTCTTTAATTTCTGTTTTGGTTACTATGCCTTGACTTTGGTCCGGCATAGTACACAGCCACCAGTGTTAACCGAGTATATCTCACTTAACCCAACAAAAAATTAATAATAATAATAATAATAATAATGCACTTGGAAATGGAGACATTATTGAATCCATAGAAGAGGGCGAGTTCTACAAGTATTTAGGATTCCAACAGGCCAAACTAACAGAACATGCACAAATAAAGCAAAGATTAATTAAAGAATACCAAAGTAGGTTAAATGCTATTCTCAGAACACAGTTAAATGCAAAACACACAGTTAAAGCAATAAACACATATGTCATCCCAGTACTCACATATTCTTTTGGAGTTATACATTGGACTCACACAGATCTCGAGCAACTCCAAAGGAAAACAAGAACAACACTTACTAAGCATAAACAACATCACCCTAAATCCGCCATAGAAAGACTAACCCTTCCACGTAAAGATGGTAGATGTGGCCTGATTGACATAGTTAACCTTCGCTACAAACAAATACGGACACAGTTTTTCTACAAAAAACAAGAAACATCACAGTTACATAAAGCAGTAACTCTAGCAAACTCAAATAACACACCATTAAATTTACACTCACAATATATGGATATGACAACATCTAAAAAGCATAAACACCATTAAGCAATCGTGGGCTCGAAAGGCACTACCATGGCAGGCATCCTTACGATCTGGCCCAGGATTTTCTTGACAAAGCTGCATCAAACAGCTGGTTAGCTCGGGGATGCCTCTCTGGGGAGACGGAAGGATTCATGATTGCCATACAGGATCAGGTCATAAATACTAAAAACTACAGAAAACACATACTCAAAGATGCAACACTCACAAATGACACATCATGCCAGAAACTATACAACACACCTCTGGTTGCAAGCTCTTGGCACAGACAGATTATTTACACAGACATAATCAAGTAGCAAATATAATACACCAAGAGCTTGCAAAGAAACACAAATTAGTAGACATCCACGAACCATACTACAAATACATTCCGCAGACAGTATTGGAAAACAACACGCACAAAATGTACTACGACAGAGCCATAATCACAGATAAAACAATTTACCACAACAGACCAGACATCACGCTCATTGACAAACACAATAAAATCACATACATTATAGACATATCCATTCCAAACACTCACAATATACAAAACGCATGTGCTGAAAAAATTAGCAAGTACACAGAACTCGCCCAGGAAATAAGGCATCTGTGGAGGATGGATAGGGTGCTTATTGTACCTGTTGTTCTCTCCTCTACAGGTATCATACCACACACACTACACAAAAGCCTGGGCACATTACAATTGAATAGAAACACATACATCACACTACAGAAGGCCACTATATTGAATACATGTCATATTGTGAGAAAATTCCTGAATACAGACACACACACTGATACACTTCTTTAATTTCTGTTTTGGTTACTATGCCTTGACTTTGGTCCAGCATAGTACACAGCCACCGGTGTTAACCGAGTATATCTTACTTAACCCAACATAATAATAATAAGGAAAATATAGCATTTATCAAGATTTATCTTGTATATCTGAATTCAGATCAAAATTTATGGGTGAGAAAAAATTCCAATCTAAAATTTTAATTTATTAAATTATACCAAGAGGAAAGAATTATAATACCATCTCTATCAACAGAATTGGAATTATTTTTTAAACCTTATAATATAAAAACCGAAAGAAAAACTATTAGAACTAAAGAAGTGCAAAAGTCATACTCGGGTTGAACTGCAAAGCACCAAAATCATCACTTTGCAATATTTTATTAAAGTGGCAATAAAAATCTAGTTCACTTATTTTGACATTCAGCATGAAACTGAATCAAATAGCATGCTTCAGGAGAAACAGTAGAATGTCAAATTCCTGTATGATGGAAGTCTAATGCACTACACACCTAGAGATGATGTCGTGTAACAAGTTCAAACAGGAAAGCAGGAAATAATGTTGAGAACTGAAGGCAGTTTTCATGCAATGCTGCCCAGAATTTCTAGATTGGAAATATTTAATCAGCCAACAGAAAATTTGGGGAATTTTTTAAGTTGACACTTTCACTTTGATCTTTTTTCAGTAGACTAAAGGACTTTTGAAAACAGAACATGTGAAATACTGTTTAAGCATCATGTTCAACTGTTATTTGGAATTATTCAAAAATTATTCCTATTTCTAAGTGGCAGCTTAACAGGTTACTTTTACTTCCCAGACTCCAAATTGATAAGACTATCCGCACCTACATTGATTAGTAAGTAAAACTGCAAACTACAATATGAAATTTAAATAAAATCGCCAATCAGTTACAGGCAAAATGGTTGATGTTTTTTTTTTAATTTTTCAAGGTGATCCATGCATACTTGTAGAGAAAAAATTAATTTGCTTAAGTAATACACAATAAAATGATCATTACATTTATAAAGACTATTGCATTAATTAACATTATTAAGAGTGAACTATGTAAAAATGAGAATGAATTAAATGTGTGTGTGAAGAAAATTTAAGCCTTTTTTTTTTAAATACAATTTTGTTGAATAACATTTAACAAAAATTGAAATGGAAGAAGGTTCTAAAACAAAAACTTTTTGAATATAAATATACTCTTCAATTTCATATCATACGTAAGTATGAAATGAAATTGCTTGGATGTTGCAAATCTCATTGCATTCTTATTCATAATATCACTACCGATACATTTAATGATAAGTGATTAAGTGATTATTATAAATTTAAACATTAATTTGATATATTAATTTACATTTGTGCAGTGATGGACTGGATCTAAAAATATTAGTTGCCAGGAAACAAAAGGGGTTCATCCCAACTATAAGGCTATTTTTTAATTTGTTTATAAAAAATAAATAACATTTTCAAATAATACATAAGTAAAAGAAAGGTGCAATTAAATTTTTTACTAAATAAACATATACTTTTTAGTTTTTTAGTAATTACAGTGTACATATACTGTACAATACATATTACTGGCAATATACAGTAGATACTAAATGTAAATACAAATTTGTTTAAATTTTAAATAAATCATAGATGTTTTTAAATAGTTTGCTGGTAGTGAACATTTTACATGTTAACAAGCAATTTAAAAACATATTTCATGCAGTCCACTATTAAGCAATCACCTGAATTCACTAGATGATTGCATGAATCTGTCAATAATTGCTTCTGCATCCAATTCATCTAACAATTCATTTTCAATAGATAGCAACATTTATTATTCCAAGTTCTCCTCAGACAGTGAACTTCTTTGCCTTGTCTTTATGATCTTTAGCTTTGAAAATGTCCTTTTGCATTGGACTTGAGTAACAGATAATGTGCAAATGAGTTCACAAAGTTCATAAAGTCTTTTTCATGAAGTCTATTGGATGCCAGAATTTTTAGTACACTTGATGGACAAGTGCTATAAATTTTACACTTGGATTTTCTTGACCATCTTGTTTCACCAATTAACTTTAATTGTTTCATTTTTTCTCATCCTAGATGTTTTCCAATAACTTCTATCCATACAACCATTCCCTTGTATGATGTTTTTACAAATGCTGTAAATTCTAGAACAAATCAAAAAAGAAATTGCAGGTACACAAAGTTCTATTGTTTCAGGTATCACCAAATTCAAGACATGGATGTAGCATCATATATGAACATTTCAATAAGCCACATCAGTAATTTTATTTTGTAAACCATTATACTTATTGCTCCATCTGTACTATTAAATAAACTTTAGTGAGATAAATTTTAAAATACTGTAATGTTTGTCACTAGATTGAAAAGTACTGGTCCTGTATCATCATTACTTAGCACATGTAGTTTCTCAGATACTACTTTTAAGCACATACCAAATAATAATGAAAAAACTGATTGATAAATGAATTAACCTGAATAGAATAATGTTTTGCATAAGAAACTTCATGGCTAATTCTTTCTTGTATCATATTTTTCATAATTTGGATTAAAATGTTAAGAGTTGTCAGGTATGTAATAAATCCACAACAGCCTTTACTTTGAGCTTTTTATTGTTATAATCATTTTATTCTTTGTGTAGGCTTGTTTTGTACTGCACAAATGTGAGCTGCCATAATGGGGTCATATTTTGTCATCAATTACATTATAGCTAAAAAATTGCCATAATTCAGAGTATAGGCCGATTTATTTCTGTGATCTCAAAAAGGAAGCATTTGTTTCCCTAACATCCTAATCCTTCATATTAAAAGTAAAAAACATATGGCAACAGTATATAAAAATTAATAATTAAAAAACCACACCAAACATACATAGCTAGAACAATGTGAAGAGCTAACAAAGCACACTCAAACTGAAGCCAGTGCCATTAAAAATATTTGCTATCTTTGCAATGTTTACATAGCACGATACAAAATTGACACCAGCTGCACATTGCAATCCTAGGCTGGCATTCCCACTAAGTTTCATTGCATAGTCACAATACTAAAGATCAGAGTCTACATAACATATGCTTTGGCTTAACATAATCCCAATCCGAATTATTTTATCACAGTTATTTATTACATTCTTAAATATAAAATAGCCTGAAAAATTAATTTTATTAAAATAGTAATACAGGGTAAATTGTAGTTGTACAGTTGTACAGTACATAATAATAATATTGGAACTTGTATTATATTTTTAAGTCCTTCTATTATATTTAACTTATAAAAACTCCTTAACATTTTAAACATATTGTCTAATGTTTAAGGGGCCCATTTGCCACCGGGCAAATTGACATCCTGGCCAGTCCACAACTGCATTTGTATAACAAACTTTTTACTATAATAATTTTGGCATTAATAGATGTATGCAAACTTAAAAAATAGTAATTCACTATTGTGAATATTGTATAACTTTTGAAATAGTCACACAATAAAATTTCATTTATAATTTATTTGAAATATTCACATACAGTATGTATTAAATTATTCATTAGAAATTGTAATTTGTTTAAATGAAAAATGTAATACCTGTGTTTTATAATAACTTAATATTCCATTTTTTAAGACAAACCATCTTCTTCTCCAAGTTTTTAATTTTCCCCCTAATTTCGTTAAATAACCACTTTTCTCCAAGGACTCCTTTAAGAATAATAAATTTTAAAATGAGCGCATTAATTAGCTTAATTTCTCCAATAATAATAATAATATTTATCGAATGATCATTCCAAGAGCAAACAAAGTTTTAAATGATATAATAGAAAGCATTATCTGTTTAAATTTTATTTTTATATTCTATAAGAATTGTATCTATTGAAAATAACGATCTTTAAAGATTTCATTAACACTGAAAATTATTCATTAAAAATATATAAATACTCTTTTTGAAGAAATTCGAGTTGGAGGTATCCGTAAAGATGGATGATCCATAGAATCTACACTGAGTGTATCAGCAGAAAGAGCATCAGGTGGTATAGCATAATCATCAGAAAGAACTGATTCAGTGGAAGTATCTGTTAAAAATATTGAATATTTCTTTTAATTTGAAATAACTACATAAGAAAAATAAATCAGTAAAAGCTAGTAGAATTACTACAATAATTATTTCACCTCGTTTTACTGATTTGGTTGGAGAAGGACAACTCTTCTTTGCAGGAGAATCAGATAAACTATCTCCTGTTTTTCCACCTCTACTAGGACTACCTGTTGAGGCACTTGATTCAGTCTCACCGCTAGTTGTATGAGATGATGTTGTAGCAATAGTTATCCGAGTATCCTCATTATCAGATGAATCAGTTGATTCTCCAGTAAAGGGAACACATCGAATTTGAGATGCACGCTATTTATTAGATTATTAAAATATATAAAATTAGTTTTAATTTAATCATGATATTATAAACATATCTTCATATTTGTGTTTTTGTTAAACTGAAACATGTGATTGCTTAATTATGTG
This sequence comes from Centruroides vittatus, assembly GCF_030686945.1. NCBI lineage: Eukaryota > Metazoa > Arthropoda > Arachnida > Scorpiones > Buthidae > Centruroides > Centruroides vittatus. The sequence continues at coordinate 869,793 of NW_027122171.1, forward strand.
TAAATACAATAATCAAATCGACAGTTTAAAAACTTTAAACTCATTATTTTCTATTTTTAAAAAGGTTATTCTATAAGATCAAAATCAAAAGTTAAACAGATTTAATCAAGAACTTTAATATTTTGTTTTTGAATTTGTCATTCTTTGATTTACAAACTTTAATCAAGAATTTATAGTGATAAAATTTAATGGCATTACAATATAATACAAAAATTCTATTAATAAAACTTTAAAAGATTTTAGTATTTTAAAATATTAATGATTTGTTAAGATTTACAGCTTTTGATACATATTTTATTAAATTGTTTTTGTTACTTATTAAACTTTCTTATTATAATCAGATGAGTTAACAGAAATCTTAAATCTTACTAATATGGATAGAATGCTTCATATAAGTTTAGTTTAAATTTGTTTTAGATAATTAATAAACAAGCTTTCTGTTAGATAAAATGGAGATACAAATTATACTTTTAAACACAAAACATTATTTTTTAGCATTTATAAATAAATGAATATATATTTATCTTTATATCCTGTTTATTGTTAAAGAATAAATGTATGAATTTTTCTGTGTATAATGTTAAAGTTTAATAAAGGAAATATATTTTAAATAATTTTAAAAAATTAGCATTGCTTTCTCCATAGAAAAATGTATATGCTGAATTCACATTTTAGAATTATAAAAATTTTTTAAATACAGTCAAACCTGTTTTTATGCGGTCTTTTTTGTGCGATTTTTTATTTATGCGATTTTTTTATGCGTTTTTTTTTGTGCAGTATAGTTGGCGACTAGTCTCGTGCGATTTGTCATGTCTCACGTTGACTTATTATAGCTAAATAAACTTATTATAGCATAAATGAACTTATTATAGTAATATTATTGCATGAATATGCAAAAAATGAAATAATTTATTTTTTAAGTCAACAAAACACCACCTGGACTAAAATATGTAAAACAGACGATAGACGAGACGATGCAGTCAAGTGCTGACATCTGTTGTCAATAAATTCTATTTTGTACGGTTTTGAGTTATTTTCTATGTGAGACTTTTTTATGCGGTCCCTATTAACTGCATAAAAAAAATATTTTTTTAATTGTGTTGCGAAAACTATTTTTTATAGCCACTCGTGAAGTTTCGTGCGATATTTTTTATGCGTTTTTTTTATGCAGTCCCTATCCACCGCATAAAAACAGGTTTGACTGTATATGAAAATTTTGATTAGAAGTACTTTGTCTTGGCAAATTAAAGAAATGACTTATTTTCAAATAAGCTAACCTGTAAAAATAATCAATAACAATTATCTTTTCAATACTTAATTTCTTAAAATAAACTATATAAAATCAACTATTCCAAATAATTAAAGTTACATCAAAAACTTTTTGAAAGTAGTTTTAAACATATTAGACTTGCTCAATTTATTACAATTTGCAATTTATACAAAACAAAGAAAATTTACAGACACTGATCTTTCACTAATTTCTAAATTATAAAATAAAATTTCTATATTAATCAATTATTAAAAACAGCCACTGAACAACAATGACAAAATTAATTTTAAATGTTTGAATTAAACAAAAACACTATCCAATAGTTGAAAATTATTTAAAATAATACAGTGGACCCCCGATATAACGTGCATGTCGGGTGGGAAACAACACCCACGTTATAAGGTGAACCGCATTATACCAAGCGGCGCGGTGGCGACACAATAAATTTATTCAGAACGATTTGAACTATATACTGAAACCACCCATCAACTACATACATATTATGTATTTTAATAAAAAAACTCTATTTATTAAATGTTTTATTAAAATTCACATAACATAGTTATACATCGTAATAAGTACATACAGTACTGTATAATTGTTACTGTACATAGTGTAGCTTGTCTTTTCTTTTACTCATCATGCATACAATAATCAAACACTATTCAAAATACATGCAGGAACTCAATACATACACAATTACTCAATACGCAGTAACAATAAAATGCGCTACTCACTAACACCGCACGGACCTGTATACACGTGTTTGAGCTTATCGTGTTGCGAACATCACCCGCGCTATAACTGAGTGCGCGGTATAGCAAACAGCACTATAATGAAGGTCCACTGTATTTTAATAAATGTATTATGATTTTACATATAAAGAAATCTTAGATAAATTTTTATGAAATTTTCATTGTAGAAAATTTAAAGAACAAATAGACCAGCTTTATTAGATTGCTTTCTGCAGATTTCCATGATCTATAACTGTTCTGAGAGAATCAATAAGTTCTAAATACTTTCTTAAATCCATTAAAATGATTTATTATTATTTAATTTTTATAAATAATTAAGATCATCATATTAAAACTATCATATTTAATATTCTTACTTTAATTAATTTTATTGTTTTCATTTAATAATGTGTGTTAATGTTTGTATTTAAAAAAATATAAATATCCTTAAAAAGTATAATTCAAATAATGTTTTATCATTATTAATATATTCAAAAATCTTACATATATGGCTATGTTTTATTTATAGAAAATAGTAAAAGATAGGGAGTATAAAAAAAAATTTTCTTTCAAAAAGAAAAAATTTTCAAAAACTTGAATAATTTAAGATTCCCTTTCAAAAGGGATCCTTATGTTATTCAAATTTTGAAAAACACTGGAATAGACAATTAATAACAATACATACTCCTTTGACAGTGGCATATACTGGAATATTCAGATCAGTAAAAGCTCCATTTATATTTGATTCAGATGTTTTTCCAGTATTTTTTGGTGAACCTTTTATAAATATTTTAAATTATTATTTTATATGAACTTCACTGATGTAATTTATTGCTTAATTTCAATAATGATGGCATAAAAATAATTTAAATACCTGTATTTGTGGCTTGTAGAGAATCACAAGATAAACTGATGCCACTTACAGCAACATCATATATTCTTGATTCCTATAAATTATATCAAATAGAAGTTAAAAAAAATTTTTCTAAATATTCTAATTGATTACTTTTTTACGCACCCATGAAGGAAATCTATGAAGAGGAGGTGTAGGTGGCTTTCCGTCTTGATCTTTATTTCTTTTACCATCTAATCCAAGAATAATAGGAAGCTCATTGCTCGGTGTATAAATTTCTGCATAATCATGGATTTCATTGTCTGCTTTTACTGTCCATCTTCGTTCAAAACCAGCTCGTAGATCATCCAAATTCATTTTTCTTTGACCTGTTAATTTTCTGTCAAGACTCCCCCCAATTCGAGAAAGACCCTCAAGTTTACTTTCAGCTCTTGTTGATGTTTTTTGATGAATTTGATGATGGTGATGATGATGATGGCATCCTTCATCAGAAAGATAATCATCTTTAGAATGTGATATATTAGCATCTGTTGAGGTTTCGGTGTTTTCTGATTCCTTTGTCGATGCTTGAGAAGGTGACCTTGATACTGCATCTTCAATACTCAGAATAGTATCTACTAGTGATTCTCTGTAACTTCCTAAATCTTCTTCAAGTTTATTCATTTCTTCTGATATAAAAATAATATTTCCTTCATGATCCAGCTGAGGTTGAGGTTTACTTTTAGGTTTTGATGAACAAGAATAAACTTGACCTTTCAGTCGAGAAACATCTGTTCCTCGAGGGTAAGTATGAGCAACTCTAACTGCATCTTTTCTATCTTCTTCTATTTTAAAAGGATGTTCTTTACTTGTTTCAGTACTAACTGATTGCTGATCTGTTACTTCTGATGCAGTTCTTTCATGTTCAGTAGTATTCTATTAAACAAAATAGAAAGGGTATTAATATTCTAAGTAGCAAAATTAAAATAAAATTTTTAAATTATTATTAAATTTTGTATATTAAGTAATAATATATTTTTTAATAAATTTTATATACTTTATATATTGTATTTCCTTTCCTATTTTTAAAGTTTATAAATCTTAAGTGTAAAAAATGAATAAATATTTTTTAAAAATTTGATAGTAATTTCTAATTACAAATCTGTTTAATTATAGTATAAATTTGTTACCATAAAGTAAATTACCATATTTTATGGACTATAAGATGTACCTGAATTTTGGAGGCAATTTTTCAAAGAAAAAAGTGCATCTTATAGTCCGTAAAATACGGTATATACATATAAAGAAAATTTATACTTTATGTTTCAATATGTTTCCATAGAAATATTAACTCACAAGCACATGCAAGAGCAGCAATTTTCTGCACCTACTGGTTTTTCATAGGCATTTTTTCACCTAATTGACTTACTTAGATATGCTTCCATATTCTCATGCTACTTGCTATCCATCTAACTGTATGAAAATTTTGGTTAAATAACATTTTTTTCACTTACCACAGACCTTAAAAAAACTGCTATGGAAATTTTATGCCTTAAGCATGAAACTGTGTACAAATTTTTTCCCACACAATTGCATGCATATGTGGCAATTTTCTGTTGTTCTAATGTCAGTTTTGGTGATATCATTAAAAATAATATCATGAAGGCTCCTCACAATTGCTACAAGAAGTAGTGATGACATCATGGATGTTTGTCAGCTATACATGATGCAATGACACAGTGCTCTACAAGTTGCTACAACCTTGAATGCTTGTTTATGTAAGATAGCCTGAAGTGTTACAACTTTTGACAATTTACAATAAATGTTTTTCCAGCTTTATTTCAAAATGTTTTTGCATGCATTTTATTCCAAAAAATACATAATAATAATTTTCTGATCCATCTCAGAAACACCTCATCCCTCCTATCATTTATTATCAGCTGAACTTGCTTCAAATTAAACCATGCCAATGTAAAGTTTCAAAGGATTGTTTAGAGGACAATATCTTGTAAACTAAACATATGAAAATTATTTTCATACACTGTTGAAAATTTTCATTGTGCAGACATATTACAGATTTTTCAGACTTGTCAAATTTGAGGAATGACAATTACATGCAGAGTATTATGCTTGAAAAATCAGTAGAAAATCACCACCTTACACATGTGCTAAAAAAATAGGGCATGTGATTACGGGTTTATCAAAATAAAATTTATAACATATTAATCTATATAATAAAATAACATTATAATTAGCATATACTTCAGATGAATGATCATGATGAATTTGATGAGATTTAGGACTGAGTTGAGAGAGCTGAGTCAACCTATTTTTAAGTAATTCCAACTGCTTGTTGCATTTTTGATTCTGTTCACGCAAATGCTGATTTTGTTCTTCCAGCTGAAATTAATTAATTAAACAAAATTAATTTACAATAATAAAATTATTTTGAATTATTATAATACTCTAAGAGATTTATTTCCTATTTATAGATTTATATTACAATAAACTATTGTATAGGAAACATTAAATATCAGCTAACTGTTCTATGACTGAAGACATTACATTACATTAATAATGGATAATTAATGAGTCTAGCCATCATTGATTTCCAACTTTTAAGCATTAATTGGTATATCACAATTGTTTGCATTGAGTGTTGTAGACTCTAAATTATCTGTATAATTAACATCTATCTCAACAAAATAAGCTATTATGCTTTCATCAATCAATATATTTGATTTGTAATGATAAACTACCTTTTCTGCGGGTATGTTATAGTTTCATTTTTTAAGGTCACATTATGTATTCTTGTTATACAATTTTGTCTAAAATTAATGTTTAAACTTTTTAGCCAGTATTTGGTCAATGAATATATTTATATTTTTAATCTGTCAAGGGTAAAAATTATTGACAAATATTATTTTGTTAGTTAAATGAAATCACTTACATCTATCAATAGTGCCATAAATGTTTGATTCTTTAAAACATTGATTCTTAACAGGGGGCCATGGCCCCCTGGGGGTCCGTAAGAAGTTTGCGGGGGCTGCCAAATTATGCAAAATTTCCTTCATAATATAATAAAAAGAAAATTGATGTATAACTGTATAACTGAATATCGTATTGAAAAGTGAAATAAGAAAGATGAAGTTTTTCCTATTTAGTTTTTTTTATTTATTTCTTATTTCTTCCTACATATAACTTTGTTAGTACAGAAGAAATAAATGCAAATATTCTACTTACACCACAGTATTTACTTCTTTTATTCCAAAGTAATTCTAAGAAACTATTAATGCTTGAAATTTTAAAAATAATTAGGAAAAACAGTAGACTTAATAGTAAGGCTTTGAAAATTTAAATATTTTTGCAAAAGATATGCAAAATCTTTATGACAAGTTGTGAGTGTTTTAGTTTTAGTTTAGTTTTAGCATCAACTTTGGATCGAATAATAGTGCATTTCTTTCTTATATTGTATGTTTGGTTTTAATTATTTATAACTAACCCATAAAAATGAGCAAAAAACAGAAACATTTATAACAATTATAAAAATACCAATTTATCATCAGCTGATGAAGATACAATCATTTATTAATTCTATTAATGTAATTTGAATTCTGTGTTCCAAACTAAGTGTGTCCCAATCTTGGATACAAATTCGTGCAGAATATCCTCCCCTGTTTTCAGCAGCAATGTAAAATTTGCTGCCTTTTGCTAGTACATATTTTTGTGAGAAAGAGTTCTTAACTATGGTAGATATAAAAACAAAAAAACACAATCGATTGCAATTAGATTCCTGCATGTGGATAGCATTACAAACAATTGAACCACGAATTAACAAATTAGTTGAGGATATTCAGCGGGAGAAATCTCATTAAATTATTTTTGAATATTTTTTGTTTTTTCTATGAATTTTTAAGTGTTTCTTATTTTATTTTTTGTTAAAAATTAATGAGTTTTTATGTTTAATTATGAAGTTTGAATGTTATTTAAATAGATAAATGTAAATCATAACTTTATTATTTCATTATTATATAAAAAAATAAAGCAACAATAAAAAATTCAATTTATTATAGATAATTTAACAAATATAAATAATAAATTTAAATATAAATTATTATTAAAAAAATGAGGGTTACAAAATAATTATAAAATATTTGTTGGGCCACGAGTATAAAAATGGAGTATGGTTAAGAACCACTGCTTTAAAATATATTTTGTGGATTTATGTTAAGAGCTTCACATGAATTGTACTTTATGATTTTTAGTAGCAGCAAATAAATTTCTAAATTAAAAAACAAACAGTCTTTTACAATAAACTATTACTATTCTAATAATGTATAATGAATTTATTGAAATGGTTTACTCATCAATACAAACTAGTTAAATGATTCTTTCTTGAAATCATACTGTGAATACATAAATTACTGCATTTAAAGTTATTTTATGATTTACTATATTTATTTTTTTTAAAGGAAATGAAATCTGGCTAAAAACTTTATAATTTTTAATCCATGTATTTATGAACATTTTTATTTTATTCCAATTGATTTGGTCTGTTGTACATGAAGTCCAATATACCTGGGACTGTTATATCAAGGATGGATTGTAATTATGTTCTGTCTATCTATAGTTTATAATATATATGATAAGATATGTAATAATACAACTTACAATCAACATTAAAATATTTTTAAGATGTAAGAATATTGTAATTATTTTGATAGTATTCACTTTCTGTTTATAGGTAAATTCTAAAAGATATTAACAAGCAAATGATGAAGATCTGTGTGCTTTTGAAACAACAATACATTAAGTACAAGTTACGTGGTGAATTTTAACAAATTTCTTATTATATTACATGTGTAGTTGAATATAACTATTTTATATAAATAAAGGCTGTTATTCCATACAGTATATAAAATATCATAGATAATACTAGTGAAATGTTAAAAGAAAAATAATGCAGTATGCATTTATATTTGACATTGTTTTTGAACATGACTGTTAATATTAACAAATATAATGTTTAAAAATTAAATACCTCTTTCAGTTTGTGTGTAACCCATTCTTTTATTTTTGCTGCTTTTGCTTCTACTTGTTTTGCCTCTTGCATTCGAAGTTTTTTCTAATTAAATTGATTAAATTATTTATTTATTAAGTTGATCATTTTTGATTTTTAAATATTAAAAACATATTTAGAAAAATCATTTTAAATGTCTTAATAGAAATTCAATAACAAGAAAGTTAAAATGTACCTGTTCAGTTACTTGCTGCTCAAGAGTAGAAATTATTTTATCTTTTTCTCTACATGATTTTTCTAATTTATTAATATCTTGATTTGTAGGAACACCACTTTCACTTTGTTGTTCACTTTTCCAACCAGGCTGAGGTAATTTTTGTTCCATTAATAGAGCCTATGATTAAATATTTGTTTGAATTTTCTTCATATGTATATTAAAGTTATTAGTAATTATGATTATAAGTAAGTTAAAGTGTCAAAATATTATATAAAGGCAATCTATCAAACAGCTATCACACCATAATTTTTTACAATTATAATAGATTTACAATTAAATAGCATAACTAATATAATTCTGAGAGAGAATCACTTCTAATTATGGATTAAACAAAAATATAATTGTTAAGCTTGAAAAAATTAATCTAGAAGAAATTATATTTGTAATTTGTAATTTTAACATAAGATGACATATATTTTCTATTTTTTAATTTTTTTATTGACTTACAATATGGTTGAAAATTTTGTAAATCATGTAGTGAAGGTAATCTGATGAAGAATTTATGGTAACTCAAAATATGTTTCTGAAGTCTTGTAATATTATCATTAATCAAAATTAAAGATCTCAAAGCTCTATTTATTGTGAATATCCTTAAATTTTGGATATTTGAATTCCAAAGAATTACCTAATTATAAAAATAATAAATAAATTATGAAGATTGTTTTGTCTTAGATAAAATTAATTTTAGTTGGAGAATTATCTGCTTTATTAATTCTCAAGATATTCACCTCTCTGTTGAATGTCTAACATTTTATGCACATAGTTTTACAGGACAAATATATAAATGTAACAACTCATACTGATAAGTAATTTTAAGTCAAAATTAAATTAAAATGGATTTTATATACAATTTGATGGCTTAATTCCATTCATATGAATTTTGAAAGTTGTAATGGCTTAGACACAAACAAAAAATTTATATTTGATAACTGATATTTAATTTTTATCAAATGTATTTATTATTTTTTAAATGTGCCCTTCCCAGAGGGATGTGTTTAACATTTACATATTGAGGCAGACAAGTATCCTCAAATGAAAGGTCCACTTTGTCATGGAGCCGTTAATTTTCTCATGTATGTGCAAAAGGACAAATTTAAAAGACACTTTTATGTATTGTCTATTTTAAGAATCTTTTGTAAATTTTGTAAAAAATTCATAATACTAAACTAAAATATATGCTTGTCCTATAAAAATAAATTCAATACATAAGATAGCCAACATTCAACAAAGAAAGCAATATCATTCAGACGGATGACATTCTTTTAAAATAAAATTGGTTTTGTTGAATATATAAATTCAAAAATTTTTTTATCGTATTTTTTTCCTCTTTCTGAATAAGAAACAATAGTTTCATGAGAAAAAAATAATCTAAATATAAAATTCAAATTTGTAAATCATAAATAAAATTATTGTAATAACCAAATTGCTTTTTATATGATATTTTGAGTTATGACAATAGACAATTTTTTCCACTTCTGAATTAGAATTAATATTATAAAAGAGAATTCTTCTGTGAAACATCATTTATATTCAATATAGTTTTGTTTTCATCTATAAGAATGGTAGTAACAGTCAAATTTTAATAATATATCATAAAAAAGAACCACAATATACCCTTTCTTCTGCATCTTCTGCACGTCTTTCAGCTTCAGCTACTCTCCTTTCAAGCTCAGTCAACTATAAAGCATAAATTTATCATTATTTTTTCTAATAACATTATTAAATCATTGACAATTTTTTATTTTATGCACATAAGTTTTTTCCTATTAATTATATATGAAATTATATTAAAAAAATATCTAAAAATAATTTCGGAAAGTGAATTCAATTAATATAATTCAAAATTTCTTATTTTTATTTAAACCAAAATTTAATATTATATTTTAAGAATTCTATATTTATAATATTTAATTTAATTTTATTATCATTATTATTATTATTATAATCTTGGGATTCTTCCAAAAAAATAATTAACTTATATACAAGATATGTTAATGAGAAACAACAATCATTAAGATTATGGAAAGACTTAAATGGAAAGTATTACTTTAATAAAAAAAAAATAAATTGAAATAAAAGAGAAGAATTATTTTAAAGTATTTTTTCTAATCTTACAGAAAATAAACTTGGGAAAAATTAACTAAAATAAACATTAAATCAGAGCAAGTTGGGAAAAGTAAAGCGGAGCTAAAGTGTACAATATTTATAGCCCGAAGATTCAATCAATTGGCTACAGAAGATGCCAATGGCAATTTGTTAAGTACCGTTCAATTCTCATTCAGTTTTGTTCAGTCACATCTGGAATAATCGGACTAAAAATCGAGTTAAAAGAGCTAATTTTACAAAATATCTAAATTAAATGATATGCAACTTTTGAATTAAAAATTTAAATTGTACAAAATCTTTACTAATTTTAAATAACAAAATTAAATTAGATAACTAGATCCTATATGTTTTTCTTGCATAGAAACGATTAGATGTGAAAAATAAATATAAAATAATATAAGTTAAAAAATTAGTACACTTAAATATGAGTAAAAAATTAAATATAGAATTAATATAAAAATGAAAGTTTCTATTATGGAATCATTTCTAAATCAATCCATAATAAAACTCTAAATGTGGGATTTTTACTTAAGATAGCAGTAAGTATTTAATATAAAGGATAAACATCCATTTTGTCTTTTGAAAAGAAATGGATTTTACAATTTTACAGTGTTTTAAAGAGTTAAAAAAAATATAACTCTTTAAAATCAAATTTTTATCACCATTTGATAAGAATTCATTTTTATCACTGTTCAATGGACAAGTAGTCTAAAAAAGGAAGTTTTGGTAATGTCGTAGCATGGTTCTCAAGACCAAGCAAATAAAAATTTTCCACAAATTTTGTCATAATTCTTTTGGTAATAAGATAATTGTAATTGCTATTATCCATTCATCCCTTGGTGAGCCTTCCAGTTGAACAAGACATAAAAAAGATAGAATATTTCAAGCACACTATATAGCAGTTTAATGTTTGCTTGTGGTTTCCTTCATTTCCTAATGGTTCTTAAAAGAAGAATCAGTACAAATCTGGCATTTTCTAATTTGATCCAGACTCACTTTCTCTCTAATTCTATACACTTATCAATACAATGAATATCATCATCATAATCACCACCACCATAACAATAAAAAGTTCATTAAAAACACTTGTATTAATAAATTTATAGGTTTCAATAACAAAAATGCTAGAATATTGATTTTAAAAATAATCTATATTTATCAAAAGATGTAAATTTTAAAATACAATGCAAGTGAAAGGATCTATCTAGCCACCAAATTAGAAAGATCCATTTCTTTCTAATTTAGCAATTAATTTAATATCGAAATAATCAAATTCAAAATTTTTAGTGAAAGAGAAGCTATTTAAAATGTTTAATTTTTGCAAATATTTTCAATCTATTGCTGTATTGTACTTCTATGATATAAACTTTTATTTTATAACTAATAAGTCTTAACAATGACCCTTAAAAGATTAAAGTCATTTAAGAAAATTAAATATTTAATCTCTTGAAAGTAGACTTTTTTATATTTTTTATAAAGGTTGGTTAAAGATTAATACGAAGAGGAGTCAAGAAAGAGCTGTTAACGTTATTAATTTCATAAAAATTATTGGCATTCTTCAATATTTAGAAAAATATTTAAAAAAGAGGGGAAAAAATATGCAAATAATCTTGAGAATTTTTCTCTTTACTTAAGAATTTATTTCAAAAACTTAGCATTAAACATTATCATATTTTTCAATAATAAATTTGATAAGTATACATTAATAGACATATAGTTAATTACCCAATCAGTTAACAAAGATTATATTAAGATTGGTTAAAACCAGTTTGAAACAGCTGCATGTTGTTATATGTGATTCATCTGTTTCATTGGAAGCAACTGAATCACAAATAATAAAATGCAGCAATTCCAAAGTGGTTTTAGTCATTCTAAAAATATACCTCAGTTAATTGACTTTTGGACCACCCTGTGATATTCCCAAATTACTATTAACTTTCACATCTGTTAAGTTTAATTATAATTACAGTGCAAAGATAAATTCAAAACAGTATTGATTTACAGTTGTTCAAGTATAGTTTATGATATAATTTATAACACACAATTTTTTAAACTCAAATAAATAAAAAAATAAACTAATATTTATAATGATAAAAATTGCACATTTATAAAAATTTTATCTCTAGATTGCTATCTTCCAACCAATAGATCACAAGTGTAACACCACACGAATGTCAAGTATTCCCCTATGCTTAAAAAGATGCATCACCCAAAGTGATTAGGAAACATGCTAAATCATATTAATCTTGAAAATGCAGTTTAAAACTTAATGCATCTTTCACCCATAACTAAGTGTATCTAGAGACAAAGTAAATACTTTTCTTCTCGATAATTTTATACGTAATATTAACAAATTAAAGGATTTTTTAAAATTAAAATTGTATATATGTCAAGCATTTTCAATACATATATCATTATCCCAGTTTCAAAGATGAAATTCTTTACATTCTTATAAAAAAATTTTATGTAAAAATAAAACATTTAAGATAATCCAATTTAAATTTGTATCTTTTTTTTTTTTTTTGAGAAACTATGATTGATGATTTTGTGAACCGAAAGTGAACGGACTCATGATTTTTTTCTGGATTTCCAAAAGAGCCAGTATAAATAGGTCATAAATTAAAACCCACTCTGTACTCTTTAATTCTTGATAGATTTATCTCTCTAAAATAAGATACTATATTTTATTTTCTCTCTTTGAAACAGTTTTTAAAAAAATTTGTCTATAAAAAAATAAACAGATCTACTCTAACAGACAAGCAATCAAATAAAATAGTACATTTTATGTGATTGCAAATATTGTTAACAGAATAAATGCTATAATTTTTAAAAAATTACATCTTTATATTCAAAATTTTCTTCCTTTTATATATATATATATATATATATATATATATATATATATATATATATATATTTATCAATTTTCAAGGAATATAACACCTTGCAACAATTATGTTGCAAGGTGTTCCTTGCAACAATTATGAAAACAAAAACTATGCAACATTTCCTGCAAATGACTGAAAAATTAAGAATGTCAAAATGTAAATTTAAATTAACCATAAAGTTTGGCTTTAACTTAATTATTTAAGATTCAAAAATACTTTAAAAAGTCACAATTTATGTGATTTTTAAGTCTATATTCAGAATAAATTAATTATAAAATTTGTTTTATTTTCATTGATATAAATGCTCAACTATTCTATGAAATAATACATTATTAACATAATTTAATCTAAACTAAATTACCAAAATGAAAAAGTATAAATTCCAGGATTTATAATGTATACATTATTAATCATTTTGACATGGCATCGATTCACGAAATTGAAGAGTTGAAATAAAAGTTAAAGCAAACAAAAGTTTAATGAAAACAATTTTTATAAATATATTAAGTCCTTGAAGAGTAAATCAATAATGTCGCTGTCAATATATCTGAATATTTATTTTCTTTAACGGTAATTACAATAACAAATGGTCTTTTATCTTAAAATTTCATAATTTTATTAATTTAATTAGCTTAATTAAAAACAGGAGTGTAATTTCAAGATACTTATATTAATGCAGAATTTCTTATTAATTAAAATACTACTAATTTTTTACTGAATTAATGTGCAAAAATCTTTCTGCAAATTCATCTTGATAATTATAATTCATGTGAAAAAAAATGTCTAATAATAAAATAATATTCATTTCTTTTATTGGTTTGTTATAAAAATTTTTGTTACCTTTAAAAGAAAAAAATTTCACAGCAAAAAATGAGATTTTATTGAAGCTTATAAACTACCTTCCAAGTTAAACTAACATTATTTATTGCAGAGTAGCATTTGGATAAAATCTATGCAAAAAATAGAAAAATATGAGAAATTTACAAAACTATACATAAAAAATTTAGCTTAAATAATTCATAATAAGATCAAAAACTGGTCTTTAAAAATATCTGTATTTTTTCCACAAAATTATCCTGAGTAACTGCAACTTTTATTGCAGTTACTCAGAGAAAGAAATTACTTACAAGTTAGCCAGAGGCTCTTCCAAGATGTTAAAATCAAGAAATAACAAGAAAAATTCTGTCTGACAGAACATCAAAAAGTGCTTAAATGTAAAAAATTAGATACTACAAATGTGTTATTTATGAGTTGGGAATGTTCACAAGTTAAAAAAACTAGATAGAAAAAGCAGATGCTCAAGTTGAATGCACAAACACAAATACAAAAAAGAAGCATTCACTCCCTCTACTTAGTTTATCGGTGAGATTTTTTGACCATTAAATAGTCTTAATTTGTAAATAAGATATTTGTGGCATGTAATTTTTTGCATTTAAACATAATTTTTGATGTTCTATGATGCTTTATTTTAACATTTTAGAAGTATATATGGTTAGCTAGAAAGTTGTGTTAATAAACTAAAAAAAAAAAGCTATAATTAATATATTGTACAACTTATATAAATTGAATTTTTTTATTAATCACATTATTATAAGTATAGAATTCGTGTACTTTTATTCTCATACGTCCGACGACAACCACAGTTGTCACTTAAATAATTAGAAATTAAATACTTTATTAATTTAGCTGAGTAATAAAAAACAATTAATAATGTTAAATATTAAATAAAGCATTTAATAATATTGCATGGCTTATTTATTTATCTTGTAAATTTTTCTAACAACAATAACAATATATGTTTAATTTTTCTTATAAAACATTACAAGCATATGCTTTTTTTAATCATTTATATTAATTATTTTCTTGGAAATTCATAATTAGTTCAAGCCATTAAATTTATTTAATCAAAGAATACTATACTATGATATATATAAATTGCTATCTTATTCAAATATTTTACCACTTACAAACATTAAAAAAAATAATAATTTTGAATTAAATCATTCTTGCTTAATATGCAAATTACAATCTAATTTGGTTAACTGACTTTTGGGCCACTCGTTATACCTTAAGAATTAAGAGTAATCCCTTTTTCGGGTTAATTAGGAGTAATGCATTCCTAAAAATGCATGTAATAGTCAAATATCTGAGAGTCAAACAATAAAGTTGCATGTTATAAAGGGAATAACATTCCTAGTGTGTTAAAAACAAACATAAAAGTGCTAAGAAAGGAAAGTTTTACTTTTTTTTTTTTACAGGGATTGCTACAATGCACAAAATATTACTTAAAATGTCTAAAAATATAGAAAACAAACAAAAAAATTAATTTTTGCTAATGATCGAACTTATTACCGAAGCCAAAAACGGAAGAGAATGCCACAAAAAACAGTTTTGAAATTTCTATTTATCTGTTGAAAATGTACAAAATTCCTAATTTGGCATACAAAAAGTCATTTAAATTTATCAAAATATTAAGTATGAAAGACCAAAATGTTCGAAATCAAGCCTAAAAAAAATTACATATTTAAAATAAATATAAAAACTTACACACAGTTCACTTGTTATTTGGTTTAAAAAAATAATAATTATAATTTAGTTTTGTCTTGAGGAAACCGTGTTTTATGTTTTCTTTCTTCGCAATAATAATAATGTTAATTATTTTCCAAAAAAAAATTAATGTGCATAATAAGAAAATCAGAAAATAATAATAAATTCATACACTGTACATAATGTAATTTCATTGGAAATTTATAAATAATATAAAATCAGTTTTTATAAAAATATTTTTAAAAATTCAGATATAAGAAAATCTTAAATTATGATTTCAATTTTAGATAATTTAATAATAAAAAATAAATAGAAAATTCATTGCAAAATTTAATACTATTATAACATTCCTTTTAAAAAATTAAATTTAATTTAATATTACAAGTAGATTAAATTTTCTTTCCACAATTTTTAAATAATAATTTCCTTTCAAGTCCAATAAAATTTAATAAACTACTCGCTCCAAAATTATTTTTATAAAAAAAAAAAACCAAAAATGTGAATTTTCAGAAAGAATAAAAAAAAGTTTAAATGCATTATATTTAACTTTTTAAAATATTTTAAGGCAGACTTTTTAATGTTTCATTTTTAACGATTTTCTTTTTAAGAAAATCGTTAAAAATGAAACATTAAAAGCAAAAAATTAAAAGCGAAAAATTCAGTTAAATTTAAAACGATTCTTCCTTACACGTCTTATAAACCATGCAGTGAAACTTGATTTACAGGTGCAAAGGCTCCTTTAGCTTGGAGACGAATCAACAAACTGTTAAACTGTACAGTACATGAACATGGGCAGATTAAGCGAGTCTGAACACATTTTACACGACTCTGGCCCTCCAAAAATTTTAATACATTAGAAATATCTCTTCAAAATCGCACAAAAAAAGTAAGTTATTTTTCTTATTTTTTTATAATATTACTCTTAAAAAATATATAATTAAGAGAAAAATCTTATGTGAATGATAAATGCCAGAAGGAATAAGACTGTCTGTTACCAGGACAACGAACTAAAGGCGTCAGATTGTCGCTAGTCGGAATAATCAAACCCTAAAGAAATAAAAAGTCCAGATAGTCGGGCTCTTTCATATTATTTGAACCAAGCGACAAATGGCTTTTGCTTGGAAAATCCAGTAAAAGATGAAGAGGAGGGGGGAAATGTGCTAATCTGGCGTTTATATTAAAACGGGAAGGAAAAAAATCTCTAAATTGCTGACGTCACCTACGTGACAGTGAGACGTATTAGTGACGATTCGACATCATAAAAGCGAGGGGGAGGGAAGCGTTTGCGGAAATCCCCGTCGCCTTATCTAGATATCAGGGGACAAATTACCTGCATCGGTCCATCATTTTTCTATCTCCTCGTTTAAACGCAATTAGTTCAATGCGTTTATAACCTTCATTAATTAAGCGTTACCGCGCTACTTTACAAAAATATTTTTACGCTAATATCGTGTATTTTCGTTTTCTAACGTCTAAACATATTCACAAAGGCGAAATATGTGTAAGTACGTTGGAATTTGGAAAAATAATGCAGCTTTCAAAGAATTATTCAGAAATAAAATTTAATTCTTCGGGTGAGAAGCGAGGGAACAATAAAAAAAGAAAAATAAATAAATAAGCGAAACGGCAGTAAACTTTGACAGATACACGATAATTCATTCGTTATCTGTAAAGGGAAAAAAAAGTCGAAAACGGACATGACGTTCTCTAGAGTACAATCAGAAGAATTTAGACATAATTCGCGACAAACGAATGAATTGTCAATCAAGATAAGTGCTGGGAAGAAAACGCGATAAATGAATAAGTAAATGCGGGCTCTCTCGGCTATTTTTTTCTCCCCTTACCTTTTCTCTAAGAAGCTCCCTTATTTTGGCAGCCTGTCTACGGAACCTGTGAAGCGATAATTCCAATTGGAAGCACCTTTCTTGCCAATCAACATCGACTCCGGCTTGCCACATGAGGGAACCAACCCTCCTGATCGGCTCCCCGTCCACATCTTCGTCTCCATCTTCTATATCAGCTAAGAGGGATGGTAGAGACGAGAATATGGCATACGGAGGAGGAGGGGCTGGTGGAGGCGGAGGTTCTGATTCCGACATGATCGTCAACTAACCTGAAACGAAAAAAAAAAACAAAAACAAAGTCGTAATTATCGTATGACAATTTATTCATCATTAAAGTTTACTAGAAATAAGCCCATTAAAACTGCTGGAAGAGCCTTAATGTCATCGATATAAATCTATTAGAACGTTCGAAATTGAAATCGGTGCAACAACTGGAACGAATAAATGCTTACATCACCATGGAAACCAGTGAAAGAGAATTAAATCTACAGCGGGGGTATTGTATGTCTTTTGATGGCGAGAACACGTGATGCTGCTACCGAATAGTCGTTTTTCGTCCATCACAGAATCAACACCCGGTCATCCGAGTCAGACGGATCGATACTTTTCTTCACCTGTCAGGTAAAAAACAGGTAGCGAGACAGGCCAGCATCCGACGTCACAGTGGAAGGACTACGTTGCCACTCGCCTCCTCTCGAACTCGCCAGCAATCAAGGTCATCCTCATTGACTGAATATCATTGTTTATCAGTTCCACTAAAGAAACGTTTGATGAGTCATTGCTTGGCGCCATGCCAACTCGCCATGGCAACCGGTTCAAAGCATCATTATTTTACTTACTGTTAGTACTGTAATATGGTCAAGTTGAGAGTGACTATCATACTTTAAACAAGAAGCCGCTTTGCGGTTGCAGTAAAGGAATTCGATTGATCAAATGATGCTCCCCTACTCCACCAGCATCTTCTTACTTCCAGATAAAGTTAAATTATATATGTACAAGTACGTTGTGTCTCTGTGTGTGTAGGCATGCAAAAATCGGGATAATCGAGGCAATGGCACGATTTAAAATTCGCCCGAAGCCAGCGTAATTTTAATATTGGCTACGGGCAATTTGGCTTACTTAAATGGAATTTTTAACTGGAATTATTTCTCTTCTCCCATTTTTTTTCTGGCAAGGAAACAAAATGAAATATTTATTCGATAGTAGAAATTTGACTTGTTAGAGCTTTAACGGCGACAAGCTATTAGCAATTCGTCTTCGCCACTGTCTTCTGATATACGAGCCGCTGAGTGCTCGAACAGTTTGAATCGATAACGTCTAGCAGATAAAAATGAAACGTTTAAGGAGAGAGAGACAGGCGAGAAAGGCCCGTATTTTCATTATTTTAATAACGAGCAATTATTTAAAAAACAAGAAAAAAAATTGAATTTCCAAAAATAAATATCTCCATGTTAAAAAAAAAAACACGAGCATTTAATGGGGAGGAGAGGAAAAACAATCGTGTTTTTCTCTCCACTTCCCCCTTTATAGAGAATAAATATACTTATGTTCAAGTATAAAACTGTCTTAGAGCGATAATATAAGGTGCACAATACACTATCAGATTTATTATCCACATAAAAAAAAGAGTTTTTTTAACGCTACATGTCTCAAATTACAATCTGTATACACGTTACAATCTGTTTCGATAAAACTAAACACTCTTTCACACCCGAACAATTGCCTTTCTTCGCCATAATCGAATCGAAATACGTGCCAAATGTACATTAATTACGGTAAAAAAATAATAAAAAACAAACCCTAAAAAAAGTCGAACAATTAACATTTTTTCGCCACTAATCGAGAGAAAAAGGTTAAAAACTTTGGCGTAATTATCCAACTTCGATAGTTAGACAATACGAGTTTTATCAAATAATTTCATGTAAAAAAACTCAGCAACGAGTTGCTTAACTTTCCCGGCAACATTTAGTGGTGCCGTCTGTTATAAAATGGCAAAAGACTTAATTTAGAGGTTAGGGGTAGATTTTATGAAGAATTGTAAATGATGATAACGCGCAAAATCGTCAAAACCGACCCTACTGGAGATACACACGATCCCAATATCTCCCCACCCCCTCGATCTTTAATAACCAAAATTTAATAGCATCGATCTCCCTAATTCCTGCAAAATTTCAGAAATTTTCGACAAAAAGCACAGGGGTTATTAAGTTTCAAACATGATGAATAAAATCATGCCCCACACCCAACCATACATGTAGAAATTACCCCTAAGTTTTTTACATTTCTCGACGTTTCAGGTGTTCTAAGCCAAAAAATGTAAAAATCTTGGGGAGGGGTTAATTGTTTTGACCGATCGCTATACTTTCCCTCTGTTATATTTAACAGCCGGGGAAAGTAAAATAAATAAGGGGAAAAAAATCGGAAACTATTAACATATTTTCATGACTTCAATCTCCAAAACTTATCATTCGAATTACCACACATTGGCTTTCCATCCATAAAATTACGTTTTGAATTTTAAAATAGACACGCGATTCCGTAATTATCCAATCGACAGCTTAGGAGAAGTTATTACAATTTTAAATCGTGTATATCAGAATCCACACACTTTAACAGTAAAAAAAAAAAAATGTGTAATATGTATACGCGTTATCTAGAATTTTATTCTATTTTATTTCCGTTCGTATAAATGCTTACAGACCTACAATAATTCAATAAAGATCCTTATGAAGATAAAGATCATCAGGTCAATCGTTTAAATCTTGACTTGGTTTATAAATTTCCTCTAAGTTATACGTGATCTTGGAGCTCCTAGTATAAAATTTCAAAAGGAATTATTGACCGTATGCTCTTGTTTAAGTTTATTCTTTATATTTTACTAACGAAATTGATGCAACTGTTGGAAGCTGCAACTAATCTAAAGAGTTTCCTTAATATATTTTGAATTGTAATCATAATACGCTGCAGAATACGTTGGTTAAAACCGAATTTCTTAAATTATTCCTGACAAATTACCATTAATTTTAAATTTATTGTCGTTATAATTGTTATTTTTTAAAAATTTTTGTTGCTCCTTATAAAAATTACGAGCCGCAAATTATTTTTATGTATAAAAAAATGTTAACAAGAATTTAAAATATGTAATTTTCTTTTTTTTTTGTGGATTATAATAATCACATATTTTATTAAATTTTCGAAAGCTTGAATTATTCAAACAAGCTGGAAAACAAGATGGTAATTTTCTTCATTCAATTTTTATAGGGAATTTTAATCCTCCGTAAAAATTGAATCAGGAAAATTAGCATCTTGTTGAATCGAGAAACTTTTCAGATCAACATCTCCACTTTATTGGAGAGAAGATAAAGATCCAAGAGATGACTTCTCAAACGTATGAAGTCCGTAAGATGTAAAGAATATCCAAATGTTCTTCCTTAAATGTATGGAAACAAAGGCGATAAAATTCATAAGATCCGAAGACGAAAAGTCAAAAAAAAAAAAAACCCAAAAAAAAAAAAAAAAAAAAAAAAAAAACACATTTTTAAATTTACGGAGCCAAAATTCAAAATCTAAAGGATCCAAATAGAGCCAAAAGATCTCAACAGCAAGATAGCTCTTTCGTGAACCTATGGAATCAAAGATAAAAATCCACAAGATCCAACTCTTCCATGAATCTATGGAACCAAAGATGAAAATGCGTAAGATCCAACTCTTCCATGAATGTTTGGACTTTTGCTCCATAGATTCTATTTAAATCTTTTGGCACTTCTTTAGATCTTACATCCAAAGAAAAGTCAAAAGATCCAAAAGCAAAATCCACGAATTTACGGAGCCAAAGATGAAGAGCCAAAAGAGATCCCAGGATAACTACAAAAATATCAAAAAACGATTAACCTTTTCCTCGTATTTCCATACGATGGCAATTAAGCAGGCAATTTAATTACCAAGTAATCTCCGATCACGTGATACAATCTTTAAAAAAGTAAATTCTAACAAACAAATCAACATCAACAATTTAGGGTTAACGAAATTTAATTAATAATAAAGAAATAAACAAATATCAATCGATCACTTACCTAAGATGATATATTCCATTTTAAAATTAAACAAAATTGTATATAAATACGAAATAATTATGTCATATTTCTTCGTTTTATCCCAAACGCTTACTGAAGGTTAAGAAAATCATCTGCAGACGCCATCCTCGTCCACCCGACTGTCTGGCGCGTGCGATGACGTCATAGCACTCTCGCGCTTCGGTATCTCCAGCCTATTTATTGGTTATAAATGTTTGCGAAAATAATACATGGTCCGTAACGAATTTTTTATAAATATACGTATGTTTAAATATAAAATATAAATTATAATGACGCATAATTAAAATTATTAGAAAGTTATAAATTGTTGGCACGAAAATTTCAAACTCGGGATGAGTCATCCGCCGAGTTTTTAGTTGTTCATCGTCGCGTATCGGAGGCGCCTGTTTTTTGATTGATAAATAATTATTTAGTTATTTATTCGCTTAATAATTTAAATTTGATTATATATTATTATTATAAATCATTATGAGTATAATAATTAATTTTTTTAAAATAAATTTTGCTATTATTTTTTAATTATATAAGTTCAAATCGTCTGCACGCGGAATTTTGTTGCTCGTCATCACGTAATGTCGGCGCCTCTTTCGGTCTTCTTAATTTTTTTTAAATTTATTTTTATAATGTTTATAAGAAATCTATTTTTTATAATAATATTATTACAAAACATAACTAGAATAATATTTTATATTTAAAATTCAAAATTAAGTTTAAAAAAATAAAATACATATGAGTTTCCATAGTTCGGCAAGCATCTTAAATGGCTTTTACAATTTAAAATAACATACAAAAATCCCGAAATAAAAGCAAACTATTTTAATATTAATTAAATAAGTAGATGCTTACAATAAATTTCATTTAAATATTTTTCTTTCTTTACGTAGGACGTAATTAATTATGCTGTAAATGATTTTATCATTATTAAAACTAAATTAATGATATTAAAACATCTTGAGATTTCTAATAGGAAAAATATTTAATAAAATTACATTTAATTTAGCATAAAAATCAAGATAAAATATTGGTATTATTATTATTTTTATTTTTATTAAAAATATTTTGTTTCTCACGTGTAATTCCCAAGCGGGAAATCATTTTTACTTTCCGACATTAAATAATAATCCAATTCTGACATTAAGTTATTTTATATAAACAACCGCTAACCCGCTACATTTTTCATTATCTATTAAAGGGATTTTCTATCAGCCATGTCGTTAGATATATAAAGTTACAGAGGAAAAAATAATAAAAATAATATTTTTATTTATACGTTAAACTTTAAAATAAAATTTAAAATCTAATAATTTAATGTGTGATATATATATATATATATTTTTTTTTTCTTTAACGCGTTCTGTTTAAAATAATTTACGTGTATTTTTCTTATAACTAAACGAAAAATAATATATATATAAGAAATTATTTCATTTCATTTCATTTAAAACATTTTTAAATATAAAATTTTAATGTAAAGTGGTTTATTAAATTATACATTTAATTTTTTTTTTAATTGCTTAGTATACTTGTCGAGAGATGGCGCTGTTATTTAAAATTTATTTTGAAAAAACTATATATTGTTATATTTTTATTGATATTTCTACGTAAATAAAATATAAACGTAATAATTTAAATTCCGTTAATAAAATAATTATAACGGTTCTTAAAATTTCAATTCGGACGATTTAAATTTTTAAAATAACCAATAACGTGAAAGAAGTCATAAACCAATGCCCTGCTGAGAAAAGGTTACGTCATAAAAATTCTTCTCTCAATTGGTTAGTTTGAAATTTTGAATTTTAATAATGATATTAAATTTATTGTACTTACAAATTATTTAATATTTTAGTAAATAAAAGTAAATACGTTGATAATTTTAAATTTTCCTTATAAAGAGAAAATTTTAAAATATAAATTATTCTTTTAAAATATATATAAATACATATACATGAAGTAAACTTAATTATTAAATATCACTGCAAATATACAAATTAAAGAAAAATTCAAATTAACTTTATTATCACTCTGATCATTTATAAATAATTTATTATATAATATTTAATTTAAATATATAAGAAAAGTAAATATAACTCGTATTGAATATTTATTTTAAAAAATTACTTCGTTATTTAAATTGTTTATTTAGAAGTTTTTAAAGCTGTTTCTATTTTTACTAGGGCCTTTTTAAGGCTTTTGCTAGGCCCACAATGGCACCGAACCCACGAATAGCGTTCAGTGGTTATTCTTCGAAACGGAGCGAATTTTTGCGTTAAAAAGAACCTGTTTAAAACGGAATCACGTCAAACATTCGGTACAGTGAGATTCCGGTTTACGCAGGTTTTACTGTATACATTCGAACTCAAATAACGACCACCTCTAAGCGCCGGCCATTTATCCAGGAGCTTTTCTTTTTGAATTTCAAACAACGGTCATTTTTTATGTTGCTTGTGAAACCTGCAAACAATGGCCATTGCCGTTGCTTACAGGTTTTACAGTATCAACAAATAGCTTTCGAATTCTTTATATTTGACAGATTAGAATTGTTTTAAAGAAATCAACAAAGAGTAAAGTTTAGTTTTTCTTTCTTTTATTGTATTTATCTTCCTTTTTTTTACGTCACAGGAGTAAGACAATACAATCTTTTATAAGCTTTTCCTAACTTTACTTTCTATTTTTTTCTTTTCTAAAGTTTATCTTTAAAATTTCCTTTCATTACAGTAAAACCCGTGTAAACCGGAATGGCGCAATATCTAATTGTTTTTCCGTTTTAGACAGGTTTAATGTACTATTAAGTACATAGAAAATAAACTTTTATTACACCGAATTAACTCATTAATTTATCACGGTAATGATGATGATAATTTTATTTATTATCTTGTAAACGTTGATTTGTTTAATAATTGTTTAGAGATAATAGCATTAGTTAAATTTTATTAATTATTTTATTGTTAAACATTATAACATTTAACAATAAAATATGCCATAAATTATATTTTAATACGAATTTTATTCCTGCCTTGATTAATCTAAGAGGCCTCTCCTCCGCTAAATATCTGAATTTAAAACGTTGGAGCCTAAACTGTAAAGCGTAAGCTATGACATAAAAGAAACCTTTCCCCTTCCCTAGCGAATTTAAAAGCACGAGGCCCTAAATTGTATTCCCATAACGCCAGTTTTTAAACTATAATAACTTATATAGAAGGCCTTTCCTTCAACCAAATAATAGTAAATTTAAAGGCATGAGGTCCTAAACTATAATATAAAAAACATAAATCAAAATTGCCTATTTCATTTAACAAATTATAATGAATAATTATAGGTTTTTTTATAAGCTATAATATAGCTTGTCTTCTATTGGCAAGTTTGAAATATCGTGTTGCGTTCTTCTAATTGTTAAATTACAGTCGAACCTCCAATAACGACCACCTCCCAACGACGACCAGCTGTAAACAGCGGAGATTTCTCCAGGAACTTTTTAAAACAGAAATACGTACAAAAAAACCTCCAAACAATGGACAGCAGCCGTATTTTTTACGTTTTCGTGTCCGATGTTCGGCGGTTTGACTACATTAAAAGTTATTAAAGAAAAACATAATTGTAAATGGAAGTAAAATTATGTAAATATTTAATAATTAAAAAATAAAATAAAATTTAAAACTTGTAATTGAATTACGTTAAAGTAAAAGTTTTTTATTTTTCGAGCAAGTCTGGGTGTCTAGACGTTCCTCAATTTTCTCAAATATATATTAAATTTAAGGCTTTCTAGTCGAATTATTTTGAAAATTTTCTTAATTTTTCTTTGTTTAGAATAATAAAATTATCTATTGAATTTTGTTATCATTCGACGATAGACTTAATTATGTCATTAGCATTGTTATTTTAATCAGTAATTCTCAATTAGAACAGCCTACCTTTTGGCTAAATGGCTCATTTCATTCGGAAAATATTCCTTATTTTCCAGAAGGCTACAATCAATATCACACAAGTATTACAATTTTTATTATTTAATATAATTGAGACTTAAAATATGAAAATTCTCTTAAGAAAATTGAGTTTTCAGTGTTTTTCGCTCTTGATCTCTTTCAAAACTAGATTTAATTCGCCGGATTTAAACATAAACAGGGCTAGACTTAACACTTCTTGGGAGCTTAAGCTACGACGTGTAATAGGCCCTTCATCTCTAGCAAATAATAATAATAGATGTAAAATTCTGAGGCTTAAGTTGCAGCTTCTTTAACTTACGCCCCGAGTTTAGTTGTCATTATTATAAGGGTCTCATAAATCTTAGATTCACAATACAGTACGTATTTGGTGGTAAAGGAGGGCCTCCTACATATTACAACTTATTCATAATAATCCATTTGGTAGAGGGAAGGGCATTTTATACATTATATCTTAGGGCAGTAACAAAAATAAACGGGCCCTTTTAATACTAATAATAAAATGAGAATTAATAATATATTTTTTTATTAAACATAAATCAAAATTGCGTGTTTCATTTTAATAAAATTTAATAAAAATAAATATATTCACCGAACCCAAATGATCTAGTAATTTATCGACCTGTCAGATAAAAAATCTATTGGCCCCTTTGGGGGGTCACACGAGACCAGGTCGCGAGATCCCGTATTCAAACAAAGAAATAAAACGGTAGACATGAATATTTTGATAAAAATTTGAATCTAAAATAGAAATATATTTATAGGATAAGAAAAGATTTGAGCTTTTTTATTGTATAAAAGTATATAAATATATTCTTTTTTTAGAATCTACTCTTGAAAAAGTTGCTTTTATCTACTTTACGCTCTCCGTCTCTCTTCTATTTTATTCTGTATACAAAGCTATTTTCAAATCGATTTTATGTATTGTACTGTACGCGAGATAAATCTACAGACTGAAATTACAACAGACAATTGCACGAGCTATTTTACAAGATATTAAGATAAATGTAGCATTCTCCTATTCTTTTTATCCACTTTTTTTTATGGAAAACAGTGTAGAAATCCTATTCAGTAGCTTAAGGGAGGCCCTAAATTTGCATTCACCCCTCTACTACTGTTGTAGCCACTATGAATAATAAACTCATTGTTTATACGCAGTGATGGATCTTAATTAATAATTCCTTTCGACGCCCTAAGCACAGAAAATTGAGGCCCTCTACGCAATTTTACATTACATAATAATGACTTCTAACTGTAGCTACAGAATTATTTATAAATTATGATGTACAATTGCCACGTTAAAATTTCGAGAATTCCGGAGACCCGAGGCCCCTCGCGTGGGTAATTCGGTTCTGCAGATGCTTATGTATAAGTGCGTTTATCGTATTTAAATTGTTTTCCTCTGCTTACTTGATTTTTTAAATTTATTTCTTTACAAAGATATGGGGGTCTGATTACCTAGGCCCCTGGTTTTTGTTCATTCTATTTTTCAATCGATATAAACACGTGTATGTAGACACGCAAGCCTAGATAAAGAGCGGTTCATTTTGGTAGGCCCCAAAACAAAGAAGGGCCTCAAAATATAATATTTTGTTTTAAAAAACGCATTGTAAACTAAAATCTTTTCATGTCACTTTAACATAAAAGACTAAATTTTTGGGGCTCTTCTTTATCATCAAACTAGGCATATTTATATAAATTGCCTTTATATTTTAAAATCTCTTATACATTTTCAGTTTACGGAGGGGGTGAGGCCCTAACTTTTTACTGGTTCCTCTCTAGTCAAGTTTTCTTACAGGAAGCTATTACTTAGTCCGAGCCTCACGTTTATAGGGCCTCAAAACAAAATCATTTAAAAAGCACAACCTTCTAATATTGTTTTTCATTTTTTAATATATTGAGACCTTGTATATTAAAAAACAAAATAACACGAGAGAGATGAGATAGAACCTAGGTTTTTCTCGATGTGTAAGATTAGTCCTAGTCCTAGTCCTATATCATATCTTTCAACCCTTTACAGATATGTCAAGAGGGCTTTTCTGAGAGGGATGAAGCTCTCATTTGTTACTGCACGTCTATTAAGACCCTATCAAGCTAGCATCGTAACTAGAACTGATATTAGGAGGGCCCGAGTTAGAACGTGCAAACCTATATTCACTGTGGCTACATATGCATATATAAATAAGTGCATTCGTCACATTCAAATGTTTTCCTTATTTGTTTATTTACAAAGGTAAGGAAGGGCCTCTCCATACGTTACTGGATCAAGCTAGCATGGCTATTTAGCTCACATTTACAGGGGCCTCAAAAGCACTGGTTATAAATGATTTAATGATGTCAAATATTTATTATTTAAAAATACATTATGCAATTTTCAGAGTTATTTTTGCTTTTATAATATACTGGGAGGACTCAAAACTAAGTGAAGCGATGCTGTCAAGGGTGAACTTTCTATGGTATATTTTGTCCTTTTAAAGTGTTAGGCCCTCAAGAATGGTTAAAGATCAGGGTCTATCCATCGACGAGAGGCCCTAGCGCTGTTCGGGCCCACATAAACGCGATAAATCCGCAAAAATTTTTTCCAGAATACTTAATTAAGCTAAATAGTTTGTAAAGTTAATCATAAATCAAAGATTTAATTATGATTTAATTACATTAAACAGCGTAATAAATGTAAAATTGCTGGCTTCACTGTGCTTTTAATATTTTGTAGCCTTTAAAACTAACCAAAATAAAAGTGTAATCTTTTAAGAATTTAATACTGCGAATTTAAATTTGTCGAGAAATAATTAATCACCCGTAAGGAGCCGTAAATATTGTATAGTCAAGGGAGGACCATTTTAAATTACGCCATGATTAATTGCTTTTCCCCTATATTTTTTCCCTGTTTAAATTATTAATTTTTATCTTTTAAATAATTCTCTCAATTTAATTTTAAATTTAAAATAAAATATACAGTATTACTTTCTCCATTTATCTAAATTTAAATGCATAATTTCGATATATTTTTAGTATTTTTTGACTTATTTAAATTTTAAATTCGAAAATTCTCTTTGACTTTTCTTCGCTGTTTTAAGACGATTTTGTCATTTGCTCCATCTTTACGCCACTTCCAAATGGGTCTTTGAAAGTTTAAATTGGTTCTGTATTAATTAAATATTGAAAAATGTATCATTAATATTTTAAAAATTAAATAGGAAAATCGAGTTAAATCAATAGAGCGAATTTTATTTTACCAGAAATAAACTATTATTATCCTATAAAATTTTACTGCTTGGTATGTCATAGCAACCTTTTGTTTCTTTATTTTTCTTAGTACCGTGCAGTGTTTTGTGGTAGATAACAGCTGAGAAGGTGGCCCGAGCCGGTCACGGTGTACTCGCAGCCTGATTTGGATTTATTAGGGTCAACACGAGCGAAAAGTCGAGGGAACTTCTAAGACCTTCGACTTCTAAATCTATATAATATAATTATAATTACCTCTAGAAAATCAAAATTACAATTTAAAGTACATAACGGGGAGAAAGAAATGTAATAAACCCCTTCCGAACCCTTTTATCTCGTCTTCCGGCCTGAGATCGCTCTGCACTGTTCAGGTCCTAAGCTATAAAATATAAAAGATTTTTCCTCCAACAAATAATGTATACATCTCAATTGTTTTTTTTTTTCTTTTTGGGATAGAGAGAGGATGCCCCTCGTAGAGGAAAACTTTATAAACTTAAACGTGTGTTTAACTCCTTCCGTGTTGTGGCGCCAAGAACGCCAACAACAACTAGCGCCACACCACGGGAAAAAAAACCTGAGAGATCCGTTACACAGATGTTTTAAACGAGATCCCCAAGTTTAGTGAGAGAACGGCATTCTAATACACTGCTACGAATTTTTAGTTACTACACTGTTTGGCTGTCTTGATCTTTAGTTAGCTGAATTATAGCCCGCTCTCCTATGAATAAAATCAATAAAAACAAGCAAAAGAAGAAAAAAACAGAGATGTTTCCATCACTTATCGAGACTCGTAACACGTTTTTTATGGGAACCAACGGCTGAGTGAATAAAACCACTAAACACTGGTTTTAGTCGTGGGTTCTCTCCAGTTTCCCGGGTTTTCTTCACGCGTATAACACCTAAACAGGGCAAGTTGTTTATAGAAACTCATTTCGAGGCAGCGGCGCCCGCAGACTATAGAAATGGGAGGGCAGGAGCTATATAAAATATCCAGCAACAATTTTCTTAACTTTTCCGGCAACATTTGATGGAGCCATCTGTTACGATATTTTATTTTAAAAACTTTTTATATTTTATTATAAAATGGCAAAAGGCTTAATTTAGAGGGGCGGGATGAGTTTTATAAAAAAAATCGTAAATGCTAATATAACCAATAAAATCGTCATTAAGTCCGACCCCTACTGAAGATACACACGAGCCTCATTATCTCCCCACCCCTCGACCTCTAATCACCAAAATTTAATAGCATCGTGCCCCAAATGCCCCAATGTAAATGCCCTCTTATTCCGAGGGACACTCCCCATTGGCAGATCGCTCAATTTTTAGTGTTCGAGGCCCTAGCCAAAAAAGTCTTTCTGACTCTATCAGGAAAAAATAAGAGATTCTTGTTATTTATAAAAAATAAAAAATTATATATTATAATTTATTGATTTAACTCCATTATAATATTTGATTTAAATCCCACTAAATATAAATTCGCTTTCAAAATCAGAGGTTAAATTGTAAATAATTATTGTACGATTGCCTTCTACTAAAAGATTTATGTATTGTACAGTACAGTATATAATTTATGTCAAACGTTTCCTATTCTTGTTATCTTAATTATTAACTATTTATTTTTCTATCTTTACCCCCATACAATATTAATTATTTTCATAAGTTTTCAATTTTTGGGATTCCAAAAGGCAATGAATGATTCATGGACTCTACATGTTTACCTTCTACCAATAATTGTCACTACTGTAAATAATTATATTCATATTTATAGAAAGGTGTAGATTTATCAGGAGTCAAGAAACGCTTAGGCTATTAACCTTTGACCGAGAAAGGCTACCAATATATTTTTATAAAAGACAAAGAAACAACACTGTATTTTATTTTTTAATTAATAAAATTTGACAAACATAAATGTTTCTAAGGTCCCCGTAAGTGTGAGGCCCGGATCCAATAGTCTTGAGGTCTCTGCGTAGCACAAGAAATACGTGAGAAAGGTAACGAAATGAATAATTTGTAACAAATATTTCTGAAGGCCCCCGTAAATATGATACCCCAAACCAAATAGTTCTGAAAGCCCCTCCCCATAACACAAGAAATGCAATGGAAATTAAAATTCGTAACAAAGATTTTTGAGACCCAACTAACACGAGACGTCGGCCAAGTTGCTTTAATGGTTTTTCTATGAAATAGAAGAAATACACAAGAATGTATTGGAATGGATCTCTTAAGACCTCGATAAATGTGAAAACACAAAAAGCAGTGGCGTATTATAGCTTCGTGGAACCCCAGGCAAATTTGAATTAGGGACCTCATGTAGTGTTGACTTTAGACATTTTTCTTCCGGGAATGTTTTGGGGAATATATTTTCTTATTAAAGATTGATTTGGGATCTCCTGTTGGGTGTGGACCCCAAGCAATTGCCTTTTTTTGCCTATAGGATAACGCGTCACTCACAAAAAATACAAAAGAAATGCCGTAGGATGGATCTTTTGAGGCCTCGATAAATGTGAGGACCTTGTTGGCTACCCCGGTACACAAGAAATGCAGTCAAATAAATAAGCTATAACGAATGTCTACGAGGTCCCATTAATGGTAGGACTAGATCGAATAGGCCCTCCAGCACCCCGTAATAGGGCATATACGGATTAAAAGACAGTAAAATATCGCGAAGAAATACGCGTTTACAATTAAATAAATTGCAATCCAAGACGGTAATACATTTGTAATCGGGTTGGCATAAAGAGAAATGTCATGTCGATATCATGGAGGAACACCGAAAAGTAATTTAAAGAGGATTTTTATGGTGATATGCTGAAGCAATTACTATAATGCCACTCAATTGCTGAATGGATCGATCGGGCCTTGCACTGTTGAATAAACTATCTTCCTAAACTTGTTCTGTTTGCTGCGCTCGACATCTTATACAGAACCAAGATCAATGACGTAATTAAATATCGGAGGGGGGAAGGAAGATTATTTTGCAGTTAAATTTTCAATCCTTTCTGATACATAAAAGAGGAGAGGAAAATTGCATTTTTATAGCCGTTTAATTTACTTTACTTATTTAAACTGTAATTTTTTTTTATCTTCGTTACATTCATCGTTTGTTAATTAATTATAATTATCATCAGATGGGTTAATTGTAATTATTTCTACGCTCCTAAATCATTTCTCTAATTAAAATACGATTAATCGGAATCGTTTCTTTATTCGTAAATCAAATGCATCTGCTCCTTTTTCCTAATCGATTTATGAGCGTCAACGTAATTTAATTCGTTAATTTTAATTATTTTTATATTAACAAATCATTAACCAAATTAAAAAAAAATAATTACAATTATTTTTCTATTAATAAATCAATTCAAAGATATTTACAATTAATTTTGTCAATTACGTTTTTCTTAAACTTAATTAATTTAAATTTAATTCGATACGTTATGTAAAATTGAAATTAACATAAACTTAATCGGTATTTAAAATTAATTGCCATTTATTTCTATAATAGTAATTAATTGAATAAAAATTCATAATTTATTATTATAAATTTAATAATAAAAATTTCTAATCAATATATTAGGCAAAATTCGAATTTTATTTAACTTTTTATAATGATATATTGATTAAATTCCTTTGTAATTGAAGTTAGAGAAGATATTATTTAATTTAATTAATATAAATTATAAATATTCGATCATAAATTAATAAATACAAGTATAAGTTTCCTTTTTTCTCCATGTTAAATTTGAACATAACTTTCCTCCAAGACATTTTATTACACTATAAATCTTTTTTTCTGATTGTCAAGGGGTACTTTCAATGACATCATCAGTCTATCTATCCAATGGGATTAAGACAATTTTTCCCAATAATTTGATTCGTTCGAGCGTTAAGTCCGAAAATGTTTTTTTACGCTTTTTGAATAACAATTTGTCTCAATCCATCTTACAAGTATCTTCTTCACATAAAAGAAGACGAAGAAAATTTAAAACATTTTCATCTTAATTTATGGACATATTTTTGTTTTTGGAATAAATTAAATTTTTTTATTTTTTATTTTCCTTTCGTATAAAATAAAATTAAGAAATTTTGCGGTTTTATTTTAACGAACAGAATGGCGCCGACTATATCTCCAATTATCAACGATCATTGGTTAACTGAACTGATGACATCACACCAATTACGACGATTAATTTAATTTATTGCGTAATAATTGGCCTGTTCGATTTCGAACGGAGGGGAGTTCGGTAGCTTAAAAAATGGGGGAAATTTTGTGAAAGGAAAGAAAATTAAATATTTTTTAGTTCAAATATTGGTCTTTTTTCATATTTATCTAGCATTTTGAATGTTGCCCTTATCGGATTGTATTTCTTTTTTCTGATGTTTACATACTTCAACAACAAATTACATTCAGTGTCATTGTATATTTTTCTTTCCGAACAATAAATTTGTGATAAACAACCATTTTTCCTCTATTGTTTACATTAATAAATCAAATTTTTAAGAAATATATTTCAATATTTTACTGCAGAATTTATTCTAAAAAATACATATTTTCGCGTTATTAAACTCAATGGTTTTTGAGTTAAAAAAAAGTATTTTAAAATAATAAAATTTATTACATGTGAAGTAATTTCTGTGTTATTATTACCTACACGCCTATTCGTTTCTTACTTTAACATAAAAAAAAGTAGAAGGAAAAAGTTATTTTTACCACTTTAATGACTCTTTAAAAAAAAAAAAAACTAATGGCATTTATAAAGATACAGACATGTGCTATAAAGTTTATAAATCGAGATAAATTCTTTAAAAATTATTACTTAAATAATAATAATTTTTAATGGGAATTCCAATGATTAGCGTTTACATTACTAAACTAAAGAGATTAAACGAATGATAATTGAAAGTAGTTAAATTAATGAATTATGTGACGCCATGTGCAAAATTTAATGGGGCTTAATTAGAACGAAATTTAAATAAACCAATGGCAATTAAGATATTTGATAAATGGCATTAAGTAGAGTCCAATTAATTTCTTTCCATTTTTATCATGGGTTGGCGCTTTAATTATCTTTTTTTTTTTTTTTTTAATTCATTAAAATAAAATATATACTGTATATTATATTAATTTGCAAATTATTGATCATAACGAAATCATTTTCTTTGCTCATTTGCCCCCCGATCGATCCACTAAATATTCTCAATAATACCATCGCTCCTTCGATAATAATGGTAGTTGCCCCGAAGACGTAGCCTAGCAACCGAAGAAATTGATTACGAGGTTACCTAGCAACTGTTGCTAGGATACATAGATATCTCTTACTAAATAAATAAAATTCCTTTTTATTAGAAAATTATCATTTTTATCAATATAAAATAAAAGGAGATTTTATAAATGAAGATACTTCGTCTCTACTTTTTATTATTTTTATGTCATTGGCTTTTTTTTTTTTTTTTACTTTATTGTAAAACTTTACGCCATTTTTATCTTTTTAAATTTGTAATCAGCGATTTTACGAGTGGAGGAGCGTTAACTAAATAACTTTAAATGAAAATTAAAGTAAATTTTTCTTATTTAATTTTTAAAAATAAAAATAAAATCGGAATTACCAATCGTAAAGATAGGATTGAAGCGATGTAAAAATTCCTTATCTGATGATGTTTTATATAGGCATTTTTCTAAAATTTCATACGTTTTGCTTAATAATATACATTGAAATTTTCTAATTTCGATTAAGTTTTAATTAAAATCTATTAATTATCAACGCTTATTCGAGTAGAACAATTTTTATTTATTTTATCGTAAAATATTACAATAAAAATTCTATAATTTACGTTATAATTGTTTCCGTTTTATCGGTTATAATTTTAAAATTTAAATAATTAATAAAATAATTATAAATTTTACAAAATTAATGAAATAATTATTGTAATTATATAGTGGCGCCATCTGCTGTGGAGAAATAAATTTATAACAACCAAATATTGTAATCGCGAGTCGATTTTAAAATTTTAAATCTTATCGCAATAAAATTATTTAGTAAAATCGTTTTTTTTATTTTTACTTTATTTTTTGATTTAAAAAAATAAAATTTACATAATTTATTTCGTAAAAGCAGCATTTCAAAATGTATTTCAAAAATTCGATTTGCAAAATTGATCAGATGGAAGAAATTTTAATTAATTTATGTATGTTGTATTTTATTTTCTCTTTGGTATTTTATATATTTTATTGATTTTTTGGATTCTCAAGTGATAAAATATAAAATGAAAATTAAAAATCCAATAAAACAAAGTCAACATGTGACATTCTTATCAGGTGTTGAAGGATGCCACAGCATAGAATAAAATAATACTTATAAACAATACAATTTTACATGGTAAAATTCTGTTTCCAGAAATCTGTTATTGTCCAGAGATTCTTTTATTTGCATGCCTATCCACTGTTCCTTTGTTTGCTAGCAGCTTTCAGAATCTATTCTTGGAGAGGGGAGAAAATTGCCAAACTACAGGAGATGGGTTTAGTCCATTACTTCACCTTATAGGATTCTAGAGATTATAATCTGAAATTGTAGATGCTTATCGATAAATTTACTTTATCTAGATAGAGGGGATTTCCTAGATGATGTGACATTTATAAATTCTAAATTGATTCTCTCCATCTTTTTTTTTTAATTTTTAATATATATTCCCTCATTGTCACCAAGCCCAGATAGAAGGGATGCTGGTACAGTCATTTAGTAATGTCCTCGGAGCAAAGGGGCTCCGAAAATAAGCAGTGAAAAATCTGCTATTATATGTTTTATAGATTTTACTCATACATTTTATGGCTTTCGGAAAAGAGAAGTGGACTCTATGTGTGTGATTATCTTACCACTCTCGAGCCTTGATTATCATAAGTAATGTAAGCGATATAAACATTTTTTGTTTGAATATTTGTTTAAATACACGCGTTAGAAATTTTTCCATTGATCAAAGCTGTAAATCTAGCATAAAAGTGTCGTTTTCGATATAAAAGTTTGAGAGAAAAATGAATGTCTTTTTTTTTCTTATGAAATCGTTGATATATGATCTTAACAAAAGCCGAAAATTCAGTTAAGAAAACTATGCTGAATGGTTTTGAAATTTTAAAATACTTCTAATAATCATAAAAGCGTAAGGGATACAATAACAATTCTTGAAACTGCAACTACCATTAACTATAAGAGGTGTTGCAACTGCACTCTTGGGACAACCCGAGGCCCTAGTTAAAAATATAGACAACTTAAGCTTCGCCTGGGGCCTTGCACTTTTAGACTTCAGACACACACTTAACAATTGCTTGTCAAGTCCTGTCCTGTTCTCAAAATCCAATCTTTGTATAATGTAAATTGGCAGCAGGCCTTCTAAATTACAGGCACAAAAAGCCTTTATTGCTATAAGAGACTCGCAAGGCACAATTGCCTGCAATCCATTTTAAATATTTGTGCGAAAAGTGCATATTATTATTAAATGAATTTTCGAAAATTAAATAAATAATAATTATTATTTAAAGATAATTTTTATTAATTAATATAAATACTTTGTTTAAATTATAAATTATATAAATATTTGAATAAATGCTGATAGAGCAATCTTACATGCAATAAGGATGAGCTGGCAACCTGTTGTTGTAAATGTATTTTTGACGAATCATATAATTTATTACAAATTCGTCATAAAATTCAAGATTATTTTAAGTGTCAGGAACATTAAACGATTTGTAATGTAATGATTAATTTGTAAATTTTCCCTCGAAATTAATAATATTGGAATGTTTTTCTTACATTTGACCTTTATTATAAATTTGTGTTTTTATTTTGACGAATCAAATCGTTTGTTGCATGCTCCATATAAATGTGAGACTACTCTAGAATCATAGAGATGTTACGTACAGAAAAATACTTCGATTAATCTGTAATTTTTCCTTCGATATTAATTAATATAATTGCAAAATTTTTCTTATATTTTAAATAATTTTTCGTTCTTTATGTCGATGTTTATGTCAACATTAGCAATACGTTGTGGAAAGTCGACATCGAAATTCTGAGCAATGAGTTGTCATTTCTCAAACGATAATGATTATTCTAGAAGCTGATTGGTCTCCACTAGATTGCGTCACGATTTAATCTAAAATATTTTATAAGAGAAATGCTTATTATATATTATACAACTTTATTTATTTCGTAAACATTATAGTTATAAATAGCCGGAATTATAATTTAGTTTAAATTGTTTGAAAATTTATTATCGAGTGCCATCTGTTGATGATTATTAAAAACATATGACGAACCTCAAGCAACAGGTTTGGATTTTTATCAAATAAGCTTCTATTTTAAAATATATTCAATTTTCGTTAGTCAATAAAATATTAAAATAAAATAATATTTAATTATAATTATTATTAATCGACATTAAATATATATTTTCTCTCTTCTAAATCAATTTCCTAAATAATAGGAAGTGGAGTCATCTGGTGCACGGAAACGGAATTAATTTATTATGGCCGTAAAAACAGATTTAAAATTTGAAGATAAATTTATAGCATTTCTAAATAGTTTAAACACAGTCTTAAGTTATCATTAATAATGATAAAAATAGAAAAATAACGATAATAAATTTGATTAAAGACAGGAAGATAAAATTTTAAACTGTCCTTTCGCTAATAAATCGAAGAAATAAACAATGAATAAGGATCTTATTTGTACAGGAATCTGTTTCGACCAAGGAAAGAGCAGTAACTTATCTGTTGTCGAGCTAAATTTTTATATCACGCCATTAAGAATTAAAAGATAAGGGCAAGAAACGATATAAAGTCTTAACAGATATATATAATATTTCTTTTAAACATTTCACCGTCTCTGATAAGAACGAGTCAAAGGTAGCTAAATATATCTGATTAAAAAATAAGAAGATAATTTTTGTATAGTTTAGATATAATATCAGTTATTTTTCTTCGATTCGATTAAATGCATAAATACATAGAAAAATTCAAAATTCAAAAATTCAAATTTAAAAAACGTCACTTATAAAATGCGCCACCTTTGGACAAATTATATATATATTTTTAATTATTTCAGGTTTTAATTATAAATGCCATTTTTAAAAATAAATCTATTTTTCGGTTAATTAAAACGGCATATAAACATTATTTAGGATATAAATCATTCTAATTTTTAAATTTTTTTTTATTATCATCAAATTTTACCTTAGTAATTCAATGACTCATTATAATCTTATCGTAATAGCAACGTTACACCTGTTTCGTTTCAGGAATATTGCATTCTAATCTGAAATTTCTTTAATAACTCCAATCATAAATAAAACGTCTGCATATTTGTTTTTAAGTTATGTAAACATTTATTACTTTATTATTGTTTAATCCATGTTAGGGTCGATTGCGAGTAACACGAGTCGAGTTACTTAAATTATTTAATTTTACATTAAGTAACGTATTAATATTAACTTAAATCGTTATTGTTCTTTTCAAATTTGCAAAAAATACTTTTCGTTGACGAGCGACAGATGGCGTCCTTAGATTTAGCGTAGCTAAGTTTGTGGAATAATTTTCGGGCAGAATTACCGGGATGAGAGAGAGAACGGGAGAAAAAAAAAATTGTGTTTATTGGTTGAAAAGTGTGAGAACACATCATCTATCTACACAAGTCCTACGATGACACTGTAGATTACATAGCAAGTAGAAATTACACATCTGCCGAGCGTCGAGGATCATCTTACTGCACTAAGCCGCGCTAGAAGTTGGGAACAGATTTCCCACACTGCTTCACTAACAAAAGGACCTGTTCACTTCTTATAACTCCGCAAGTATCCCCCTCTCGATGGGGCAATAAATATCTCTCCTTTCCCCACTTATTCAATGCGGTCTTCCACTAATGTAATGCGAACTTTCTTTCACAAACTTTTTTTCTTTCTTTCGCTTCTACTATTTTTTATATTTATTTTATTTTTTGTCTTTTTTAAAGCCAGTTAATAAACCAAAAGAATTTTTAAAATAAATAAATATACACACATCAATCGAATTTTATATATATATATATATATATAATTCAAAACACTAATCAACTTATTTATCGCGAGGGGGCATGAGTTGCAAAATGACGCATATACATATTTTTTTAAAATGTTTATATAAAAAAAATGTTTAAATATTTGTAAACATAATGAAAGATTATTAAAATTATTTTATTATTTTAGAATTATATAAAGAATTTATTATTTTATACTTTTTTTTAATCTGAAAAAAACGCAACCAAGTTCCTTTGTAAGAAACTTTGATCGTG
Source organism: Centruroides vittatus (assembly GCF_030686945.1). Taxonomy (NCBI): domain Eukaryota; kingdom Metazoa; phylum Arthropoda; class Arachnida; order Scorpiones; family Buthidae; genus Centruroides; species Centruroides vittatus. The sequence continues at coordinate 908,881 of NW_027122171.1, forward strand.
ACGTGAGAGGTGGTAACCAATAGAAGACGGCCGGGTTAGGTTGGCAGCGATTGGTTGCCGCTAGATTAGGCTCCTCCCGCTGGAGGTGACGTCAAGTGTTTATCGTAGAGAAGCGAAGCTAGAAAAGTTGGCAGTGTATCGGTCGTAAAAGCACTGAGGAGTCGAATAGTAGCTTCGATTCTACGCATTCTGGCTGTTGTGTGTGTGTGTGTTTTTTGTTTTTTTCTACACTGACAACAATGTCTACGGCATTGGTCTCCCCTATGTACGACTTCGGGGATGTGATGTACAAGGTGAGTTTGTGTTTTTTTTTCTTTCGATTATTCTTACGGTTGAGTTATTTTTTCTCTCAATTTCTTGAGGAATTGGGTTAGTAAGACGCGTCGCCGAATCAACAAGTGTATTCGGTCCCCTGGCCTATACGGTTGCTGACGTTTGTTATTTCAACTCTTTCTTTCGCAGACCAACAATCTTACAACGCACAAAGAAACATACTTTCTGGATCGAAAAGCCACCATGAGTTTCCTGTCGTCTCATCGAAGGATCACGGCTTCACCACCTTCACCAAAGTCTCAACATCAGAAAGGATCATCCAAAGATCGAAAGCTCGATAGGAGTTTAAGCGAATCGGCGGCAAGTCAGCAGCAACAACCCAGGCCAAATCAAGCAAATTCGAGTCGTTACAAGACCGAATTGTGTCGACCATACGAAGAAAACGGAACATGTAAGTACGGTGACAAGTGTCAGTTTGCTCACGGTGCCCAAGAACTACGTACCTTAGCGAGACACCCCAAGTACAAAACAGAACTGTGTCGCACCTTCCACAGTACTGGCTTCTGCCCGTACGGTCCACGTTGTCATTTCATTCACAATAGCGAAGAGACAAAGCAAAATCTTCTCAATAATCTTCAAATAGGTAATCTCCCGACCATGCCTACACGTCCCAAAGCCTTATCGTTAGGTAGCTTCAGCCTGGGTTCTGTCGGCGATCCTTCACCGCCCTCGAGCTTAAGTGGAAGTCCTACGTCTCTAAATAGTTTCTTCGGTGACGATCCTTACAATAACAGCAACACGACACCAAACATGGCCGCCAATACAGCTTTCTCTTTCTCGCAAGACTTTGCATCCCTCGTCAAACCACCTTATCCAACCGACGTGGAATCCTCCATCTACGACATGGAAACTGCGTCACCACCGTCACCTGTAGAGTCACTCGGATCGGATATCGAAACACTGAGCCTGAATAGTGGAAGCCCCGTACCAACTAATTCACCAATTATTGTCGACGGTAACAAAATACCACGTCTGCCCATCTTTAGTCGCCTGGCCAACTTTCCATAATTAAGTGATGCTCAAAGAAACACACAAAAAAAGTATATGAACAAGGGACCAAAATGTAGCACAAAATCTTTTTTTTTTTGTTTTTTTTATTCCCTTTCTTCTCGTCAGCAAGAGAATTATGTGTATACAATGTATAATTATCCTAGCCTTTATTATTATAATATTATTATTATTATATTAATTATTATTATTATAGCCATTCAGATAATTACAATTAAGTGAGTGCATTATTTGTACGTTTTAAAGTTAAAGGCTCCCCCCCTTTTTAATTAAAGATATCTGAAGAGCTAAAATATTTATTTAAATGTCTTTATATATATATATGTCTAATACCCCTTATTTTTAAGCAAATGTGGTTTACAAAACTGCCCCCCTTTCCTCTATTCTCTATCGACAGAAAAAAAACTTGATGTCCGAGGTTTTTTTTGAATTTTGTAATTTTTGTCTCCTTAGTGTACAACTCCTCCAAGCCATAACAAGCAGGAGATGCTTTTCTTTTTTGTGTGTATTTAAATATAATTTATTTATTTTTTAAACTTGTGCATTAGGTGAATTTATTATTATTATTATTATTATTATATTATTATTATTATTATTATTATTATTATATTATTATTCGAGTTGGGAAAGTAATTTAAAAAATTTGAAAAAGTGAGAGGATTTTAAAAAATGAATTTAAAATAAAAAATGCTCATATTTAAGAATTTAAGAGTATATAAAGTGTATTTTCCATAATTAACGATGCGCTTTTTTATTAGAAAAATTAATTTAAAACCCATTTTTTATAAAGGAAAAAAAGTCATCGTTTAAATTAGGAGCCATGTTTTATTATTTTTTAGGGGAGATTTTTTAAATTTTTAAGCAATTCGACAAACCAACAAGTGCCTTACAAAGTCCAAAAAAAAGGTGTATAAATGGGACCAACGTGTATAATTTAAGAGAAAAAATAAAAACAATGTATTATGTATATAATATATATATGAGGGGTAATTTTAGTTCTATACACTCGGAAAAATCATGTAAAAAAATTATAAAATTAAATAAATTGTCATTTTTATGTAATGAATTTTTGACTGGAATACCATTAATTAAGTTCATGTGTTAAAATATTTTTTTTATATATATACAGTTCTATGGCTTCCAATGTTTTTGTTGTTAACAATATGGAAAAGAATGGACTACTACTTTATAAATAAAATGAAAATAAATAAAAAAATAATAAATTTTCTCCCCGATAGAAGTATCGGGGAGGAAAACTGTTTAAAAAAATATATAAAATTGGTCTTTGTGTTGTGTGTGTGTGTGTATTATTTTATAACTTAGTAGTTAAACCGGTGTTACTGGGGTACTAGTCGCCTCAGACTTTTGCATGCCTTCACAGTCGGCCTAATCCACTAGCAACCTTTGTAAAAGGGGGGAGAAGCTTTCTCTGTACACGTTGGACGTGTCGGGACGGTTCCATTATAACACAGCTAGGTCTGGTTTATAACCTTGAATACTGATGGGAAGTTTTTCGCGTTTTAAAAATCGAAATTATAACTTAACAACACCGCTTTAATTTAGAAATTTAAGTTTTATGTTTTACTAATTTAAACGTTAAAAAAAGGTTACTAAAATCCTAAATTTAAAAAAAAATCATTAACATAAAAACGACGTATCAGCGAAAATTTTTACGCATCACGGAAGATTTTTTTCCTGTGTTAGAAAATATCGAGTCGTGTACCTCTTTAAAAAAATGGTTCCTCCCGTCTCCGTGGTTACGTAGTATCAGCTGAAAGCACTGTAAAGACCTGTTGAGTTAAATGCGTGTATCGACATATTACTTTTTTTTTAAAGACGAAAGTTAATGTTTAGAATGATAAGGTTGACGGAAAGACCTGTTGAATTTTGGCTTGTGTTTCTTCTATTTTTGTGTGTTACTTTCATATATACAGCTTTTTTTAAATGGATAAACAAGCGCTAAAAAAATTGTTGTTTTAACTCTTCGTGGAAGAAAATATGCCAATAGTTGTGGTTAACTCAACAGTTTTTACAATTATGCTTCAGTTTAGTCACTTGTTTGGCTGATCGACTTAAAAAAAAAAAAAAAAAAAATACGGTTTTCACTGTGAATTTAGCTGACATCACTGACTAAACCGTGCCTCTTTCAGTCGGATAATTTATTAAGAGATTTAAACCATTTGAAGACGTATCTAGTAAGCTTTAACTTTCATTCACAGTTTTTCTTCCCTCTCCCTTCATGCAGCCGAACGTCCAAAAACCTGTTTAGTTCTAACACTTTGCTGGACAAATTACGCATTTCTAGAATTTGGTCGATGATGTTCACTCAGTAGAACCATAGATAAGACCTGTTTTTTTAGTATTTAAAATGTGTTTAAACACGTTAACTACCTACACGAATTTTGAACACGTTGACAGCTTAACACTATATAAAAAAATACGTATAGTTTTAAAATTTCATTAAGTCGGGGTGTAGAGGCGTAATTGTTGTGGTTATTGTTTGTAATTGTATCTATTAAGTCGAGGCGTGTCGTGCCGAATCGAAATATCTTAACTCGTTATTGCGTGTATATATATATATCTTACAAAAGTTATAGTCGATACCGCTGTACAAATAAGCTGAATAAATGTTAATTCGTTATATCGTCCCGGGGGTGTTATTTCGTTATTTCCGTGCTCCGCCCTATACACAAAAGATGGTGGTTTTGAGGGGATTTAGAGGATTTAAAGCCCCGGGGTTCTCTAACTATCAGCAGATAGTACTGGCTTATATAAATACTGTACAACCACTTTGAAGAAAGAGAGAGATTTTTATCTTATTTCCAGGAAAATTCACTTATGTATAAAACTCGGTGGCTATTTACAAAGCATGCAATTTTTCTATTCTATATAAGGAGAGAAGGTGGTTATGATTCATGCACTTTTCAATGTCTTTATTCATACGAAAGTGTATAAAAATAGATATTTTGGTTTTTATTCTGTTTTATTTAATACTAAATCCTTCAGAATTTATTATTATTATAAAATTTCTATTATTCGATCCATAATAATCTTATACGTCGCTAAACTACAGCTACGATTTTGGCTATGATTCAAAAAAAATTCCTGCTATTGTTACGTATGAAGCATGAACGTATTTTAATGAATAAATCTTTTATAAAATTTAATTCCGCTTAAAAATATATATATTTTATTCCTTTTGTAATCTAGTTACAAGTACAATTATCTTGTTTTTAGACCACAAATTATCTGCAAGTCATTCGGTAGAGAGAGAGAGAGAGAGATTTGGTAGTGAAACTGTTGTCCTAGATTTGTGTTAATCACCCCACTTCTACTGTTTTGACTCAGTAGCCTTGCTAAAATTCGCAATTTTCTACATGGTAAAAATTGTTTTATAACGTAAAACCATGCGTAATTTAGTACTGGTCGAGGACAAAGTCGCTAAACGTTTAACCAGTCGGAGTGAGTGAACGGTCGCAAAACATCTGCCAGTAATTACCTTGTTAATGTGTGTAAATACAGTACTTACTTTATAAATAAAAGTTGAATAAATGAATAAATTTATTCCATTTTTTTTCGTCCATCTATCGAATGCCTCCACCCTTAAATTAATCGTAAAAAAAAGAATCGATTATTAAATTTGGCAAGGGACAGACACGTGTCGGTATATACTTAACCCCTTGTTTCTAATCTTTTTTAAATGTGACCGATCTATGTTTCCATTTTGAATAATGAAACTGCCGGTCACGTGTGCGAAAAATATATACCTTTTTTTTTACCTGTCTTTTCGCTCGACCTGTCTATTTACGTCAGGTGCTATTTCCGTAAAACTAAGTGGACTAAATTAGAATTTACAACACTTGGACTCCATTTTTTGTTTTTTTTTATTAATATTTTAATCGTTGTTATTTTGTAACGGGCGGTATTTAATGTTAAAATATGGAAGAATGGGGGGGATCATTTTACGCTCGATACGCTCCCTGCTCGCTGTGTACCAGCGAAAATCGATGCAGTACTCTCCCTTTCGTGCTCGTAAATTCAGGTTGTCGGGCTGCAGGTCTGCATACGAGGTCAATGCACCCTATAGGGAGAGTGGATTAGATATTAATACTTTTATATTCGCTTCTTTTTGTTCTGTTTTCGAAAACTTCTTTTAGCGGTCGGATAAGTAATCGTACTTCCGGTCCCGTTTGACTTCCTGTTTGCACTTCGTTAGATAATAGCCGAAATTTTTTTTTATTTAAACACTTAAAAAAGTTAAATTTAAAAAAAAGTAAAGTGGAATTACCGACTGGCAGATACCGAAAAAGTGTTTAAACATCCTCGTAAACATCCTGAGATTCGAAGCTGGGGTGAGAAGGTTATCACACTCGACCGACACCATAAGTTGTATACGGATGGAATTATCCAGATAAGAATTGTGTACGGGCAAAAATTTACGTTCGGAACATGTAAATCAGCCTGTTTTCTTTGAAATTTTTGACCAAGCTGACGAGGTTAGTGGGTCAAGCGAGGATCAAACGTGACGAAGGTAGCACGTCCCGTGTGACACGTTGTGCAAGTTGTAGTGTAACACTATACACGTTTACTCGAATAATCGGTATACTACGTATCTCGCTAATATAAGAGAATTGCGAAAGATGTTTTCCCCATAAGCATTTTTATCAGTTAAACTGTTATTTTATTATTATTTTTTTTGTCTGATATTTTCAGACAATATCTTGTCGATTGTGACTGTTAGAAGATAGGGTTATCTCCCTCACTTCATTTATTGCTTAACTACGCTCCGTGTGCAATATTTAGATAGCGAACTATCTGAGAGTGGAGATAAATTCACTAGGAGTGCATGCTCGTTGACCTTTTTATGGTATAAACAAGATTAGTTTTTAGAAAACACGAATGTTATGTTCATGTTAATGTATGAAACATAGCTCACCTTGTATTCCTTTTTTTATTCTTTTATTTTTCAAACCGTGCTCACAGTTTAACCTAGAAAATCGGGTGTAAAAAAGGGCGTTAATCAATCTCCCCACAAGGTGAGGGTGTGGTAAATATTCTGGGTGTAGTCCATAATCGCAGTTCAAGGTCTGGGACACGGTTATCTTTGGACAATGTCCTGATTTACTTATGGTCAATGGATTGAATTAACATTCTCTCCTACTCGACACACACGAAACTACTGATTACTCCCATTAACACCCCAACTATTGAACGGCGTGATTCATTCGTAACACTTTCAGACTTCTCGAACAAATGTACCGAAACGAATTTATGAACGGTGGTTTTTTGTTCCACATTCATTGGTTTTAAAGCTTAACGGATAAATAACAATAAATAAAATACCACGAGATAAAATGTACTGTTTAAACACGAGATAAAATTCTGTATAAAAATAAATAACTTATATATATTAAGAAACCCATCTACAATAATTAATGTAACAAATGTATTCTCTACCAATTGTAGAAATGTAACACCTGATGAGGGGTGCAAAATAAACGGAAAAGATTGCACCCGAAATGCATAGTGAAATAAAGAATAATGTGAATAAAACCCAATAGTCTTTGTCTCTGATGAAATGCGGTACAGACGAAATAACTACGGTTAAACCAACTGTGAAGTTAAATCAATTAATCTATTGAGAAAAAGAAAATTTTCAAGGGAAATTGATACTTAAGCAATATATACAAAAAACCGCACCATTAACGTCTAATACTTATAAAAATACTCTATTGGGATAAAGTCGTTAAGATATTCCGTAAGTTGTAACCATTAACATGGCCGGAAATCTCTTTATGAATCGACACCTGGTATACTGTGTTTGACCACATAGGAGCTGTATAGAGGAGGATGGGTGGCATTTCCTAGAAACATTCCTAAATCTTGAAAGGATGCATTCTACAACCTCAATCCAGCATATCCCCCATCGTCCTTGACTAGTTTTCGGACCATTTACAACAATCGATGATGATTCCGAACGTCAGCCAATCACGCCACGAGAATTTAAAAATTTGAAATGTGAAATTTACTTATTAAAAAGCCAATCGTTTTCAGAGAAAGATATACGTAATAAACGTTTTAAACGGGAATTGCATTTTAAAATACAATTTCTTAAAATAAAAGATGTTAATTAAATCAAGCACGAATAAAATGCAAGAATGTGCAGTAAAAGTTGCAGGATCCGGATTTTCTACATGAAAAATCCGCATAAAAAGCTATCGTTTAGGTTAGTAGATAAGTATTAACAGGATTACCAGTCTAAAAATTTCTTGTTGCGGCTCTTGCACCATAAAAATTTTTCTTTTTTTTTTATTGCCATAAAATTTCTGGTTTTCTAAAATTATTATTCATTCCCGTTTATGCCGAAATTACGTGAAAAATAATAATAATAATTCCCTTCACCTAATCTTACTTATGTCCTAATCGTAATTACGCTATAATAGATAGGTCATTCGCATATGACTCACTTCATCCACCTTGATGAAATTTGTGATGGGGTGAAGGCTTCGGCCATTTTAACTCTGGCCTACATATCTAAAAGCATACAACACACATATCAGATACAAATGGTATTTAATTCGCACTTTTCCCTTTGGATTATGCAAATGACGTGTTTTCTTCGCTTTAGAGCACTCTATATAAAACTAATAACACCCGGGTTGGTTGACCCGTATCAATTAACATTCAGGCGAAAGGTAGTGTTTCGCCTTATTGTTCGATGGGGTTTTTACACGCAGTTTTTGGGCTACTAAATTATTGTTACTCGTGTTTAGGTTTCGTGGATATCCGCAGGAAGCTTCATAGGGTATAACGCCCCTTATGGGGAAGTAGACAAGTGAGTTCAAGGCGTTCGATGTCGATAACCTCTGGCGTTAGAGCGCGAAATCTAGGTCAGGTGTTGCGTCCGCAGGTGAAAAAAGACGGATCGACGTGCGACATTGACCCGGTAAAAGATGGAGAGAGTAATACGCATGCGCTACTAGTACAAAAAGTAAAAATGTCCCCCAACCGGCGAGGGAAAAAATAGGCCAAGTGTTTTTTTTTCTCTTCTTTTTAACTAGCATTTTCTTTTTCAATATATATATATGTACAGCGTGTTTGGCTCTTATTGACCCCCCGCTAATAACTCTAAAAGCTAATGTTGCATGAATCTTTTAATCGTTACAACACGTAAATACGCGTTACCACTTTATACGTTCGTTACTTGTAATAATAATATTTTCTATAGTTTAGAACTTTAAACGGGTTATTGAACTTTTTGTAAAGAATGGCGACATTGGGCCTGGTCCCCCTCAAGCAGGTATTGGCCCTTCCTTTCTTAGAAACTGCCCATTGTTAGCTTGAAAGTGTTTACAGTTCGTAACACAAAAACTCATTCGAAAAGCTCGAAATTCCCGTTAAAATTCGGGTTTATGCAAATCATCGACGCGTCAACGAATGATTTTTCAAAAACGTCATCCGCAGCTGGTGTGATGTTTCAACTGCTGTTTTAAAAATACGCTAACGACGGATTTTTCCCGCGAAATAAAACTGGAAAATATTATATTATAGAATAATACACATTCCCGTATTAAAGAAACACATAAATAAAAAAATATGCCTAATTTTTTTATTCATTCACTCGCATTAGTGACGCTGTAACGTGCATAAATGACATGCCTGACAACATTAAACTGGGAGACGAGGGCAAAGAGGGTAACAAAAAAGGGGGGGTGTCTGAGAGGTCGATGTCAACGACCCACGACGGACAAGATACAGTTATTTAGAGCCTACAGATATACAGTTATTTGGGTTATAGGTTGGGAAGAGCAAAGATCCGAGGGTTGACGGGAAACAATTAAGGCAAAAGTATTGAAGATACTGCCCTATATCTTTAACCACTGTTAAGGGGCCTCATAAATTCCCTTCAGCAATAGGTCTGCAGTTGTTAAGTGAAAGCAAACCTGTTTAACTTAGAGAAAACAAAGAGAAAACTCTAATATGAAGTGTATATATATATACTCGCTAGACGAACACGTGCTTCTATTTTTTTTCTTCTTTTTTAATAATTTAAAGCCATTTTGTTAAAAAGAATAAATGAAAGAGATTCATTGATGGATGGTTACACAGTTAAGAGTTTCTTAATTGGTGTCAGATTCCGTTATTGCAACAGAATAACCGCCAAATATAGCCTCATCTGTTAATATCTGCCACCGAGCTGTAGCTATCCGGTAACAGAATTCTAATTAGAATGGAGTAGATGTTTATTATTTTTTTTATATATATATACGTATATTATTAATTTCATTAAAGTGCTGTTTTTATTAATAGCAATTTTTTAATACATTCTAGTTAATGGCGTTATTAATAAATACTTTTATTTTTCACATGTCTGACCTCTTATAACGTTCTTGATCCCTGCTTGGAAAACACTTGCAATGAGCTTTCGACTTGGAAAACTTCCATCAATTTGCTATTTTTGTTTGGCTTTCCCGTAAATCAACAAGGCATAAGGTCAATAAATATCATTTATGGACATTTATAAATGTGTGATTTTAATTGTATTCGTATTCAGTCGACATCTTAAAAACGTTATCTCTGGCGGTATAATTTTTAAAAATAGCAACAAAATCTCGACTTTTGTTTTTAAAAAATACCAACAATTTATTGTTTTCTTTTGATAATTCTTACTGCTGATAATTGGGTCAGTTTACTTCTCGAAACATTTTTATCAATTTTATAATAGAGGCCACTTAAAGTACTAAGTGCCGCTCCTTTTACGTAATTGTTTAAACATTTGATTATCTCGTGAATCATTCGTAAAAACAATATTCAAAGTCTACACGATTCGAGACACGTCTAGAAACAGCACAAAAATCTCCCTTACGTATCTGCTGCATTATCATTTTTTTTTTTTTTTTAAGTGTTAAAATTTGGCAGTGTCAGCATCATAAAAGAAGAATTTGTCGAGTTGTCATGTAAAAAAAATAATAATTTAATAATTTTTCGAAAAAAATAGCATTGCAAAATTTTATCTGAAGTGTCCTTTGTCCATCCTTCAACTCTTTATAGAGGAAGAAAGGAAAGTGTGCCACACATGTGTCGAATTTCGGACACATGCTGGGGATCTGGTGGACATCTGGACGTATATAAAATAACCTATTCTGGAAGGGGGATAAGTATATATAAATTAAAATTCTAAACACCAGATAAACACTGTTCCTGTTTGGTGTTTATGTTTAAAATTATATAAACTATTAATCGAATTTATCATTTGTATTAGAAATGTTATAAACAGAGATTTGGCTAGTATGTTGTTTGAATGATGGGTGGGTCTTTCGACAGCACGTGTCTATGTATAGAGGGTGTTAACCACAACACAGGAAATAGGTAGGTCCCAACTCCCATGGACGGAGACACGGACAGTAGACATGATCTAGGGGAATCTGAATCTAAAATAATTCCGTATCGATTGGAAAAATTCGTGTGTTTATATAAATAATAAAACCAGTTTTGTCTGTGTAGTAGCTTAAAATATTGTTTTAGCTACTCGTATTGTATATACAAGACGGTAGTCGCGAGATATTTTTGTATATTTGCACGTGTGGATATGATTTTTGTATGAGGAAATATGAATTGTTTATTTTCCAATAAATATCACGATACGAAATTTTTGCATATCATTCGAATTTGAATTAAAATATGCTCAATCAGAAGTTATAAATTGCCTTTTTTTTCTATTCTTGCATATTATAAAACCGTTATCTTACATTTTAAGATTTTAAACAGTTTAGCTGAAAATTACTTAAATTACACTTAAGGGTGAAAGGTCATTGACTGTAAGGGTCAATCACAATTTACGATTTATCCTCCCCTCTCTCTCTCTCTCTCTTCTTTCCTCATTAACTATTAAAGTCCAGAAACTCGTTTCGGAAAAAGGGGGATTTATTTTTAAAACCAACGACAAATATAGCTTAGTAAATGGGGAAAAGTGGGACGACGGGTCACTCACCCTCCCCATTTCATCCCCCATTCCCTTCTACTGCATTCAGCGAACTTTGACCTGGAATCATTTACCGAGTTGTGCGAAGTGTAATTGAACTACTGAATTTTTATTGAGTATTCTCACACCATGCATTATTTGACGTGTGTCTTTTTTTTCCGAACGAACATTCGAAATCACGCCGATCCTTCCTCTTGGGAAGGTGCATAAACCTGTGACGTAATAGAAGCGAATAGAGAACACATCGTGGTTGCTCCGAGCATCTTTATAAACGCCCGTTTTTCAATTTAGGATAGTTGTATATCAAAAACAAAAGTAAAAAAAAAAGGACTTTTGTATGGGATGAATCATATAGAGCAAATATTCCCGTATTCAATGTAAACACTCTGATTTCTATAATACACGAGAGAAAACTTTTATTTTTTTTCTAACACCAGGCAAACCTGAAATTCCTGGTATAATCGACACAGAGAAAGTATTCTTTATTACACAAAGGTAAACTCGGTTCAAGACCTTGTAGACTACTTCAAAGGTTCAACGACCGACCCACTGACCCAAATGTCGACGTCACAGGTCATATGATTTCGGATAGAAATCTGGCGCATGCCCGGTTGCATTAGATAGAGAGTGGGTTGTTCAGGAAGATAACGCTACCGGGAGTTTAGATAATAATTATGATTATCAACGTCATCAAAAAGTTATTTTGCGCTATAACGGATTTTTATATACAGTGGAAATTTACAGTTTTTAAACAATAGATGGAGACACTTCTCTAATGCACGTGTCTCGCCCCTTCCGCTCCCTCCCCCGTTTCCCCATACTTAAGTAAATTCTGCATATTCATCAATGAAATGTAATCTTCTATTATCTCTATTTACTTATTAGTGTTTCTGCTGATAGCGGGCAATGAATTAAATTATTTCCTGTTGAATATTTTCGTTTGCACTTCTTTAAATAATGGTAAAAGTGGCTTGTTTATACTGTTTGGATCTTCACGCAATCGATTATGAGACAGGAAATTGGTAGATAATTGGATTCATTTCCTTTAAATAAAGTCCTTTCATTTGCTTGTCCTGTTGCCATGACTACATGTAGTACAGTCGCCAGTGACGTCAGTAGAGAGTGACGCAACCGGTCGCCCTTGAGACGTCTGCTAGTTCGGATACATAAAAACAAGCCAATGTTTATCGAGTATGAGAAACGACGAAAATGCAAAGAATGGGATCGTCTTTCGTGATGATGACCATGTTTACGAATGTCTTCCTCGCCGATGAGTGATGTACACAAATGTACACGTATAAGTTGGCAGATAGGTTGGAAATTTGCACGTTTTTAAGCTACTATACATCATTTTTTTATTAGTAGAAATTAATTGAATTATAAATAAATTAGAGAGTTGACGTGCCAGTCGGAAGATACATCATTTTCGTTACAAAGAAGAGCGCTAGACACCTGCTCATTACTAACGATTGCATACGAGACGAACTAGTGACATTATAATGGGTAAAATGCCGCTCTTGTGCCCTTAGCAGGAGCAAATAACAGGCTCCTGAGGGATAGCAGGAACGTCAGGCGTTCCGCGAACCGCCTGGAAACTTCTTGGAATGGGAGTGGATCCCCCCATCTGAGTAACGTCTTTTCCGAACTACTGATTTATGACGTGGTTCCCTATCGGGTGGGGAGAGTCGTAGTTTGTTTACAGCTATTTCCCCAGCTCGTGCTGACCCCCGAGGGGACAGGTGGCCGAACTGACATGGTCCAGATCTCTTAACGATACGGCCAGATGAGGTTGAAAGTTGCGATTTGGATCGTGTTACCGGAGCCGGGAAGCCAAACTAGCCGCTTAATGATGTAGATGAGTATTTTTGTTGGTCGAAATCGTTAAGTTGTTGATAAATTCTCGGCGTCGGGACTGTAGAGTGCTTATAACGGGGTACAAGGTTCAAATTACCTCGGAGTTCCAGCGATAAACTTCTTCAACAAAAACGTATTTTTCTTTTATTTCGAGTGGCGTTAAAAATGCCATTAAATTGAAACCTGTGACCGCTGCCTTTCTTTATTACTTTCTCGGCATGGACTCTTCCATTTTTGTCACGTGTTTCACTTTCACTAAGAAGAGGGGAAGGTTGGGGACCCTGGAAACACAGATACCCACAGCGAAGGCCGCAGGGGACAGGGTTCACCTCCAAAGCCGGTCGTGTCAGAATTTAAATACAAGGCCCTAAAGCGAGCAGGCCTCCGCATGTAATAACAGTTGGTAATAACAGGCCCTGTCAGCCTCCTCTCCCTTTCTGAGGAACTGGTTTCCTTTTTGTGTTGCTCGTCTGTATCTGATTAAAGATCTCCAAGTGTGTGTGCATGTGTGTGTGCATGTAATATTAATCTACTATTAAAATTTTAACAGATCGTTTTATTAAAATATACGTGCAAAATAATTTAAGTGATTAACATCGCCCAACTTCATAAAATCAGGTGGCAATTGTTGTACATCCTTATTTATAAATTCAACCCGAAATAAATCGAAATTAAATAAATTATATCCTCATTTATATAAGCCAATAACATCGAAATTTAATATAATCAATAACCGATACTGATTAAATTAGGAGTATAAATCAGTCGTAATTCGTTAAAAAAAATCACGATTATCTGCTTTAATAATTATAAAATAATGTTAAATTATCGATACTGTAGTAGTATATTATCAGATAAAATATATATATAAGCTGTGTGTAGAAGATAGTATATTATACATCTCTACGTTATTGAATTTCACAATTATCTTTGATTCATCATTAAACAATGGCTATTCTTCGAATTAACGCATTCTAAACGATTGCAGTTTGTATAAAACTGACCTTTGACCCGCTAACAGGTAGCTTTGTTATTCACTTAAAATTTCGACTGTCATAAATCATACAAGGTTAAGAATATTTAATGAATCATAACACGTTTCTCACCAGTTAAGAGATGAATTTCAGCGTTATGACGCTAATTTAATTATTTTTTTTTTCCTTTTATGAATTTAAGCAGTATTAAGTAACAGAAAAGTTTGTTTTTAAGAAAAGAACAAAGAGCGATGCGCTGTTTTTCGCTACACCGTTTCGCCATAGGGGGTCTTATCTCGATATCGGCCCAGAGGGGGCCATCACGTGACTAACGCCAAGGATGAGTCAAGTGCCTCAGGTATCGAAGTGGGACCGAAAATCCGATAATCCACCTTACTGAGATTCCGGTAGACAGGTGACCACAATGAGTAAAAACCGGCCTCTTTTATCACCATCCGATGTGCCAGGACTTGAAACCGCTCCCTTCAGTTTGCAAACTAAGGGTTTTTCGCAACCCGCCATTTCTACCCCCGCACACCTGCTGAATAGGGAACATTGGGACGAGGACAATAGATCCGCACGAGAATTCCCTCGCAGGGATATCAGGGGGAAGGGAACACCTGCCTCCCCAAAAGGGACAGGTATGAGCGATGACGTCACCTACACTATTTTTATATTACAATGTAAGAAAACTCCTTCATATATACAAAAAAAGGTAAATCTTTTTAAAATTTCAAATTCTATCGCCTTCAGCAGTTTTCACAATCCCTTTTTCTTGCCCCATTTCTCCCCGTTTACCCTCACTGCTTGAGATGAGGGGTGCATTTCTTTAAGACTGTTGGCGTTTTGACTCTTTATAACGTAGCTGCTTAGTCCATTTACAATAGATGAGATTCCACGTCACGCACTGATAACTTTAATAAAACTTTTATTCTTTTTAAAAATATTTTTACTTTGATAAATTGAATTTTTTGGATAGATGGCGGCACTATTACTTTTTAAAATTTTTACTTAATTCTAAGAGGTGTAATGAGCTGTTATAAAATAGATGGCGTTTCAAAGTTTTAAATATTTTTTTTTCGTTATTTTCTGAGGTGTAATGAGCTCTTTCGAAGTAGGTGGCATTTAGAAGATTTGAAATCTGTTTCACTTTTATTTCGTGGATTTATAGAAAAGAAACGTTAAAAAATAAATAAAGATAGAAATAAAAAGAGGCGCCTTTTGGTAGAAGATTGAAAAAGTTCATTGTTCCTCGAAAACACTCCGTTGTAAATAGACTACAAATAGAATAATGTCGTGGGGCCCCGATTTGGGAGAAATGTATGCATTACGACACTGAATCATTTTACCTAGTTTTACTTCGAAAAAAAAAAATTATACGCCATTTTAAAGAGAAATTTTCCTCTCAGCACACCCACATTTCTAATTTCCATCACTCATAATTATTAATATACACGAATTTCGCCTCAGACTTTCTAAATTAAAAGAAAAAAAAATCCTCAAAAATATGCCTCTATACTAACGAGGATTAGTTTTATAAGCATTTAACAAACCGTTCATCGTTATTATTATTGATATATATGAAACATAATGCGGAAAACTTTGAAAATAGTTCATCTTTCCTGCCATTGTTCGGTTGGTTCGGTTGGAATCGCTGAGGCGAACACGGACCGTTTGATGAGGTTATAACTTCCGGATATGACATCACATCCGGTGAGTGGGTGGCATCCCCGTGAGGATAAATCTGGAGGAAAAGAGAGATAGTTTTACGTCTTTTTTCGGTAGTCTTTTGAGGTTGATTGAACGCTCCATATGTAGGACACGAAGCGCAACCTTCACACTATCGCTAGCCAATGCTTTCTCTATGAAACGTACTCTAAACGAACCTAACACGAGTGGAAGAAATTTAAGATTAATTTAAGACACGTTCTGTCATCTATGGAAAGGAAAAAGAGAAAGAGACAGAGAGAAAGAGAGACGTAAAATTATGCAATACGTAAGATCAGTCACCTGATAAAGTTACTATATATACAAATGTATATTTATTATTATAGGTTAAAGTCGCACTAATTTTCATGAAACAATCTGATTTGAATATTTAAAATATATTATGAAACCAAACTGGTTTTTAGCGACATTTTAAAAGAAGTTTAATATATATTTATTTAGATAAAAATAAATAACATAAAGGTACCATTTTCACTAACAGGAATCGATTAAATTATTATATTTTGAACAAACAAACAAAAATAATAATAATAATAACATTTTAACGGTAAAGATGCTTTTTTTTAAATGATTATTTTTTTTAAAAAAAAATGAGAAAATTTTGACAAATGAACGATTTAAAATTTTAAAGGAAGCGATAATATTAAGATAAAAGTAATCACATTCTATCTTTCAAATGCATTGTTGCTAGTTATCAACGAATAGGAGATCTTAGAAGAGATTTTTGAAATTCCTGTATAATCCTAATTACTAGCAATAAATAAAAACACTCGCAAAATAAGAAAATCTATTGAAATCACTTCCATTTTTGAACCTTGAAGTAGGTAAAGTGGATAGATATAGAGTTTCTTATAAACACTTTGTGCTCTCTCTCTCTTTTTTTTCTCGCTCTCCTCTTTATAAAATTCGAAATTTTTAAGTTGAATCCGCATACCTAAGCCACTACAACCACTTTTCGTATGAATGAATTTTTTGTTCGATTAGATTATTTTTTTAAAAATAAGATTATCAAAATATATATTTTATACGTGTCTATCTTGTAACTCGATTGTGTGATCTCCTACGGAGAGAAAGAGAGAAGAACCTCGTGCATTTTCGGCTTCCTGCCAATTTGACGTCAAAATGCAGTGTCTAAGGTCTTAGGTTCAAGGCCGAATCGCCCACGATCGAACTTTCTACATTAAAAAATTCTCGTAAATTACAACATAGGATGAAATCGAAGAAGAACCCTCTTTTCAAGGACGTATAGGTCATCTTTATTTATTGAAATAAACTCGGTTCGAATATTAATTTCTTTCTCTTTTTTTCATTATTTATTAATTTTAGCTGCCCTTTCTTATGTTAGGCCATGTTGAAAATATATTACGTCATAGACTTATTTTTCTTGGATTGAATTTATGACGTTTTGTTCTATTCTGAGAAGCGTAGAGGAAAAGTACAGTATATGCCATTAATTTGACAACTATTGTTAACTCAACGGCGTTTTTGAGACTAAAATTATGATAGTTCGAGTTTTTTTAATGTTAAAAATATACAAATAATTATATTAACCAGAAATGAAACTGGGAAATTCACCTTGACAGTTTAATTTTGAGCAAAACACCAAGGAAAGAAATTCTTTCTTTAGCTCTGACTGACTCAACGATGTGTTTTTGAATGCAAAATTATAATTGTTAGAGTGTTTAAATGCTTAAAAAAATTAAAAATTATGACATTAATTACAATGGACGATGGTAAATTGAGTTTTACAACTTAATGGATAGCAGTCAAACCCTTTCTTTAAGTATTACTTCAATGAACTCGAACTCTCATCAATAATCATGTGATTTTCGTCACGAGTTTCTCGTATTACTCTCCGCATTCATTAATTATAATAGTTTAATTCGTTCCCTGATCGGCATTACAAATTTGATAGCCTTTCATGCATGACCAAATTTGGCAATGTACATGCTAAAGGTTGAATAACTTGTTCATGATATTTTTATGGTCTCTCAGGATTTTATATTAAGCGATATAATAACGAGTAAGTGGTTTTTTTTTGCACTTAAGTTTTAAACTCGTTGATGAGGTTGGACATAAAATTTAAAAAGCACGGCGATGAATTACGTCATATTTATGCCGTTACATCATCGGTGATATCACCGGTGACGTCACTGGCGGCGTAAAATGATTGTCTCATTTGAGGTTATTAAGGAATTTAAAATCATTCTAGAATTTTTAAATAATTTATCTTTTGTGTTTTAAATGTATTCAAAATTAAATGTTAATTTTTAAAAGAAATTTATGAATTGTAGTAATAAATATTCATTTAAAAATATAAAAGAAATTATTTGTATTATCTACGGAATTAACATTACTAATTATCGGGAAAATAAATGTCAGCCTGTAGCTAATATATAATTAATGACAATTATTCATGTATTCGACCTATATTTTGCGAGTCGTAACCGAAAATAAGTGAAAGAACTTTACCAAATTTGACCTTTCATAGGAAAGTTCAAGTGAAAATCGAGGTAAATTTTTAATCTTTTCTTGTAAACAATTTCCTCACAAGTAGCCCTTGAGATGTGGTTTTTTTTTTTTTTTAATGTTTCGAGGACAAGAAAACTTTCTAATATATCTTAAATACTAATTTAAATTAAATCGATTTTATTATAATTAATATTAAACTTTGAAGGAAAGCAGTAACGATAAGTTTAAAAATACTGTAAAAACCGCCTTTTAGCATTCACGTGACCTAAAATACTATTCGTTAATTGGTTCATTCAACATTCCCACGGATAAATCTGCATCCTATTGAGTTGCCCCGCTGCACTTAGCTGTTGTGTCCATTGCAGGTGCGAGGAGGGACTTACAATACGTCTTTGCCCAAGCTTACTCAAGGAACATGAAGTTTTTTCCCACGACTTCTGGAAGGGGTTGGGATGGCCCCCTCCCCCTTAGATCATGTGTCCTCCTATGGGGGAGATATTGTGTTCCCACCAACGTTTCTTTTTTCTACTCAGAAGAGTAGTAGCTTCCACTATTTTCGTGAGAACGCTTTAACTAAGCAGCTGTGTTCAAGAATCTCGTAATTTCAAAACTCTCAAGAGGAATAACGTTTTATTATAAAGAGGTCCAACTAACTTATCTATATATTTTATCATTAAATAAAGTTTAAGAAGTTAAAAAACCTTCGTTATTTCTTCTATTTTTTATCTACTTTTCCACTTGAAAATGTTCTCTTATCTTATATGTATATACATATTTATTTATTTATCGAACGTATGATAAAGATTACAAATTAAATATTATAAAGATAAAAAGAATTCAAGTGGGGGACATACACCCGAATTTTATTTTATATCCTCGATATATAAGCCTTTAAATAGGTTTTATTATAAATTAAACATTTAAAATTTTCCTTGTAATAAAAGTTATTTTATTTTTTTGAATAAATAAGTCATTCAAATAAAATATTTTACTCGCTACATACCGTTTAAACATTATTCGAATTCTATTCTCTGATTGGTTTATTTTCCGATGACGTTAAACAAATAGCTATATATGGAATATTCATTCATAACATTTGTACATTTCAATGAATGAAAGGAGCTCTTTACTATATTAATCAATTTCAAATAGCACGTGTTATTAATTATTATTTCCATTATACGTGTGAATATTAATGTTTTATTAATGTAATTTTTTACGTATTTATTTAAAAAGTAAACAGAACTATAGTTTAATTTAATTATTATTATTTTTTTTATAATAAGCACAACATTTAAACAATGATGGAGAGATTAATTTAATTTTATAACAATACTTAGCATAATTTAAGGCTTATGTATAATTTAACAATGTTTCTTGTTTCTTCTCCAGTTGTGCCATCTATCGGAGGAACAGTGAACTAATTATTTACCGAGCTTAACGTTTCTTCAAGCGAATAATCGCTTGGTTACAGGAAAAATTGATTATTCGAGTTATTAAAACGTTTACTACGACTAGTAAAACGTTATACGAACTCTAACTAATCTCCCATTTAGGACGAATAAACGAGAATTATACGACGAAACGAATAATTAATATTACCAGTAATTAATTTAAATCTATGGGAACAAAATACGAGACGAAAATCACTAGAAAAATGTAGAATAAATGTCGAATTTAAGTTAGTAATTTATAAAATCAGGTTGCCTCGTCAAGCTAGGAAGATCTAAAAAACAGGTTTCTCCTCTACGTTCACGTGACGTCTGTCAAATTCAAGGTCGATTCAAGGAGATCCAGTCTAACTCCAGATTTCCAGGATAGAGCGAGAGTAGAAGAGGCGAAATGCTACGAGTAAAAGTTGTAGGAAAGCGAAACGAATAATAATAATAATAATAACAATAATTAGAAAATTAAAGGATGGTTGTTTTATATACGTAGACTTAACGTACCAAAGACACGTTTTACTGTGTTTTTATGACGTTTTAGGACGTAATAATTAGACTAGTTACGATCAAATTATGAGTTTTTCTCAAAAGTAAAGTTGCATGTTAGAAACAACTGTTTGTTATTCTAGCCTAGGGGAAATATATATACACACACACAGTAAAATTGGAGAGAGGAAAGAAGGAACGTATAAAAAAAAAAAAAAAAAAAAGGCTGGACGAACATTTTAATTGGACGTTTTCTTTTAATTGCCGCAGGAGACACGGAAACTAAACCTCAGCAGATTGCAGATAACTCCATTACGAGCCTTCAAGGTCGTAAGCAACCGTCCATTTAGAAACGGTTGCTGTGTTAAAACGTCATAGTACGGGTTGATTAAGTAACGTTTCATTCACAGTTTTCTCTGTACTTTTCTTTATTTCCATTTATTTATTTTATTTTTTATTTTTTCCTTTTTAAACGCGGACCCACTCAAGTTCGAAGCTCATTAATGTTACTGTAAATTGTGGTACGTGTGTTCCGCTTTAGTTACTTAGTTTATGGAGTATATCACATTTTAAATGATATATACCAGACGATGAGATAAGCGATATGCAATATAAATCTGAATCGGGACAGGAATGATAATCGTATAATCCAATTTCGAGTGTTTATTCCGTTAAAATTGGTTTAAGCGCTTGGTTGATTCGTCGATCCGTTACTCTAGCTTAGGCTCGTTTCTTACCTTTTTAATTTTTTTAGGGCAAAATTTATCGTATTTTAAGTGCCAAATTTGATTTTTAAGAAATTATTACGGTCTTTAACACCTTAAAAAATTTTATTATAAGTAAGAACTGTGGCAATATTCCCATAATTTCCATTGTGCGGTGTGAAGAACTGGCGTGTACTTAGAAACATCTTGCAAGTATTTTAACATGAATCAGCGTAAGAAAGAGTGTTGGTCTGTCCGAAATGATGCTATTAATAAGTGTGATATGCTATTTAAACATTCATAACTGGTTTAATCACATAATCGTATTATACACCAACTTATCATATTTTTACTTACTCAGACGTTTCGAAATATTCGAGAACTAATTCAATAATTATCTACGCAAGCTGTTCAAAATTCATTGTGATTTTAAGCAACGGGACTCATTTATTTACTACATAAATTAAATTATTTTATAACTTTTGAAAGAAAATTTATATGTATATAGCACGTACACATATTTATACACACGTTTTGATTCAGCATTAAAATATCTACTAGTTGCTACGTTCATTCATCCGGTTGTTTTTATATATCGTATTTTAAACCTATTTTAAGAGGAAAAAGAATTATATTTTTGTCTATAATTTCTACAGAATACTAAAATAAAATTTCAACCCATAAACGACGTTTTATAACTGGTATATAAAAGGAAAATTGTCGTGTTATGTGTCTATATATACAATTTATAAACCAGCTCCCGAATATTCTAGTACATAATACTAATTTTCGATCTTGTGATAAAGCAATATTTATTTTTTGCAAGTTGTAAACTATTTGTCAATTATCATAGTTTTAAACAATGTTGTTTTGTTTTATTTTTATTTTATTTATTTCTTTAGAATTTTTGAAAGATAAAAAAAAAGTTTCTAAATTGTTTTTATTTCGTTGCAAAATCTGCTTGTTTGGTTTAAAAATAACAATTACTATGCAAAAGTCGTTCAAGTATCTGAAAGAAAAATACATTCGAACCCCCCAACAACGAATACGCTCTAAATGGGCACGGCATCTTACGGGCAAACTTGGCAATTGCCTGGGGCCCAAAACAGGGGGACCCAATCAATGATTTATAAGAAAATATTTCCTTTCAAAAATTTCCCCGAAGAAAAAATATCTGAAGTCAACGCTGTACACAGGGCCCCCTAATTCAAATTCGCCTGGGCACCATGAAGCAATAAGGCTGTGGCCACCATATTTCAGGAACGTTTCTTTTTGAATGAGTACATGAGAAATTATCTCCATATAAAGGACAGTTTTCTATGTTACGTCAGTGTCCATTATGAATGGTGGACACTCAGAGGTTCGACTGTATGCGATTTTTTTAACGAAAATTACGACTTAAATTAATGCCGTATAATATTAAAGTATCCAATTATAATTTTAGGGTAACCACTAAACAATAGGAAAACATTTACGAAACTGTTAATAAACGTTGCAAAATTTCTCATTCAGTATAAAATGCAGAAGAGTGAAGTAATTTCATCTTCTATATTTTTACAAATAGCCAAAGTTCCCCGACCTATTTTAAACAATTAACGATTGTTTGCCATCTGTTAGGATGAGTGTGGGGATGCAATCTGCTAAATGTAATATCCGGAAATGATATCGGACGTCATACTAACCGTGACCGTTGGACGTCCAAACGAAACGAAACAACAACAATACGTTTGTTTAATTCCTAACTAGGATAGAGCCAAAACAGTTTTAAAATAGATTCTCAGTAAATATTTTAATTACAATGATTCTAAATAGGTTCACAAGTCAGACAAAGGTAACAGTCTTGAAACGGTTTTAAACAATAATAAGAACTGAAGAGTTCAATTCAGAAAATACAAATGCTCTTACTTATTTAAAAAAAAAGAAAAAAAATCAAGAAAATTCCTTAAAAGTTGAAACTTTATCCACATTTTATGTGTCTAAGGTGCCTTTAAGGTATCTTATTGTGGTCTTAGTGTTATAGTAGTACGGTATTTTACTGTGTAATATACTGTTATACGGTGTAGTTTTACTTCGAATTATCTTTTTTAATGTTTTAAAAGAGAATTTCCAAATAAACATTCTTACTAATAATTTAAAAATGAAAAAAGTGGGGGCAATCGTTAAAGGAGAAAAACCTCATCCATTTGTGGGTGAATTTTATGAAAAATTCGCCCACAACAGGCTAATTTTTAAAGAAAATTTGAAAGATTTACAATATCTGAGAAATTTTTAAAGAAAGGTCAAGGCTATTTACTGTTTTTTAACGTTAATTCATATAATTACGTTGATATACAAGCGGTATTTACTTTTAAAACAATAACCATTTTTTATTTTTAAATGAAAATCATACGAATGCAGAAGTTTTTACTTATTAATTTAATGCAAATTACGAGATTCACTAAAAAATTATCATAACGTGATTTTAAAGTTTCTCAACATTTTTTTACTTTTTACAAAATTAAGATGGAGTACAGAAGCATTATAAATATTCTCCTTACAAAACGAAATATTCTCCTTACAATGAAAACAATAAACAATGAGACGCAATTTTTCATACAGAAGAAAAATATTTATGCTATTTTGTTCATGAATATTTTATTTTAAAAGAAAACAAAAAGAAACTTGTAAAAGAAAAGTTTTTATTACAGTCTCTTTCGTTCGTGACATTATTTTATATGAGTTTCCTGATTACATGCAACTCGCATGTATTATTGCTTACTTAAAATTCAGAAAACATTCATTTCTTAATAAATAATCATCACAATTTATATTAATAGCAGATCTCCGGCTATTAAATTAAATAATAACTAATTATTTATTAATTTTTTTTAAATTAAATTTTTCTTTAGAAAATAGACTTTACAATTTTTTTTAATGTGCTAAAACACCTGTTAATAGGACCAAGCTTTCAAATATACTGTCTCGTATTGAGAAGAAGATTTACTCCCCGGACGAGCGACGTAAGGGAACAAAATCTACTAAAAGTGAATGGCTCGACCCTATCAATTTCGAAATAAAACAGTTCCAAGTCAATGATTCGTAGTGTGATGTAATAATTGCGTCGTAGGAAATTCGTGTTTAAAATTTAAATATATAATACTTCTGACATTCCGTAGTTAGTAATGAATTTTGTATATTTACATAAATCAGGGAATATTTTTTTCCCTCCACCTTACCTTGACAGGATATGACCAAATTGGAATTCACCTTGTAGCTTCGAAAATCTGAATGCGCATGCTCTATTGTTTCTATGAATGGGAACGAAACGTTGCAAAAATCAACTACGGAATAATTTATCATGTCCCACGACTTTAATACAAAGAGTTCAAGGATATACGTCAAATAAAAATAAAATAAAATCTGTATTTGAAAAAAAATAATAGTAATCATAAGAAGAGGAAATAATTCATTTTTTAAAAATTATAATTTATAATAAATTATTGTAAAAACGTAAATAAAAATATGAATGAAAAATACACTTTCGTTTTCGTTCCTTTCATAAAAATATCACATGGTCCAGGCGCGCGCTCTTTTCTCGTGCTGGAAGCACGTGTTTACGATTTTTACGTTAATTGTAAGAATTTTTATGCGTGCATTTTTATTAATAAATTTAATTAAATTCTTTTTTTAAATTTAATTAATTAAACGTTTTAATTTTTAATATGAATTTTCGTTTTCGTAATTAAGTAAAATTGAATGAAATTATATTATTATTATTATACGAAACAGAAATTTTTGATCATATTCGAACAAAGCCAAAGTTAACGGATTGTGCGTAACTCGTCACACATGACGTCACCTCCTTTCGAATGGAACGAAATGATGCAGGTACCAAGACCTGAGCTGTATCTGATTGACTACAAACACGAAGTCTCGACTCACTTCCCTCTATTGTTCTGATCTATTGTTTTTTTTTTCGATTTTATTCCTTATCATCCGTTATTGTTCCCCGCTTATAGCGATGATCGTATAACGTTTACGTTACGGGATTTCAAAACATACTTTTCCTCTAAGGGGTAGGTAAAAATTGCTTTAAACTTGCCAGGATTACCATAGAAAGAAGAGACGAAAAAACCCGAATTAATTACTATAAAAGAGGAAATGGGTCCGTGTTAAACAGTGCCAATTGTTTATACGATACTGCTGAATGACTTACATAGATAATCAGTAACTTTTAAATCCGATACACCCAATCATTTCTATCGGATTCGTCTTCATTTACCACCTGCATCGTCAACCAGCTGTGACCAATGATGTAGGCTAGTGATTCATCAGCCCTAGGCTTAAAGACAGGTGATGTTTTGGAAATATATTTTAAAAAATTACGATGGAAATCGAAGAAAATCGAAGTTCAGAAAGGGGGAAAACGTAAACAAAAATCTACATCAGAAAATAAAAATAAATAGATAAAAAGTTAGTGTAACTAATTGCTCGAAAGTAATTCCAATATCAAACCATTTGCAGAAAGTAAACTATGAAAAAAGTATTAAAAAATCGAGTTAAATTATTGATATTGAAATAATTCAGTTAATTAATTAATAATTTACACTCGAATATTTCCTAGTTTTTTAGGTAGAGAGGCCAATTTCTCGGTTCAATCCAATTGGTATGAAAGTGAATGTTGGGGCCCTAAAAACGGGTCTGTAAACTCCGAGCTTGAATTTTAAACAGTTTTCAAGATATTCATTCATTAAACAGACAAACGGACGAACGAAATGCAAACATACAAATATAAAATTTTTTTGTTTGTTATTAATTGTTGAAAAAGGAAACGAAACACGCAATCACGCAATGAAACGTCCTCCATTTTAATAAATGAACCATCAAGAAATGTTTTGATGAAAACTGATATAGGACGTGGTTTTTCGTCCTTAACCTACGTGTCCATTTTCCTTTTTTAGAGCAATCTAAATTCCATTTTGACACGACTTTTATTTTGTTTCCTGGAGGCTTACATCTCTCATTGGCATTTCAAACTTTCAAGTTTATGGATCCTGAAATGGATTAGAAGCCATTTCGGAAATAAATCAAGGTCTTTCATACTTATTTATCCGTCAACTACGTATAAATAATGCTTTACCTCTTTATAATTTACAGAAATTTCGTCGAAATAGAGAATTTAACAGGTTGGATCTTTTAAAAAATAATAAACCCTAAAGTAATTACTTATTTAGGCCTCCCAGATAATATTTGTATCAGAAAAAAAATTAGCATTTTAAACAGTAAATGGATTAATAATAATATCATGTTCTAGCATATACATTACAGATAAGATCGACTGTAATAAGGAAAAATTACCAACGTTTAAACTTTTTTTTTTTGGAATATTTTAATCGAAGGATCTCATTAATTAGTTAGAAAATGGGCGAAGCGAGTATAAATCTGCCTTAAAATCAAATTTTACTGTCAAACGAGGCCCTATTTAATCTAAATTAAACTTTCATTCACCTTATTACACTTAAAGGCTTCGTTTCGTGTATTTAATTTCTTATAGAGTGACTCTAAGTTTTAACGTATAAGAAGCCCTTCCTGCATCACTAAACCAATAAAATTGAAAGTGTAAGGCCTTAAACTGTTGCTTGTTTATCCTACGTATAAATCCGGCCTTGGTTATAAGATAGGGTAGAGAAAAATTTAATTTTTATGTGTGTTGTTATTACAGAAACAATTGCTGTAACATATAAGAAGTCTTTCCTACTTAGCAATGTAAGAGGCCCTACGCTCTTGTTTATCCTACGTGTAAATTCTTCCCTGGTAAGACAGAAAGAAACTAATTGTTTTGTGTGAAGGGATGTATAAAAAAAAGTGAAGTTATTAACTAAAGAAAAATGTAATTTCGTAACAACTAATTACTTTAACATAATTAATGGAAGCTTAGTATTGGGCATTTTCGGCTCAGATACAAATAAGGAAGCACTCGATGTTGACATAAACCTCTTAATGACCTCAAGTGATGGTCATTTCCTGTGGGCGGGCGTCTCCTTTATGCTGTAGCAGGTGGCAGACGAACCATCTTTACAGTTTCCGCTGACACCATTTTCGAGCTTCCTTTCCGCATCGTCAATCAAAAAAATTCTTGACCGGAAGTAGCGGTTATTTCCGCATTTTGAAAGTTTTAAACTACGAACATAACAACCTTTCGTTGTTACGTCCATAGTTTAAAACTAGTGTTCTGCCTCCGTTTTTCTACTAAATCGTGTGTGCTTGTCATTATTGTGTAAATTGCTTCATATCTACTATTAAGGAACGAAATAAAATAAAATTAGAAAGGAAAAAAAATCCTTTGACACTCGAGCTGCAATGACATGTTTGATGGAAGAAGAAATGAGAAATTCACCCAAAGGGAGCCCCCAAGTCACGCCACAGGAAGTATCTTAAAGTCGTTAAGGGTCCATTTTGGGGGTAAGTGTGGGAAAATAGGGACGCCCCCTCACTGTAATTGTCACGTGTCTTTTGTCATTATTATGTTTTTTTTCTGGCACTTCGATGCATCAATTGTTCCACGTGACCTACAAGAGTCAGGGGTTGACGTTTCTTATCAGGCCTTATCCCCTCTAACATAAAGCATATAGTGTTTTTTTTTTTTTTTTTTTTTTAGTAAGTAACTTTCCGTGACTTCACAAAGTTTTAGTTCCGGGTTATGAACCCAAAGTCTATTTATTAAGGTTTAATTTTCGTATTTACAAGTGAAGTAACCGTTAATTAAATAGATAAGATGTTACAACAATGAAATGATATAAAGCTTATTGTATGTAGTTTTTAATTTAGTCGAAAATACGTTATAACTTATAAAAAAATAATAATAAATTCAAATTAAATTTAATGCTTTCGTGTATCTCAGTTTACAACTGTACGAAAGAAAAATAAAGAGAAACGTCCCTGTTTAAACTGGACTGGACTTGGAAAGGAATTTTTATAGCGTTTCTGTAGTTTTCAACCTTAAAAGTAACGAATTATGATTTTTTAATACTTTAAAATAAATTAAAGACTTAAATTAATTAAATTCCCTCTTACAATTATTTAAAATAGAGAAACAAAATACAATACAAGAAATTAAAAGCTTCCACCTCAATTTGATCCCTCCAAAACTTTATCAAATAAATTAAGAATTTAGAATAAAATTCTTAAAATATTTAAAATCAAGAGGAAAAGTACAGAGTCAACATAATAAAAATTCAATTTTAATGACTATTTTTTCTTTTTTTATCCCTTTTTCCCTTTCTGTATTTAATTCAATTCCCCTGGATGGCCTCATCAGAGGTTTCGCCTCTCTCCTTTTATGGATTCTTTCTTGCTTGTGTTTCGAGAGGGCACGTCAAGTATGGGAGTGATGAGAAGAAGGGATTTTATATCGTGTAACACCACTAATTTCCAAATTAAATTTCTCCCTCCCACTTCGCTAGATTAACTTTTTTTTTTTTTTTAAATGTACATACGTACACATAGAAAAGTATTAATTTTATGTTTAAATATTTACTGTGTGTATCATTAAGTAAACTAATTACTACGCCTAGGACATTTCTAGAATATTTTAAGTTCGTTAGCCCTGTTCATAATTCTCTCGTACGCCCTATTATTGATGTTTATTTAAATTATGCATAATAATATGCAACTCTCTCCCTTCTGTTTCTTCATCCCTTCGTGTGTTATTATCTGTTAAATCGATCTTATAGTGAGAACTAATAGTATATTTAATGAGATGAGAATTGCTATATAATCTCTATCAGATAGGAAACACCCTAGGAGGTAAGTTACATCGAGCTGATACTGGTTTTTGTAGTGATTTAACCTCAAAAAGCCCCCCTACATACACACACATACATAAAAAAGTCCAGTAAAAATATATATAAGAAGCAATAGTTTAATAACAATGTATTTAATTGTAAGTTTAATGTTTTATAAGTTGATTATTATAATTAAATATTTAAAAAAAATTCCTACTTCAAACCTGTTCTTTACTCTTCTTCGGAAAGTTTTGTATATATTCTATTATCGGCACCAATATAAATAATCATTAATCACCCGTAACAAAGCGTTATTAATCAAAACGTTCTTTTGTTGTTTTTCTTTCTGTTAAAATACTTTCTAACTTAATAATTTACCATTAAAATTAATTACACGGAAGTTATTTCTGTTTTTGTTACGATTTCAATGAATATAAATCACTTAAATGACTTTTAGGGGCTTAATTTTTTACTTAAATAGTCATAATTTAAACGATTTTAGGCCCATAGGCTAGTTAATGTTCCTATTCTACTACAGTTTATTAGGCCCACAAGGCAGTTAGTGCGCTCACAGGCTACTTAGCAGGCCACATGCTAGTTTGTAGGCTTACAGGCTAATATTATGGTTATAAAGAGAGTTCTAAATATAAAAAACAAGCTTTTTAATTAGTAAAATACTGTTTATGTTTTTTATGCCACGCTTGAAGCTAATAATTTATTTACCATTAAACCTCGATATAGCGCCAGGCCTCTTCAATGTTAAGTAGAGAATTCTTCAGCCTCTGTGAATGACTAAATATACGAGTTTTGCATTGAAGAAGCATTGTTATCATTAAAAAGCACGTAACTTTCAATCTCTCAAACTCATTGTCATATATAGGCCTAATTCTTACTGTTTGAGATTCTTCGTTAACACGCTGCATTCGATTTAAGGGCAATTTCGAAAACGAAGAAAAACGATGGTGCTATATCGAGGTTTGACTGCATTTACCTTTAAAAAATCGCCATTCAAATGCATTGGAGCGTACGAACATCTCGTTTCTGTTTCGTCATATTCATTACCTGTCTAAGAAACTTTAATTTTGGTCACTTAATGAGTTTTGATTAATATTTAGTAGGCCCACAGATTATAAAGGCTATGTATTACGCTTATAAATTGATAATAAAGAACATTTAAACAGCAGAGAAAAACAGCATTAAAATGCATGCAAATACGTGAACATCTCGTTTCTCTTTCATCACATTCTTGTTTCTACAGAAAGCTTAAATTTTTCAGCATTAATGAGGTTAAAAAGTTAGTTATAAGTAATGTTAGCGTGTATACTTGCCGATAAAGAAAGTTTTAAGTGTAAAAAAAGCGGTTGTTTAAATTAAAAACAATGCGTTTTTAAGTCAATTTTAAGCTAATAAAGATCCAGCTACGAGTTGCGTAACTTTCCCGGTAAAAAACTAAAATTGCGGTGGCGACATCTGTTACGATATTTTCTTAAAACACTTTTTATATTTTTAAGTATTATAAAATAACAAAAAGCTAAATTCTGAAGGTAGGGACGAGTTTTATAAAAATTTGTAAATGCTAACATCTAGTAAAATCTTCATTCAGTCCGACCCCACTCGAGTTACGTCAGATGAACCCCTGTATCTCTCCACCTCGTCGACCTTTAATCACCAAAATTTAATAGCATCGATGCAATTAATACCCGAACTTCCTTGCAAAATTTCAGAAATTTTCGACAAAAAACACGGGAGTTATTAAGCTTCAAACTGGATAAACAAAATCGTGCTCCCCACATACATACAGAAAAAATCCCCGAATTTTTTTGAATTTTTCGGCATTTCGAGGTCCCCCGAATCCAAAAATTGTAAAAATATTGAGAAGGGAGGGTCATTTTTTTTGACCGATAGCCATAATTTCCCACTGTTATAACAGCAGGGAACAGCAGGATTACTGTTTCATATCTGTTTAAGGAACTCTTAAATCATTATTTTGACCTTTAATGAGTTTAAAAAAACAAAAAAGTATACATTTTCTCGGTAAAAGATCGCATTTAAATACAATTAAGTGAAGAAATTGAATGACTTCTACCACGCTTTTTTCTGACCTAACTCATTAACACACATGGTTACAACAGCATGCAATTTTGCATAAATGAAAAATGTCGAATTCCTTTAATCTAATTTTTATAATGTTAATGTCTTTTCTTTGCTCTAAATGCTCTCTCTCAATTCCTCGAAACTCTTTCTTTGCACACGTAATTTTTTCCGGGTTCAAAAGCCAATATTAACTACCAAAAATCACACCACACTCGATAGGGTATTGAGGATTTTAAACTCCCCCCCCCAAAAATTCCATATCTTTAGGCTGTACAACCTTCTAAGTATAAATTATTACAAGGAAACGTGTGGAGAAATTTATATGATTTAATATTTAATTTTTAAAATAATTTTACCAGTGGAAATTTAAGTACTAATTACCATTTAAGTATTGCCTTTCGTCACACTGTCACACCCTTACAGTGAAGCTTACTTTATGTAATTACAACTATCTCTCCTCACTCCCTTCGTCATAGACCCCTTAATAAGGATGACTTGCACGTAAGCTAAACAGGTTGCAGCTTAAGGCCTCGTCTATTGCTTAGGCCCTAAATAATAGCCTGTTACCTATTATAGCTTATGGCCTCTATTATTTTGGCTCTAAGCTATAATAAGTAACGTGCCCTTCCCCTGTAAATATAAAAATGTGAGGCCCTAAATCTTAGGGCCTCACATTTTTACATGTATCATTATTTGGTGGAGGGAAATGGAATGTTATCTGTTATAGCTTGGGGCTAAAACCATTCTAAAATCATCTCTAATAACACCTTATTTTTTTTTATATTTATAATTTACCTCCTTTTTAACGTATAAATCGACTGTAAAATTAGTTCAAAATGTTTAAATTTTATTTAAATTTATAAATTTAATTTAAAGATAATAATAAAAAAAAATTAATGTCATTTAAATTACCAGCTCATGTTAAGGTCATTTAAGGTGGAGTCCATTTCCTAAAATATCATATGATGAATGTAAATTAAATAAGAAAAATATTATAAAATTAATTAATAAAAATTTTTAAAAATAATTTCTAATAAAATAATTAAAAATATATATTTAAAATCCTTCATTAAAAATTCCTTCTATTTTATCTGTAGGAAGGAAGTTATATAAAATCAATTGTTTTTTTAAAATTTAAATAAGGAGTTTAATGACTTTTTATACATGTTATATGGTATTATATCAATGAAGTTATCATGTAAACAAGATATATTTATATTATTCCTATTAAAAAAATATATATTATAATAATCTAGATCTGCTACAACTCATAGGAAAACATGGACCAAATTCATGACATTTGTGCAATAATTCTTTAAATAATAATAATAATTTAACCTAAATTAATAATAAATATTAAATACACAAAATATTTTAAATATTTAAAAACATAAATAAATTATTTTATGATTATTATTTTCATACACCTTCCTTCTAACACAAGAAGTTGTGTTAGAAGGAAGGTGTTTAACAATATATTTTATTTTTTTATTATTTTTATAATTAATTTAATATTTATATACATAAAAATATATTTTAAATTATAAAATAATGTTTTATTTAAATTATTTTATCAATCTGATCCATAAATTCAGCTTTATTTGCAGGTTTATGTCACTTGTTTATGTTTAAACAGTGAATTAACTTATCACAGTTTATAAAAAATATTATAAAAAAGTAAATTTAATTAATATATATATATATAAATATAAAAAATGAATAATATATTGTTCTATTTTCTGTACTTTAACTTGATAACTTGATATGAAACTTGTTTTCTTATTGATATAATTGATTAGTTAACACTTAAATTGGTATAAATCAAAACTAAAATATGGCAATTATAAGTAAGAATTCATTATAAAAAAATTCAATTTTTATTATAATTTTTCCTATAGCTTCGGGGTTACATTCAAAACCGGAAAGGTAATTACAACAGAAAAAAACAAATATAAATAAAATGCACACTACTCGAAGGTAACAGACCAGAATAAAAGATATTTTAAACTAGGGCTGGATTTAGAGTCGTTGGGGCCTCCAGCTATGACATATAACAGGCGATTACACACCTCCATTAAATAATAAATTTGAAAGCCTGTGGCCATGACACAAAAATAAGGCCCCACTCCCTCCTTAAGTAACACTGAATTGTAATACGTAAGAGGCCCTGGAATCTACAGTAACGAATTAAAAAGCTTCAGGCCTTAAATACGGAATCAGATTGCAAATAAGCCAGTTGAAGTTTAGGGCCTGGCATCTTTTACATCTCTCATTACTTGGTGAAGTGAAAGGCAGTGGTGCGTTATAAAGCCGGCAATTGCCGGGCCCCTCGTTAGTGGAGGCGCCAGGCAATTGCCAATTTAAATTTGAGTCGGGGTCCCAGGAAAATCGATCTTTTTAAAGAAAATATTTTCCACAAAAAATTCCCCAGCAAAAAAATGTCTGAAGTATAAACACTGTACGCGAGGCCCCCTAATTCAAGTTCGCCTGGTCCCCATGAAACTATACTCGCCACTGGAAAAGGTATTTTTTAGGGCCAGTCATTCTTAAGAGGCCCTACCATGTGTATTAAATAATGATAATAATAATAATAAATTTAAAAATGCGGGAGTTTTAATCTTTAATATGTCTTCTCTTCTCCAATAAATATTAATAAATTTGAGGCCTTTAGATGTACATTGTCACTTATGTGTAAATCCGGCCCTATTTTAGATATTTAATGCTAATAAGAAAAGGAAAAAATTAATTTTTATTATATTATATATCGTCAAACCTCTGAACAACGGACACTGACGAAAACATAAAAAATGGCCGTGTTTGGAGGTTATTTTGTATGCAATGTTCCGGGGAAAAAAACTGTGGCCGTCGTTGGGAGGTGTCCGTTATTGAAAGGTCGACTGTATTTCAAAATTAATTCTAGGAGAAAAAATAAAATAAAACCAGAAAAATGTGATCGATATTAGAGGAAGTAATCATTATTTCACTAGAATATATTTTAATAAGCATTCTAGCAGGCAAGTTTTTATTAACTTTACATAAATAGAAACGAGTTTAACTGATAAAATTTCGATAAAAAACTTAAAAAAGTTAATTTAAAAATAATAATAAAAAAAAGATAGAGCTTAAACCGGACAAGGGAAAAGTATAATTATTCAAAGTTGTATCACTAAATTTTTATGCTGACGTACTAATTTATAATGAAGATGACAGGGTGTACAGTACATATTTTTTATAATGGTTTGTACAAGAATTCATAGATGGCTGCAGCGTACAGTATGAAAAATAATGGTGAAAAATTCTATTAATTTATACTCCAATCGAATCAAATTCGTAAGGAATAATAATTGGAATTCCGAAAGTTTCCAGCGATAAGAATGGCAGATAACATTTCGGCATTCTTGTATATATATATATATACACACACACACCAATGTAATTTATACACATAAACTACTTTTTAAGGCCCTTCTACTTGTAAAGATTTATAATACTCTCATGTGTTTTGACTTTCAGCTTTCATAAACAAGCACGTATTCGTTAAACACGACTTGATGAGATTTCTAGTCACACTTACGAAAGATAAAATGACATATTTAGGTCACTCACCTAAGAGGATTCTTCTTTATTTAATGGAGCAAAAATCTACAGGTGCTTGAAGAGTGGAAGAAAGAAAAATAAGAAAGAAAGAAGTTCTTTCAGAGGAAAGTTTTGCATACGTAGGTATGATGTGTGTTGTTTCTGAATCAGATCTTTATGGTATGATAGTGATGATAGGCATAATAAAAAAAAAAAAAAAAAAAAATCCTACTTTTTCCTTTGATTTTCACACCCAAATAACGCCCATGTCGTAAAGTTGAAAGCTTTAACGATCATTTTGAAGACCTCAAATCGTGACTCCACTAGCCATTTCCTGTAAAATTTTAAACTTTAAAATTATATATTATTAAAGAAAAACTATACTTTACTTATCTTATATCCTTTATATCGTGTTATTTAAATAATCTTATCGATATTTTAAAGCTTATTTAATTTAAAAATAAGACACTTAAAAATCTTCCAGATAAAAAGTATATTTTTGCATTTTTAAGTGTTTGAACTTAACACGTGTTTATGTTATACAATATAATGTATTATGTCTTTCACAGAATCGATCTTCGAACTTTCGACTTTATAACGTAACTGTATACTGTTTTATTTAACGTAATTTAACACGTATACTGTTACAGTAACAAATTTTTAATGATATTTAGTTCATTGATACCCGTTTCCAATGATTATATTGTAACAGTGGGGAGGGAGGATTTTGTTTTTCGGCTTGAAGATTACTTTTATTGCCTGTCCTAAATTACTTTACAAGTCCAATTCTTCCTTATTTTAGCGTGTAGAAAGAAGGCAACACTCCCATTTTTTTTTCTTTTCTAGAGAATTCTAGACAAAATTTGTCTGTCGGAAGATAAAAGTCTGTCTGGTAATTGTTTCGTTTCCACACCTATCCACTCTTACATAAAATGGGGCGGATTGTCTGTACTAATTATCGTGTCCTTTAGCATCTCCTATGCACGTTATCCTATTCTACTAAATAAACATCGCCTACAGAACTGAAGCACGTTCACGTACGTGACACGAGAAAGCGATTTCATGCACGAAAATTACACGAATTTTACTTTAATTTTTGTCTCCATTTTTCGAATAGAAAAAAAAGCACGTGTTAAAAGAAACCGGATCACGTGCGTTTAAAAAAAATAGTCAATTTCACATACGGTCACGAGCGAGAGTCGGTTGCTTAGTTACCGTCTCGAGATCACGAGAACTGTTTTGTTGCTAAGCGACCGTCTTTACGTTTAAGAAACGTGACGAGAAAGTCGATTATTATACCAAGGGGTGTGGATATAGTTTAGATGGAATATAAAGAACTTTTTTTTAATATTTTATTATTATTATTATTATTATTATTTTTTCTTTTTACAGTTTCTTTTTTTTTATTTTTAAAAAGACTCTCCTTAACCTTCCCTGTCTACGTCCTTCGTTGAAGGATGTCCGAAGTACGTGCGTTACATAGCCACGCCCTATGACGGGACAGTCGTGTTTGGTGTAAATTGTATGTTTGGTGAAGTTTCAATGGATAAAACTTATAATCTTAACAACTGTACGTTTTTTTAATGCCTTTTCTATGTTTATATACACTAACAATGCTTTAACACAACGTGTGGCTACGTAATCGGGTCTTTCATTAACGTCACAATGTTTAAATTAAAAAAAATTATGACATCAGCGTTTACGTCATGATTTTCAAAATTTTTGAATTTTCGTAACGAAAATTTTTCAAATTTATTAAGTATTATTACGTAACGAATTTATTTATTTATCTTCACGATTATATTTTATTTAAAAATATATTATAATTTTAAAAAATAACGAGTTTATGAGGTAAATATGACGTAACGATTTTTGAATTTTAAATATTGTATTATATTCAGTTTTTTTTATCCACGTCATCGTATATTTTAGGAAATTTTATTATTATTTTTTTAGTAAATAATTATAATTAACGTGTAAACAAATATTATTTATGTTACTTTATCTAGCGCAGGGAAAAAATATTATGGGATTTTAATGTATAATATATTTTTTTTGATTTGTTGAAAGGGTTTCGTAATTATGATCCGTCGATAGATATTCTCTTTAGAGAAAACGGGTATCGAGAACGGGTGGAAAATGTTCCCACAAAGGCCTCAAACAGTCAACATCTGGAACGCATCATGAGCTCTTAGCATAGGTTGTCTGTTATAACTCACGTTTTTATAACAAACTTTCACTATTATATTAAAAAAATTGTATTTTTAAACCTAGTTTAAATCTTTAGAGTAATATTCTAACCCCCACACACCGTCCATCTTCTAAAATAAAATACAGTATACGAAAACGTATGTATTACATCACAGAACTTCAACCTTATTCTAATAAAAAAAAAAAAATTATAAAAATTTTTCAAGTAAAAAATATATCTGGAGTTTATTTGATACTACTTTTGCCAATTTTTTTCTAAAAATAACTCGGCGCATCGCAGATGCCGAGTTATTTTTAGGAAGAAAATGAAAAAATTGACGCAGACATGTTGCTAATTATCATATTTTCTGCGTCGGCCGCATGGATGAGCAGTTTATCGTTGTGTGACATACTCTGGTTTTAACGTGTGTTTAAATTGGCATACGAATAGGGCATCGTTCTCCATCCTTCATCCGAGCCAACCCAATTAAGGATGTGCCATGATTTGAATTCAACACATAGTCCATAGAGTTATACAGTCGCGCGTCATGAAATCAAATAAACCTTTTCTTCATTTTATGCACATTTTCCTTATTATAATTTGTGCATTTATATATATATATATAAGTATATGAATGAGAATATGATTTTTAATGAAAGGAAAGTAAATAAATATATATATTATGGATATAATTATTATACAAGCAGCACAAGTTATAACTTTGTATTTAAAGTTAATTTAAAAAATGTTATATACTACAAATAAGTAATTTAACATAAAAATTTACGAAAGAGTTCATCTTTTCAAAGTTTTATAGATATTCGAACCTTCATTAATGGCCACCTCTCAACAACGACCAACTCTAATAGCGGCTATTCTTTATGTTTCCGTTAATGGCCGTTATTCAGAGGGTTGACTGTATTCACCATGCATTCTTTAGAATCCGAAGATTTACAAAGCAGTAGGTAATTACTAATGCTATAATTATGTTTTATCCCCTTTTTTAATAGTTTTTATTAATTTAAAATTATGTAAATCCATTGAAAAATTCGAACTAATGCGCATCTTTGTACTACTTATTCAAGTATAGCGTATTTAGCAATTTTCTATAATAAATTCCTAAACTGTAGGTGTAAGTCGTTCCGGGCATCTAAACCAAACACTACTTATCTTCAGAATTATATTGCACCAGTATCTTGAATTTTGTATGTCATACTCATGTGATGATGTTGCATTAGCATCCATTGTATCCTCAATTCCACGTAAATCAATAGGGTGAAAATATGAAGCATTTCGGTTGATGACCACTTATCAAAGACGAAATTCCTTTACATAGACAATTAGGGACACGAGACTACAGATTATTTGCATATATGAGTAGGTGAAACTACCGATAACTCTCATTATGTGGGAAGATGGAAGTCACAACTAAGATAAAATACAGTATAAAACACAGATTAAAATCTTACGCTTGAATTGCAACAGCAAAACTTAGATTATAGCTTGAGTTTTTAGTAAGAGAATTAAAGAATATCAACTATTTTTCATAAATTATGAAGTTCCATTAGAAAATGGAATATAATTAAGCTTTTTTTAAAAATAAGCTTAAGGAAAGATAACAGAATCTATTTGAGTTACCGTTAAAGTTGCAATGCTAATGGCACACGAGCAATTAAAAATTACAATTGTGAGGAAAAGTTCGGTCTGGTGTTTTAATTTTAATAAAAATATATTTAAATATTCATAAAATTAAAAATAAATAAAAAAGAAAATGGAGTGACATCGAAATCGACAAATCAACGTTCGCGTATATGAATTTTAAATTTGTGGATTACGCCTATTGGTTAAAATAAATTTGAATTCGTTTTCGTAAATGGTTGCATCTGCGCGAAAGTCAAGATAATTAATGACGTCATTAAGTTTCAATCTTCACTTCTCCCATTCTTCGTATCTACTTACATCCGTCGAAAATGCTCTCCACCCCGGAAATTCCGGGCTAGGTTTTTTATTTTTCTGTCTCTCGTAGGTGTCTAAAAATTTCTCTCATCCCCAAAGACTATCTAAAGGTCATAAAAATTTGCATTTAAAAATATATTACGTACACACACAGTTTGAAACTGTGTGTGTTTGTTTGTTATACCGAACTTTAAGCTTTGTAATTTATTTTTATTTCTAAATAAATATTAAGTATATAAATTAATTTTTTAAAATTAAATGTTTATAATTTAATTAAAAATGGCGTCATCACTTAAAAAATATTTTAAAAAATTAAATAGTCTGTTAAGTCGTTGAAACGCCATCTGTGAACGTATATGGAAATTATGTAATAAAAAAAAAGTCGATAGTGCCACCTGGAAAAAGTTATTTAATTGAAAAATATTTTATTATAGACTTCAAGTAAAAGTTATTGTTCGATAGATTATTAATTATTCTATAGTGTTAAATTCAAATCAAAGTACAGCGTTTGAATTTCTGCACATCCTTAACCTTTAATCTGTTAATCTAATTTGATAATTTGTATCTTTTACAGTTACGAAGCGAAAACAATATTATAATGTGTTTGACTATCGCTAACTTTTAGAAATGACGTCGCCATTGATAATAAGCATATATTACGAGACTCATATCAACAATCATTAGATAAAAATTATATTAATGTTAAGCCGACTATTTAATTTTTACAAATTAAATTTTATATACAAACACGCGACGAATGTTAAATGTCGTAATGCTTTGAACAGCGATTCCGCCATATTTAGTCCAGTTGTGGTTATTTTATATATTAATTATTATTTATCGCAATGCTTTTATTTAAAGAACACCTGATTTTGAGTTGCTATAAGATGCAATACGTAGAATTAAACATGGAGAGTGTTACTTTGAAGCGATAATAACATTTCCGCGATTCTGTAAATCGCGGAACATGTTTTGCATCGCATTCAAATTATGTTTTATTATTAAAGATTAGTTTGGATATTTATTTTTGTTGTAATATTTTAAGTTTTTGAATAATTTTTAACAAATTTCTGAAATAAAATAAACATTTGATTATTAACGTGGAAAGGCATACTTTCAACGTGCTAAGTGACGCAACACAATATCATCGTATTTTAAATCATAAAATGCTTAAAAATTTTAAGTATTTTATTGTTGACAGTAGCAAATAAATAAATAATAAAGTACCAGAACATTATTGTCAAGTTACAAATATCAGCACACTCGTGCTGCCCTCTATCGTTAAAAAAGTATTAAAATTTTTTATTCTTTCTACTGTATGTAGAAATAATATAAAAACTAATATCAATTATTAAATATTTCTAAAAAATATATAATGAGCGAAATAAACTGCTAAATATCAATAAAATTTACTATAACTATAAATTCAGAAGGAAAAAAAATCGAATGTTGACGTAATTTATGGATTAAGAATTTTCTATTTGCTCTCTTACTTAAAATACTAAACTAAATATAATTTATAAAAATATGCATGAAAGTAATATACACTATTATCATTACATTAAAATAATTGAGTGGAAGAAAAAATATATATACAGTATATAATTTATAGAACCAAAAGTCAGTTAACACACACACAAACACACATGTTAATCAGTTAACTGATTTTTAGGACACTCTGATAACTATAATTTCAGTTAGAATAGAGATTATTATTACAAAAGTATTAATTACAATCATTCATATTTAATTATAAGATGTAGTTTTATAAAATAAATAAATATATAATTTATTAAAAATCTTTTTTAATAGGCTATATTGATTTACAAGCCTTATTAAAACGCTTTGATTTTTATAATTCTAACAGTTTATATTCTTAGTTTTTGAGAAATTTCTGCTTAAATAAAGATTTCAATGTAACAAAATCTTCCTTAATGACATACAAGAATGATATTTTTAAATTACACACTGATTAAATTTATCTCAGTTTATCAGATGTTGTTTATGTTAAATTCTGGGGTTATAAATTATAAATTCTCTGATTATTATTCAGGTTAATGCTACAAATACTTTAAATATTGTATAATTTAATTAAATTTGATATTTAGAAATTAGGGTGGCCCAAAAGTCAGTTCACTTTGCATCTGTTAATATGAATCATA
This sequence comes from Centruroides vittatus, assembly GCF_030686945.1. Lineage (NCBI taxonomy): Eukaryota > Metazoa > Arthropoda > Arachnida > Scorpiones > Buthidae > Centruroides > Centruroides vittatus. Next base: position 949,609 of record NW_027122171.1, read on the forward strand.
AACTGATCATTTTATTTATTTATTTTACAGAACTGCTGAATACATGAAAATGATAAAAGCATTTGAATAAAGCTTTATAGTGGTTAACTGACTTTTGAATCAGCCTTTACTTATCAGAAGTGAATAATTAGTTTATTCAATAAACAAATGTAAATTAGTAGAAATAATGTGCAGATTTAATTATTGAATTTTGGACCTTTTGTGGACAGTATTAATTATACAAACATTCCTTTTGTATAATTAAAGTAAAAAAATATTCATTTTATTAACCATTTTGCATAATTAGAGACAGTCTGCATTATTATATTTCATCTAAAACTGCATATTCTTGAGTAAACATTTTTTTTTTTAAACTAAATTTATTTAATTTGTCTTCCTGACAGAAAAAATATGAAAATTTATATAAGAAATGTCTTTAAATTTAATTAAACTATTTTTCTTTAATTGAGAGAAAAATTAAAAATATCTAAAATTGATATTTTGGACTTTTGACAACTTCCAAAAGTCCAAAATGTCAATTTAAAATCAAATATTAAATCAATAAATCATATCATAAAGTAAATATAGCAGAAAAAGAGATGTCAGTTTATAAACTTTTTTAAAATAAGAAGTATGCTTTTTGTTAATATTTTAAAAATACAATTAATAATAATTTCTCTTGTTGAATTGTTAATTATCAGTATTAACTATATCATTTAATAAAAAAAGAAATAAATATCAACTCGGCCATTCTCAAACCACAAGACGTGACTAAGCATGCCGAGATGAAAGTATATTTTAAAAATGAGAAGAAACACAACTGTATAAGGATTTATTAAGTTTGTGATCAACTAATAGCTAGGTGAGGCCTCTAGAACAGGCCTGGCCAACCCGTGGCCCGTCACATTAAATTGTGTGGCCCGCTAAGCGATATTATATATCTATTAAAACTTTTGTTTCCCGTTATGTGTATACCAAAACAATTAAATAAATCTATACATCCACCAAAGCCGAATTATCGGGCTAGAGTCGGCTATAGTAAATAAATAATTAATAAGACAATTTGGCACTAGAGCTTGGCGTTAGGCGTCATCTCTTAGTAAATTTAATAATTATAATTTAATTAAATTAAAATATTTAATTTAATAGCCCGATAATTCGGCTTTGGTGGATGTATAGCTTTATAACGGGTTAGTTGTTATTTATTTATAATTAAATAAATGAAAATTTGCATGTGTCATTGTTATAATGTGCAAGCGCGAGTATTAGTGTTGCCACTTTTTCAAAATTGCCGACCCGGACGGCAGGTCAGGTTTGTCCGAACAAAGTCCCTGACGCATGCGCAATGTTATTTTACCACGCGAAGAATAACGTGCATGCCAGTTCTAAACCAATTAGGCATTGTGTAGGAGCAACTTAAATTAAGAAATGAAATAACTTAGCTTTAAAGAGCCGAGAAGCAAAGAGAAAAAAAAAAAGATCGACGAGTTGCGACGTACGTCGGCTTAAGATGAAGAATTAACTTTCGGTGAGAGTGTGAAGTGTCTTTCGCTGTTAAAATAAAGTAAATTTATAAAAATATTTGCTAGTATACTTTGTTTCGTCATAATTTCACAATTTCTACAAATCCCGGACAAAATTAATACTTAACCCGGACAATGAATTAAAAACCGGACTCTTCGGGTGAAAACCGGACGGGTGGCAACACTAGCGAGTACGAACTCTTGATATAACAATAAAATCTTATTCATTTTGTATTTGTTTTACTTTTTTAAAAGCATGTTTGCCTAAATTGTGATCCACCGTAACGTTACGCGTGATCAAAGTGGCCAGCGAAACAATTTGGGTTGGCCAGGTCTGCTCGAGAATAACAATTATTATTATACACAGCTATTCCAAACACCTTTACATTTGTTAACTCATCTACATAGCTTATTCTTTTATACATTTCTTGGAAAATTATAAATTCTTTTATAAATATCTGCAATAATTTGAATAGTATTAAATTATTATATAATAAAGTTAAAAAATTGAAAATTTCATCACAGTCAAAACTATTTTTAATGACTGATTCCCAATATCCATACTCTCAATTAACCAATTTTTAATTTAAATATGTAGTAGCATAATTACTGAATATGAATCAGGAGTTAATTATATCTTATTAATTAATCAGGAATTAATCTAAATATAAATTTTTCCTCCAAAACAAACACATCAATTCTTAGTCTATTTTAAACTGTTACTTAAATACTTTTCACACCCATTTTTCCTTTACTAATTTAACATTTGAAAACTCAATACTAATAATAATATGTTATTTTTAAATTCAGAACATGAATATGACATGTTATTAATATAATTTTAAACATCATTAATTTAAGATACTGTACGATGAATATATTTAACCATTCAGTTATATTGTAAAAAGATGTGAAAGGAATTAAAGTAGTATAATGTAATCAGTCTGATTACATTATACAAAAGATGGAAGTTCCAAGATGGAAAAAGCAAAAAAAAAAAAAAAAAAAAAAAAAAAAAAAAAAAAAATTGGAATTATAAAACTGAAGGAAAAAGGATAAGAAATTGACTGAAAGGACAATAGAAAAATATAAATATAACAATAATTTATAAATCAAGTACACGTTAGAATAACCTTTGTGCTTTGTGAATTAGGTAAAACATTGCTTATCAATAGAATATAGAAAACTATTGAATAAATTTACATAATTATAAAGTATACAATTGTTACATTCTTATCGCCATGGAGTACAATTTGTATAATTTATTGAGACTGTAACCTAGGCATTTTAAATCGCGCACGAATATAAAATTATACAGGAATCGATAAGTCGTGTAGGCGGTAATCAATACGAAAAACCCAACTAAACTCACATGACACAGAGCGGTAGTAAATACAAATTCCCGCGCTGTCTGACCGTGATCTTTACCCTTTCCAAGTATCACGTTTCACCTTGACATTGAAACGTAATATATAATAGAATTAAATTAAACAGTCTCGAACAGTAAAAAGCACGATCATTTTCAAAATTAAATAATAATTTTTAAGATGTTTCTATTTATTTATACGAAGAAGTTGAGCGGTTATGTTTTTACAGATATTAAAATACACACGTTGACGTTGCCTACTGAATATAAATTACACGAATCGATAATTTATTACGTCAAATCTGAAGTAATACTATTAAGGAGAGTTCTATGCGATGGGGGCATCACTCAGTGGTAGAGCATTCGACTGCAGATCGAGAGGTTTCCGGTTGCCCCCTAATTGTGTAATACAGTAGAGCGTCGATAAGTGGAACGTCGGTAAGTGGAATGGCCGGAAAGTGGAACGATTTTCAGTCGGACTGTGTCGTGCTGAATCGAATGTTTTTGATACTAAATTTACTTCTGAAGTATAATTTTCATGTTTTTTATATTCTTTAATATATTTATTTTGTTTGTACAAAATGCAGAAATAATTTTTAACGATACGATAGCCTCGATGATTATTATAAAAATTTTCGTTAGGCTTAAAATCGACGAAAATTCAACACGAAGCGACACGTAACGGAGAAAAATTCAACAGGAAGCGATACGCAACGGAGAAAAAATTTGAACATCGGACAGGTTAATGTATTTTTTCGTACAAAGTCGTAAACTGGAACAAATCATTAACTCGAAGGACCCCAGTCCCCAATTGGTTCCACTTATCGACGCTCTACTGTATTTTTTATACATTCAAATTTTTTTTTTAATAATTATTTTTATGAAAGTCTTGGATATTAAGAAAAGTCTTGGTGCGATGTTCTCATATGAAAGAAAATGGAATTACAGTCAAACCTGTTTTTATGCGCTCTTTTTATGTGCGATTTTTATTTGTGCGATTTTTTTAATGCGAATTTTTAATTTGTGCGGTATAGTTGGCGACTAGTCTCGTGCGATTCGTCATGTCTCACGTTGACTTATTATAGCTAAATAAACTTATTATAGCATAAATGCACTTATTATAGTAATATTATTGCATGAATATGCGAAAAATGAAATAATTTACTTTTTAAGTCAACAAAACACCACCTGGACAAAAATATGTAAAACAGACGATAGACCAGACGATGCAGTCAAGTGCTGACATCTGTTGTCAATAAATTCTATTTCGTACGGTTTTGAGTTATTTTCTATGTTAGACTTTTTTTATGCGGTCCCTGTTGACCGCATAAAAAATTATTTTTTTAATTGTGTTGCGAAAACTATTATTTACAGCCATTCGTAAAGTTTCGTGAGATTTTTTTTATGCGTTTTTTTTAATGCGGTCCCTATCCCCCGCATAAAAACAGGTTTGACTGTATTTGTTTAATTGTTAGATCGGGCTAATTTAAAGGCTTGCTTAGAATGGAGTGGTGCTGTAAATTCGTTTATGACGAAAGTATTGTGTATTGAGAAAACCGAAATCAAAATACGTCGGAGGACATTATAAATTAATTTATCCTCCATGCTTATGAAATAAATGTTTTAAAAATATTTAACAAGATAAAAGAAAAATTTTGCTTTATATTTCAAAATTTTTGCTGAATACAGTGGTATCTCGTACTTTGAACGACTCTAACTTCGACAAAAAATGTGCCTCGGATTTCGAACGATGCTTCCGAGCTCGAACTGTGCACGCACCGAGAAAATGCGCTCGAACATTAATCTGAGTCGTTTGTGGCTATGCGTTACCATAGACTAATTATGGCACGACTGGCAAGTTCTATGGACGAGCTTGTTCTGCGCATTAACGCTTACGCAGATACTTGCTGCTAGCGCCACTGAAAACTATTTCAATTTAATTTCGTTTATGCTGTGAATACGTGTGGTAGAAGTAGAAAATGAATTCAAGATCTTGGAAGACTACAGGAATTAATTATTGTTCAGCTGTTAATTGCTCAAATGCTCCAGGGAAGCAACATCATCTGTCCTTCTTTAGATTTCCTAAAGAAAAAGACCGGTAAAATCATGTTTTTGTTCATGAATGCCGTTAGGCTTAAGGTTTAACTTTATTTAGGTAGTCCCAATATCGGCGCTTCGGTTAGGTTAGGTTAACTACATTTTTAGTAGATGTTTCCATTTTTTTTCTTTTGTTTAAGAATTACCATGAATCAATAACAAGTGACGTTAATTAATCGTCGGTCCGAGTCTGTCGGGAGCACGAACAGTCGGAAGCGCGGCCATTGGGACTAGGTAAACTTTAACCAGGCTTAAAGTTTACCTAAATAAAAGTTTACCTTTAAAGTACTGTCAGTCGTAGGAAGAAACCAGTATACCTTCTAAATTGCCTGCAATTAATTAGAAGTGTTATACTATCCATTCATATGCAGCTCCATTTTATTTATTTTTCACATGCCGCTTTTGGCTCTAAAACACTCGACTCCTAGATCTTCTAAATAAAACAGCAGAAGTGCTATATAAAAATAATTATCTTTGTGCTGAGCATTTTGAAAAAAAAACCAATTTATGAACCCGGAAAAGAATAAATTAGTTTGGAATGCAGTTCCAACAATTTTCAATATACCAAACCCTCCAAAATTACTGACTGGAAAAAAAACCACCGACACCTCGTTCTGATTTGCCAAAGAAACCAAAACTTGCACAAAAAACAACTGAGCAAATTCTCCCTCAGTTTAAAGAATGTTGTTTTAAAGTAGAAGCCGAGGATTCCCCTGTGAATTCAGGAGACCTGGATATCCCTATAAATTCAGAAACTGTTAATCTACCTATTAATTTAGAAGCCCCGGAACTTTCTGCACATATTGGAGTAACTTCTGACTGTACAGGAGGAAATAGTGTGACGGACACTTCACGAAAGGTTAAACTGAGAAAGCAGTTGCATAGTAAGATCATAGACTAATTACCTAGCGAAGCTAGGAAGACTGGCAAGCTAATAGAACGGAAAGGTTGACTGAACCGACTATCGCGTCCTCAGGCGGACGCCGCGTAAAAACTACCGCCACGAACACGACGTGTTAAAACTACGATAATGGTTCGTAAGCAAAACGATGCCGGATTTATTCATATTGTATTTTTCTTAAATACTATGAAGTTTTAGTGAAAACGTAAGAATATGCCCGAGATTTTAACAATAGAATGGTACAGTGTCCTGTGTCCAAGCTGGTTTAACCATCATATAGGCGGTGTATTTGCAGTTCTCAAGTAAACTGTAAAACTTGTGAATAAAATACTCGTCTTATAAAGAAATGTTTTACTTAATATTGTACAGACTATACAAGTTTAAAAATATTTTAAAACAAATATATTGAAACGACAGGCATATTCTTTTACGTATTACGATTAAGTCATGACATTGTAATTAACAAGGCAAATGTAAAACTTTACAAAGTTTTGAGTAATTAGAATTGGTAGAAATTAAAGTGACCTTTGTTGTAGATGGCAATTGTTTGATTTAGAAATTTTGTAGCATAATATAAACGCATTCGTGTATACAATTTTACCGCTAAATCTTGAAAATCTTTGCAGATGTTTATTTTCATAGAAAAGCTGTTTTGTTCTATTGTCCTTAAAATGTGACACATAATTCCTTTCTTATGCATATTCGCATTAAACTCTTTCACAAAAGTAGTTTCACAATGTGACATGAACTCTAAGACTTCATCGCGAGGTGAAATTAAATTTCCAAAATCTCCTTTTTCATACGTATATGATTTAAAATGGGTAAATATCTGATGAGAAGAAGACAGCACAGAGTTTTGTGAACCTGTTAAACAAAAGTTACACAAGTGAATCGTGTAAGCTTTTCTCAAAACACACCCTGTAATGTATGATAAAACACATTTCTCAGGTAAATCTTCGTCTTGAGAAGAAGTGGGCAACAGCAAGGAATTGTTATATTGTGCTGATGTTGTGACTGCTGTACTTGTCACGTTCTCACTTTTTGACTTGCCGAAAATATCCAGGAATGAAAACAAAGTTTGTCCCAAATCATTTTCACAATTTTGTCCTTTAACAACTGCAAAAAATCTCTTCATAGTATGCTGTTTTAAACAACATTTAAATTGACTGGCAATGGGATTATTCCTATTCCCTCCATGTTGTCTTATGCTTGAATATAAATTTTCTACTGCATCTTGATTCAATGATCTTGTAAACAAGTATTTAACCCCAGTTTTGCTAAGATTCTCCCATAATCCAAGCAGAGCCGAAATGGTGAGGCGCCATCCCTTGACAAAATTAATTCTTGCTTTGGGACTACATTTTACAATTAATTTTTTAAACATATCAGCACTGACTTTTAAAACATTTACATGAACAGATGTAGCTGTTAGTCGCATCCTTAATAGTTTTGTTTCTTTAAAATTTGACCCATTAAACACATCAAAAAATGAATCTATTTTTTCAATGAAATCTGCAGTATAAGCCGCATCAGGTGGTAAACAGCCTAGAAACATACGTTTCTATCCCAGCCGCTACAGTATGGCTTAAAATTTCTGCTGCTAATTTCACTTTCATTTTGGAAAACATAGGCAACATAATGTGTTTCATGGTAACTTTAGGTGCTAAGCGAATTAGCTAGTGAATTATCTTTTGTTATAAACTGCTCGATGTAATTCCACTTAATTGCGTTTCCATCCAATTCAAAGTCATAATTTTTTAAATTATTACCAGTACATTTCAACAAGTGTGGTGGATCATACATACAGAATATCAGCCTGTCTTTGTAATTAAAAAAAGGTTTTTCTACAGTAACACCAAGAGAATTATAAACTGAACGATTCTGATTAGAAAGGTCACACACCAAGGTTACAATATTTAAATCGGCATCAGTTAACTTGTACAAACAGTCTTTTACTAATACCAGCAGGTCATCAGATTTGGTGTAATTAGTGGAAACAACATAGTCAATAGACTGCTTCCATTTCTTAAATATTCCTTGTATTTGGAACACCATGGCTTGATTTACAACTGATAAAAATCTTGTATTGTTCCCCAAATCAACAAATCCATCAACTACATCATTAGTCAAATCATAAGACAACTCTGACTTGATAGACATTTCATCCCACATTAAAATGAACATTTTGCCTTGATCACTCAAACACTTTGCTTTAGTGCATCAAACACAAAGTCCTGGAAGCCTGGTTCAAAGGTCATTTGAGGTAGCCACTGCCTTAGGGACCGCACACTTGATAGGAGAAATATTTTTTGAAACATTTTGTATGCTCTCGGGCTTTGATAAAAAAAAAGAGAAAGAGCTAGTTTTTTGTCTGTGTATGTCCATCTTCGTTTCTTACATCTTGATGGCATGTTCATTTGTGACTCAAAGAAACACAACTGAATCTGAGATAGTCCCGGGCACACTTGACGAATTTGTCTCATAATATATTTTATGCCTTGCTTATCTCTAACCCGAGATCGAAGCATAGAATATTTCTTCCTCAATTTTGATAGCTGTGTGATCTTACCATAGACTAATTACCTAGCGAAGCTAGGAAGACTGGCAAGCTAATAGAACGGAAAGGTTGACTGAACCGCCCAACGCGTCCTCAAGCGGACGCCGCGTGAAAACTACGCTACGAACAGGGCGTGTTAGAACTACGATAATGGTTCGTAAGCAAAACGATGCCGGATTTATTCATATTGTATTTATTTTTAAACACTATGAAGTTTTAATGTATTTGCATTTCTCAAGTAAACTGAAAACTTGTAAAAACAAAACTTGTGAATAAAATACTCGTCTTAAAAAAATGTTTTATTTAATATTGTACAGATTATATAAATGCAAAAATATTTTAAAACTTAAATATATTGAAATGATAGGCAGATTCTTTTCAGTATTACGATTATTGTAATTAACAATTAACATAACATTGTAATTAACAAGGCAAATGTAAAACTTTACAAAATTTTGAGTAATTGGAATTGGTAGAAATTAAAGTGACCTTTGTTGTAGATGACAATTGTCTGATTTAGAAATTTTGTAGCATAATATAAACACATTCGTGTATACAATTTTACCACTAAATCTTGAAAATCTTTGCAGATGTTTATTTTCATAGAAAAGCTATTTTGTTCTATTGTCCTTAAAATGTGACACATAATTCCTTTCTTATGCATATTCGCATTAAACTCTTTCACAAAAGTAGTTTCACAATGTGACATGAACTCTAAGACTTCATCGCGAGGTGAAATTAAATTTCCAAAATCTCCTTTTTCATACGTATATGATTTAAAATGGGTAAATATCTGATGAGAAGAAGACAGCACAGAGTTTTGTGAACCTGTTAAACAAAAGTTACACAAGTGAATCGTGTAAGCTTTTCTCAAAACACACCCTGTAATGTAGGAAAAAACACATTTCTCAGGTAAACCTTCGTCTTGAGAAGAAGCTGTTAACAGCAAGGAATTGTTACATTGTATTACTCCAATAATTGCAGAAAGTTCCGGAGCTTCTAAATTAATAGGTAGAGTAACAGTTTCTGAATTTATAGGGATATTCAAGTCTCCTGAATCCACAGGGGATTCCTCAGCTTTTACTTTAAAACAACATTCTTTAAACTGAGGGAGAATTTGCTCAGTTGTTTTTTGTGCAAGTTTTGGTTTCTTTGGCAAATCAGAACGAGGTGTCGGCGGTTTTCTTTTTCCAGTCAGTAATTTTGGAGGGTTCGGTATATTGAAAATTGTTGGGACTGCATTCCAAACTAATTTATTCTTTTCCGAATTCATAAATTGGTTTTTTTCAAAATGCTCAGCACAAAGATAATTATTTTTATATAGCACTTCTGCTGTAATAAAACAGCAGAAGTGCTATATAAAAATTATCTTCGCCTAGATTGTCTAAATAAATAGAAGATCTAGGCGTCGAGTGTTTTGGACCCAAAAGCGGCATGTGAAAAATAAATAGAATGGAGCTGCATATGAACGGATAGTATGACACTTCTAATTAATTGCAGGCAATTTAAAAAGTATACTGGTTTCTTCCTACGAGTGACAGTACTTTAAACCTTGTTAAAGTTTACCTAAATAGTCCCAATGGCTGCGCTTCCGACTGTTCGTGTTCTCGACAGACTCGGGCCGACGATTAATTAACGTCACTTGTTATTGATTTACGGTAGTTCTTGAACAAAAGAAAAAATGGAAACATCTACTAAAAATGTAGTTAACCTGACCTAACCGAAGCGTTGACATTGGGACTACTTAAATAAACTTAAACCTTACGCCTAACGGCATTCATGAACAAAAACATCATCTTACCGGTCTTTTTCTTTAGGAAATCTAAAGGACAAATGATGTTGCTTCCCTGGAGCATTTGAGCAATTAACAGCTGAACAATAATCAACTCCTGCAGTCTTCCAAGATCTTGAATTTATTTTCTACTTCTACCACACGTATTCACAGCATAAACGAAATTAAATTGAAGTAGTTTTTACGCGGCGGTCACAGAGTGGCGCTAGCAGCAAGTATCTGCGTAAGCGTTAATGAGCAGAACAAGTTCGCCCTTAGAACTTGCCAGTCTTGCCATGATTAGTCTATGCCCATAGTGGCCAAGTGGTTCCCTTACATGAACCCCGGCAGTTCGGTCGTGGGTTCGCACCTCGCCCAGACAGCTGGCAACGGGGAGTTTTCCGGGTTTTCTCCATGTCTGTTTCGCCTGAATAGGCGATACAGACATGGGGCTAGTTACCCTTAAAACACCTCCTGAAAGGCATTATTTCCCGCGTGTCGACTAGGGTTGCCACCTCATAACTTAGTCTAGCCGGGATATGATTTAAGAAACCAAAAAAAAAAAAAAAAAAAAACCCGGGAACGTTTCCATAGAAGTCTCAGGAGGTAAAGGGTCTAAAGTAAGGTGAATACTACAGTAGCTGGCAGTATATTTCTAAATATTTTTAAAAAATTTCACTTTTTATTGCGATTTTCGACCCCCGACTTAATTAAACGTATATATAATAAAATCTATTAATTAAAATAATTAAAAAACTATTGGAGATCGTTTTTGACATCAGAAAGTAGCTTTAAATAACTTTACCGAAGCTAGAACTTTAGAACGATGAATGAAATTTTATTAAAAAAATTTTATAAAAAAGAATTACGCGGTCATCGTGCGTCATTAAAGGTTGATTAAAATCGCGATAAAATTTTTTCGGGCGGATAAAAATTTTTGAAAAAATTTGGAGACTTAAAAAAACATCCGAAAATCAAAAATAAAATTTTTGAAGGTCAACAGAACCGTTATGTAACGGTATTTAACCTGCTCGAGACTGACTAGAGCGTGGGACGCTAGGAGTAACTATATTCTATAACTTACCATTAATCATCAACCAAAACGAACACTGATCACTGATTATCAAACTGTTCTCTATGTAGGCTATATCATGTCACTCTCAATAGACATCTTTTGACAGAACAGTCACAAGAGAGAGTACAACTACATAGCACGCAGCAGCATTGCGCCTATGCCAGTTATAGACGTTATCTATTTAAGCCAACGACCACCACGCTAGTAATTCGGTACACGGGGGAAGAAATATACGCGACGGTTTACATATAATTTTGTACATATTCATTTCAACTTGCACAACCCGGAGAAATATTAATTAACCCCGGAGCTTGGAGATAACTCACTGAATCCCGGAGTCTCCGGGTCAAACCCGGATAGGTGGCAACCCTAGTAGCGACCACCATAACCGCACACCACTACATTATATGACAATCACGTCACACTTCACCACAGGGCGATCTAGCCTAAGAGCTCGTGCCCATCTAGCTGATACGATACGATATGAAAGAACAGGATAAGACAAAACATGGTCTGTAAGTACGAAGTCTACACAATACCGTGATAAATTGCGGCAGTGGCCATACTGGTACCTATGGGTGCGTATACTTCTGAGCTAATTTTACTGTCAGCAGGCTCAGCCTGTATACTTTCGTCCGAGCGCCACGCTCATTGGCGTTTACTTTAGAGCTATGTGACCTCATGTTTAGCGAAATTGGTAAGCTCGGAGTGCTAGATAGTTTGTTGTCAAGCTTTGCGCTAATTCAATATGGCTGCTCCCATGAAAAATTACTTTCTGTACAAAGTAATGAAAATGGAATTATTTTTGGAAAAATAAACAGCAGAAAGTATTTTTATTGGTAAATTTCAATTATTTGTTGTATAAAATGTTTACAGTGATTTTTTTTATTGTGTAAGGTTTAATAGCTTTAGATGACTTTTTTCATAAAGATGTGAAAAAAATTAAGTTCGACTCATTGTTTATGATTAAAAGTGAAGTTTACCTTATACGCGTTTGGAATCTTCAGAAATGTTATGTTCAGAGCATTAAATAAATCGTAAAGAAATGAACAGCATTAATAATAATCCAAAACAACATAAGTTCGTATACTTGAATGAATTTTTACTTTCATATGGGAAATGACTTCTCAAGAAATTGTATCATTTGTCATTTGAATACCATTTTCTCATTACAAACTAAACTTATATGATGACAGAGCAATACTTATTTCTATTGAAATAAGCTGCTGCTTCTTCAGTTGATGTCTTAATAGCCATATACTTTTCATCAATAGCGCCTCTAATTCCTGGACAACCAGATTAGGTATAAAAAATTCCATTATTCTTACATCATCCTGCTCTGTGATGACCAAGAGATTATTTTTTCATTTTCATTTAACACTAAGAGAGAATTAACAACCTTATTTAAAATATCCCATGCAGTCTGTGTAGACACATTAAAACGATCACCAATTCGGACCTATACCCTTAGAGAAAAGAAAGAAAGAAAAAAAAAAATTTGTATTTAATATCAATTATTTATTGATTTTAAACTCAGTTTAGTTACACCATAAAAGAGTAACGTCACACCCATTCACTGGGTAAAACAATTGCATTAAATATGTATTATATATATGCACTAGCAGGTAGGCCCGGCGTTGTTTGGGCAAAAGTAACGATAGCGAAGATTAAGATTATTACGTTATAGTCAATCTTACCCGTTTTCACAGAATGAAAGAATTGGATCCCCCTGTTTCCAGACTAATTAGAGAATTTTTAGATGGGTCTGAAAATATGTTCGATTTCCGGCAAAACCGAAAAAAACTGCATCTGCGTCTTGCACGTCGCTTTCTCTTAACACTTCCATTGTTACTTAACACTTTCATTGTTGATGGAAGTGTTAAGCCTTAATCTTGTCCCTCTCCCCCGTGGGGAGGAATTTCGAAAAATCCATTCTTAGTGTGTGTTCTCGTGACATACCCTAACTGTGTACCAAATTTCAACTTTCAACTCCTAACCGTTTGGGCTCTGCGCTGATTATTATTATTATTATCAACTCGTCTCGATTATATATATAGATAATCTGCTGTTCTCTTATATACTGCATCTAATTTCATACATCGCTTTGTATAAACAAACCTGACACAGATCGTCTTCCACAGGAAGTAATTTTTCTGTGTCTAAAATTGAGATGATTTTTTAAAGGAGACTTTCAATCTCCTGTAAGTCAAAGGTGCTGTTTAAAATCGGTTGGATTATAAAAAGGTACAGTCTCTTCAATAAAAGTTTCTATCTTTTTTACTTGACCTTACTTTTCTTTTTTTTTCTTTCATTTTTTCTACAGCTCATGGAAAACAAGAAATGTGTGTCATCGTGTAAGAATTGGGTGGGGTGATTCATGTCGCAACATGCTTCTGTGCAACACAATAAGATCATCCTCATCTGGGGACCTATTCTGAGCTTTTCCGATAACTGAACGAGAGCGATACACGGGACATTCGATAAGTCGCCTTAGCGAAAGGCAGTTAACGAACCTTAGACAAATCGCTATTCTGTGCTCCACGTTAAGGGGGTTTCGCTACGGGTAGTCGGTCGAGATGGGTTCCATGCTATCGATAGCTATTACGCTTTAACCAATCACAGTTTAGTTAACATTGTATTTTGTCACGTGACTGCAACCCGCTATTTTCTAAGCGAAGCACGTGCTTTTAGCATTGTCGTGTACTAGCACTAGTGATATAGTTTTGTTTTCTTTTAAAATGTCTGGGTCTATTACTGGGTCTATTTTGCCAGCCTATCCGTTAAGCAAATATTTGTTTTTAAACATTATAATTTATGTGATAGATAGTCATTTATGTATAGTGTATAGTTTACTGTTAAGTTACGTATATAGAATGTATTTTTTTATACTAAAACTAATGAATTAAAGCCAACATTAAACTTAGATAAAATCTACAAAATAAAGATTTCTATTATTACATAATGCTAACATTTTACAATTATACAAAGTATGTCTAAGTTTCTTTGTATATTTCTATATAACTTCATGTAATTAATGTATTTTTTAATTCATTCATTAAGAATAAAATGACAAACTTAATTTTGCCACAAGTTCTACTTCTATAAACCTTATAACCAAATTAGAATTAGTATTATGATTAATTGTCAAATGCAATACATCTTATTAAATGTAAATATTATTTGCATAGACGTGGAGTGACTGGAAAGCAAACATTAAAAGTAAAGCCTCACAAATAAAAAAAATCAACGTTTCAAACAGGAGGTTGGCCTTCAGTTAATCAAAAATTAACTGAAGTTGAAGAAAGAGTATTAAATTTAATCGGTGTTACTGCTGTCCCCTCTCTCCAATTGCTCGTGAAGTAAAATCATTCTTACCCGAAAAGACGCCATGTTGTTTTCACTTTCGTTACGTTCCTAACGGCAGCTCGAGAGTGACCGATAACAAAAGCTTAGTTATCGCACGTGGCTATCGGCACCGAAAACGAAACGTACGGCTCGGAATAGCATTTTCACAGTTGATTAAACGCGAATCACGTGGTTCCGATAGGAACTGGTTTTTATCGTATTCGTTAGCTTAACGATACTACTCAGAATAGGTCCCCTGATTCGGAATCACGCAATTCTGTCTGTAACGCAACATTTAAAATAGCAGCTTTCACAATATTATTTGCAGGAAACCGCTATATTTCTTGTTAGCGTTTACTTTCGAAATGAACATGTAAGCAAGAATACACATGCTAAATGACGTCACTTCCGGTGTTCAGAAGTAGCACTATTAACTGAAAAGTAAACGCATCCTTTTTCGTTGATGTTTATATTTGATATTTGCAGTGGTGATATTCAGCGGGTTCGCACAGGTTCGCCCGAACCCGTTGGTAAAATTTTCAGTTTCCCGAACCTTGTTAAACACATGTAACATTTCTCAGTGGTTTTGTTTCTTTTAAAAAATATATTAAAATATACGTATTATACTCTGGAACACTACTAAACTAGAGCCTTATACCCCGTTCGCACCGAGCATTTCAATCTAGATTGTGAGCAAGGTCGGGGACCAGCCCCGGATTAAGCCTCTAACGGGCCCTAGACAAAATTTAAATTGGGGCCCCACTTAAATAAGTTGCTTCTAAACAAATCTTAAATACTGTCACTTAAAATTTTTATTAATAATAGAGAATACAAATACTAATACAATAACAATTGTACAGCAAAAGAGTTTCTGATACAACGAAAAATGTATATACAGTTGTCCCTTGATAATCCGAAGGTTAAGGACCAAAGGGGTGTCGGATTACCAAAAGTGTCCGGATTATCGAAAGTGATTACATATTTGGCATTGTTTTGCTAGCAGTAGCCTACAATATTTCTACATTTTATGAGTAAAATGCTGCCTAGGTTAATATGGAAATGAAACACACATTTCGGTTAACTGAAACATGTTTATTAAAAGAAATATGGAAGCCAATAAATGTACAGAACATACAGTATGTATAGGCATATATAATACAGTACATGCAGAACTGCTCATGGAAAACAAGAAATGTGTGTCATCGTGTAAGAATTGGGTGGGGTGATTCATGTCGCAACATGCTTCTGTGCAAGCAGACACGTAACGGAGACGGGGACTATGGTGACCTTGACGGGAGATGCGTCGGACTACTGAGCATGTCGGATTACAAAACGTCGGACTATCAAGGGACAACTGTACTGTAATTTTATCCATTAATCAGCTTTTAAAATACAGTAGAACGTCGAAAATTGGAGTCAATTGGGGACTGGGTTGTTCCAATTAGTCATTTATTCCGATTTCCGACTTTGTACGAAAAAATATATTAACCTGTCCGATGTTCAAATTTTTCTCCGTTGCGTGTCGCTTCGTGTTGAATTTTTCTCCGTTGCGTGTCGCTTCGTGTTGAATTTTCGTCGATTTTAAGCCTAACGAAAATTTTTATAATAATAATCGAGGCTATCGTATCGTTAAAAATTATTTCTGCATTTTGTACAAACAAAATAAATATATCGAAGAATATAAAAAATGAAAATTATACTTTAGAAGTAAATCTAGTATCAAAAACGTTCGATTCATCACGACACAGTCCGAATGAAAATCGTTCCGATTTCCGGCCATTTCGATTACCGACGTTCCGATTAACGACGCTCTACTGTATTTAAATTTTTCGTTTTTGGATTTTCATTTGAGAAAATTGATCAATCTAGACCAGTGGTTCCCAACTGGTGTTCCGTAAGCATCTCCCAAGTGTTCCGCAGATTTAGTCGCAAATCGGAAAGTGTACAATCGTATTCGAGCCGCCGAATATCAAAAAATTAAAATCATAAAATTTTCATAAACTTAAATATGTACTGTACGACTCGTACTTATGGAGTGTACTACTGTTTCGAATAAGATAAAGGCAATGATAAAAACTGAATGAAATATGTAAAAAACATCAGGCACAAGTTTCCCATTAAAGTTATTTAGGTATATTTTTTCCTGTCTTAGAATTGGCGTTAATAATATGAGTAGAGATTTTGAATTATAACTGCTCAATTCTAATAAAATAACTGATGACAAGCTTATGTATTTCATATTAACTTAAGTAAGTGTTCCGCTAAAGAAAATTGCTCACAAAAGTGTTCTGCATCATAGAAAAGGTTGGGAACCACTGATCTAGACGTTTGAGAGTGTCTCTTTCTTTAGTAAGCATTGTTAAAGACAGCCTTTCCTGTCCTATCGAATTTCTTAAATAATTTTTAACTCGTTTTAAAGAGAGAGGTTTTGCACTGAAGCCGGGCCCCTCCGAATTTCGGGCCCTAGACATTTCTCTAATTTGTCTATTGGTTAATCCGGCCCTGTCGAGGACTGTGTCTTGGTGCGATCTCTCTCGACCGTTTCAATCTCGACCGAAACGAGGTTTAATCGCGATCGATTCAAGAGAGTTCTTGAAACTAGATCCAGTCATAAGAGAGATCCCACAATCTCACGCGCGCGAGATAATATAAGATGGCTGTGGAACACTATGGACTATGGACCATAGCCCGACACACATAGTATCGGGCTATGGACAGCGAAACAAAAAGGATATTGTATTTCGAGAGACATCTGTCTATTATCAGCAGTGCTATTCGGGGTGATAACTTTCTCTGCCTAAAAAAATGTGGACAGCACTAATATACTATTGTTACCTGGTCTTCGCCCAAGGCCCCTTACGTTCCAAATACTCCACTGATTATTAGATATATCGCAAGAAAAGGTATTGTTTTTATTTCTAGCCAAAACTTCGATTTCGTTTGTCGGTGATTGTCAGGGAAAAATTTTCTGCTAGCGAACCCTTTGTTAAATATTTCGAATATCACCAGTGGATATTTGTAGAGCGAAGTTGGCTCTGTTTATTCGATCTCAATTAACTTGAGTTTTTGTTATTTATATTTGTTTTAAACGGTTTTCTGGTAAGCAACGAATTGTAAAATATCGTCAGCAAAATTCATAAGATTGTTCCGTTTTTTTGCTGACAAAATTTGTGTATTAGATGACTTGAACCTTTTAGCTTGGAAAAAGCATCAACAGCATATAAAAAGAAATTTTTGGTGGTCATCGTTAGTCATTAACTGAACTATCTGCGAGTCGGTTGCATCATTGAGGCCCTGGTCGAATCAGGATAGTTGCCAGGTTCTTCTAGATATGGTCGAAATAAACATATGATAAAAATAAAACACAATCAGTTACTGAATTCTAACTATAAAGGATACAATATTCGGATACAATATAGTGGGCTCGAGACAAAACCTATATTCTAAATGTTTTAGCACGCGATGTCCAGTGTTTCTCTGGCACCACCAGTGCAGGATTTAACAATCAGAGGCTCATGGGCACAAATAAAGTGGGTGTCTTCCTTTAAGAGTAGGCAAATTTGATAATTTAGAAAATTTATACAAAATACTGTACTTAAAAAAATATGTTTTCAAAAAGTTTACTTATTATTAAAAGGTGTTAAAGCTTAAAACATTCTTATAAATTCATATAAAATTTAATTAAATAACGCTTTATTTTTATAAAATGTAGACAATATATATTAAACATAATACGGTATTAATGTGAGGAAAATATGAGGATAAAGTAGAAAATGAGATAAGTATATAAGAGGATAAAATAAAGAGAGAAAAACGTGAGGTTAGGACATAGGATGGGCACTATCCTCACGCAAAGGTGGTGAGAGGCCCGTGACTAGGCTACACTAGGCTGTCGCGGTAATAGAAAAACAAATTATGTTTAAACATAGTTTTATAAGCGCCCTGGGTACCAGCTCCAAATGCCCTTATGTAAATCCGGCACCACAATGTGTCCGTGTTGGAAAACGAGTACCTGTACATGAAAATTTTACAAAGAACTTTTTCACAAGACATTAATATCGAAATCCTTTAAACAATTATGTTCTAAATTGGCAAATTCATGGGAGTTAAAACTAGTAAACACCAATTTGACTATCTAGAGTAATCTTATCATTTAATTGATTAAAACATATTAAATTTTCTAATAATCATTATAACGAAATTATGTAACTTTATAATAATTTCTTCGAAAAACAAAACAAAATTACAAGTAGGGGGCAACCAGGATTGAACCGGGGACCTCTCGATCTAGTAGTCGAATGCTCTAACACTAAGCTATGCTCCCACCACCTGCTGTTCACAAACACAAATTTTTTGAAACTATCAACGCCAAAGCAGCTGGAAAGAGTTCGGTCGTCAAAAACTCTATTCTGGAACATTGAAAATCAATACATGGTAACATTTTGATAGACGTTGTTTGAAAATTAATTCAAAATTAATTTCATCTGGCAAAAGGTTTTAAAATAGAAACTACTCATAATTCTGTAAAATTACTAGTCTTATGCATTTGTTATTATCAGAATTTGATATTAAAAATCCCCTTTCTGATGTGTTGGAGCGAGGGAAGTTGAGGAAGAAGCCTTGTCAGTTTTTTTAATTCCGGGCGGGTCGAATGATCGACTCGCAATTAAATATATATTGACCGTCTTCGCCCCCAATGGTGGCCCAGCTGGCCTATTACTGCGAAGATCAGCGGAACAAAGTTATTAATGGAAATTTACAACTCAAAAGCAGTATTTACAGAAAACCGAAGAAGATAACTGTTAGAAAAAACGCTATAAATGTGTTTACTGCACGTATTTATATGCATGAATTATAAAATTTAAACGCGACATTTATCACAAAATGATATTTATTCAGTATTCGTCGATACAAAACGACGTGGATTCGATTTAAACAAAAGCATTTTCTCATGTTCTTGGTCGCCTTGTTTTATACCGAGGAGGACAAAGACAAGGTGGATCTACTTTTTTGCACACCGGTATATCAGTCAGCAAGCAATACGGTCTACAAATTCCACGTACTTCTGCATTAGTACATAGTCTATAACCACTGGTAACGGTTGGAATAACTGCAAAACAAACCAATTCAGATCGATTAAATAGTTCTTTACGTAATTAGAATAATTAGTGACACTCACCGGTAATACAGATGAAGTAGACCAACAGCAAAACCTTCGTCTTCTCCATATTATAACTATACTTAAACGACTCGCAGATAGTTTAATTAATAACTAACGATGACCACTAAAAATTCCTTTTCATATGCTGTCCATGCTTTTTCTAAGCTAAAAACATCAAGTCACGTAAGATACAAATTTTGTCAGCGTGAAAACGGAACAATCTTACGAATTTTGCTGACGATATTTTACAATTCGTTGCTTACCACAAAACCGTTTAAAACAAATATCATCATCGTCGTCATCAGCTGCAGCTTATTCTACCATTTCAAATTATGGTGTAGCCTCCCGTACATAATCGCCTGCCATTTGTGCCCATGTTTGCCAACGATAGGCAAACATGGGCACAAATGCGATTAGCTTCTCGTGCGGCTTGTTTCAGATATACCATTCTGTGCGGCTTGTTTCAGATATGGCAGATGTCCTGCCCATTGCCATTTGAGAGATTTAATTCTGGCAAAACGTTTTAAAATAGAAATTAGTTATAATTCAACAAAATTACTCATCTTTTGCATTTGTTATTATTTGTTATTATTAGATATCCATTTAGGTAATTAGAATAATTAGTGACACTCACCTGCAATAAAAATCGAGTAGATCAACAGCAAAACCTTTATCTTTTCTATTTTATAACTCCGCCTAAACAACTGACGATGACTACTAAAATTTTACATGTTTTTTAAATACTTTTTTCCGAGTTAAAAAATTCAAATTATTTAACAAACGAAATGGTTTATTATTTGCATCACAAAACATATAATTACAATTTTGCAAAACATTTTAAAGATTAATTACTAAAGTACTTAAATTTCAGGAAATTAATTGATAGCATCGAAATAATTTGATTTGAAATAATGCAATTATACCCTAAGGATCTCGGCTCGGTTTTCTTGGTTCTTTCTCCAGTCGACACTACTGTTTCCTTTTACTCGTAATTATCGCGGGTTTGTAAGATTAAAAACTCGACAGTTTCTCTGTTGGTGGAACGTTGCTCCAGGGCAATTTTCCTTAAAGCCGGTGGTTTTCTCATAAAAGTGACGAAGTGGGATCGAGAGAAGAGAAGCTTTCGTCTCTTATAAGAAAGCTGTGAAAGATGGTAAAGCAAGAAAAGCAATAGAAGGTGAACACCTCATAACACAAAGAGAAGTGTTAACAGGCATGAAGACACCTAGGACCGCAGCCAAGAAGGTTACCAACATACGAAGATATAATCACTCTATTATCAAAAGTAATTTTGTATTGTTTCGACACAACAAAGCGTTTCGTCGACAGAATGAGCGATTCTACGCAGTTAAACACTGTATGAATATCAATACGAGAAATTATTGCTTTCTTAAGGTTTTCAAATTTATAAATAAACATAAAACATTGAAATTAACTTTCACCCGAAATATGAAGAAGTTCTTCCCCATTTTATTGCTTACTGGAAGAGTCCGAACAATTTATTAGGTACTTTTTCTGTTGTATCGTAATCTAGCTAATCTCAGAAAGGTAAATGAACTGTTTTCTACGTACTGTTTTTTGTCAACACTGTTCCCACAGGACGAATGTTGACAGAAACACTACACAGTATAGTACGCGGCATTTAAATTAGACATTGGCTCTAACTTTCTGTAAGTTAGAGACAATGTCCCAATGAAAGTTAAAGATATAAAATTTCGATGCATAATCTTAAATAAAATATTTAATAATAAAGATATTTGGATAAACTTCGAGAGATCGTATTCGTTTTATACTAATTATATTACATTTTATTAAAATGAATCTTATAAAAATAATACACATTGTGTAATCTACAATTATCGATACCACTATATAAATTTGAATATTTTGGATCAGAATCAAAATATTTCGAACACAATGGTGTTGCTTATAGTCTTCCTGCTTTGTGTTTGCGGTAAGTTGTTTCTAGATTTGTTTAATAATTATATACCCGAATGAACAGATGTTTATATTATATAACTATAGGTCTATGCTCGATTGTTGCAAGTCGTAAACTTCCTGAAGCTGAAGACCCGAGAAATAATTGGTACCGACGGTGTCGAGCTAACGTAAAACGTGGCATTTGCCATACTGAGTGCGTATTTCAAAAGTGGAATATGTGTTATAGAGTTAATCCTCCTTGCCGTTGTAACTAGCAATGGAAAAAGGGAAATTTCCTAGCGAACGTTTTTAAAAATATTTTATGAATTCTTTGAAATTCATCTGTGTTTCACAATGGTTAATTTTTCAGTATTATAAAATAAACAGGCATTTTAAAAATTATATGGAAGGCTGTTATATAAATATATAATCTATACTAATGAAGGAGTGATTCGATGGAAAAACGTTATTATGAAAAGGAGTCGAAACGTGAAAAATATCTAGACTTTGGAAAGTTCGATTTCACGATTATAATGTAAATTATAATCAGAAATTTATTTTCTCTATCATTTTTATGTGTTGTTATGTTATACTTAGAAAACACTGGAAACCATATTCATAAAATCGTGTAAACGTTAAATAATATAAAAGTGATATTATTGAGAAAGTTTGGAGTATCAATACCGATTACCATTAGAGTTAAACGACAAAAGTGTGACTACGGCGTTGATCGATTTTCCCGTCAATAGAATAGGAAGGAGGTTAATTTAAAGAGGGTTTGAGTGTGTAAGACTTTGTTGGGGTGAACGCTGAGACTAAAAGTACAGTTCAGATATCAAATTAAAACTCTTGCCCTGTATATGATGCTACCGAAGACACATTTGAGAAAGGTACAATGGTTCAGGCATGATGGATCGGAGAACGTCTTCGGTATAGTGGCTAGAATATATAGTGTGC
Organism: Centruroides vittatus; assembly: GCF_030686945.1. Lineage (NCBI taxonomy): Eukaryota > Metazoa > Arthropoda > Arachnida > Scorpiones > Buthidae > Centruroides > Centruroides vittatus. The sequence continues at coordinate 972,261 of NW_027122171.1, forward strand.
CATTCGTGTATAAAAACAGGCTGAGATAAGGGCTTTAAACTAGATGTCGCTGTTGTCACTACTGACGTAGAGAGCATACGCGGAGGAACTTTACGATCACACTGTATATCACGGTTTTAACTTGATATTGTACCGATCGAGGACATCGCTCGTCTAACAAATGGTTTACGCAAAATTACGCCAAAACGAGTCACTTCAACTAACGTATCACATTCTTCACCCTTCTGCCACGACCTCTTCAGGTTAAATACTTGGATAACTTGGAGAGAATATAAATTCTGAGAATATTGATACAGATAAACATATTCCACAGATAAATATAGTTTTTATTATATTTATCTGTGTCCTTTCTCCAACTCTTTCCGATGTCAAAACATTTTACATGTAATTGTACAGTACAGTACGTAATTAAAATCAATACAAACTTTTACTTTATTTCCGATGGTTAATGTTGAGGAGTTATCCTAGACATTATATACAGTAACGTTATTTTTGAATAATTTGAAATCAGTAGTATGATCCAATGGTTAATCAACTTTTGTTATTGGAAAGGAGACTCTAAAACTTTAAACTCGGCAATTATCAATAAATTTCTAATGTATTACATTTCATATCTCTGGTTTCAGAGTCAATCCCGATGTTTATATAAATAGCGTGTTCACTCTTATTTGTAGTCAGGTTCTTATTTTGTTGCGAGTTGTCTAACTGACATGGAGAAAACGAAGATCTTGCCGTTGATCTGTTTGATTTACGTCACTACTCACTAGTAAGTTTGTATGACGTAATTATCCGATTTATGTAAAATAGTAAATCGAATGTTATATGCCTCATTCGTAGAATTTCCTTCCTTAACGGGTCAACCGTTCTGCACCCCTTCCGAATTGAATGGAGTTTGCCGTATCTATTGCATAATGTACAGAAGAGGTTTGTGTATAAAATTCCACCTTGCATCTGTCAGAGTCTTCCTACCAATGAAGAATTACAGAAGGGAACACGGTAAATAAACTCTGGAATTCCTCGCTTTATCAATTTCTTGATCGCATTCGTCTTCCAATTGTTGTACTTTGCAGTTGTACTTTTTCTGTTTTAATTTAAGATTTACTTTGATATTTTGCTTCTGTAATTCTGTGTAAATACTGTATATTCCTTGCCGGAAGGCATGATCGCGTGCAATAATTATTATTAAATAAATAAATGAAATTTCCTCTTCAAAGTTGTAAACTTATTTGTTATTAACACGAAACTGTTTAATTGCATTAAATTGTTTTTTTTAACAAACACTTTCCTATTTGAACAAAAGTTTTGCCAATAAGTTCTGAAAAATATTCTAGTCAATGAGCATATAAAAGATATGAAAGAAAAAGAATTAAATCCTGCATTACCCAGATTAACAGCTACTGAAGGTTTTACACATGATTGGAGCAATTGTGAGGTATAAATTGTAGCAGCACTTGATATACTGTGTGATCTTATAGTTCCTCCGCGTATGTTCTCTACGTCAGTAGTGACAACAGCGACATCTAGTTTAAAGCGCTTATCTCAGCCTGTTTTTATACACGAATGGCACACTATATATTCTAGCCACTATACCGTAGACGTTCTCCGCTCCATCATGCCTGAACCATTGTACCTTTCTCAAATGTGTCTTCTGTGGCATCATGTACAGGGTAAGAACTTTAATTTGATACCTGAACTGTACTTTTAGTCTCAGTTATCACAGTAGCCTTTAGTTATCACGGTATTGTGTTCAGATGTGAAGTATAAATTGTACATACATCGCTCGAATTGTTTATTAATATGAAACTAAACAAGATTTTACCGCAGAATAATATTTATTCAGTATTCATCGATACAAAATGCCGTGTATCTGATTGAAACAAGTATATTTTTTTATCGTTTCCTATTTTTCCATTATAAATGAGTTTTGGGAGGACAAAGACAAGGCGGATTTACTTTCTTGCAAACTCGTAAACTACTCAGCAAGCAATACGGTCTGCAAATTCCATGTACTTCTTGGTCCGTACAGTTTCTATAACCATTGATAACGATCGGAAGAACTAAAAAAATAAATAAATTCAGTCGATAAAATATTCGTTGAAGTAATTATTGTAATAAACGACACTCACCTACTGTACAGATGAAGTAGACCAACAGCAAAACCTTTGTCTTCTCCATATTATAACTACACTTAAACGACTCGCAGATAGTTTAATTAACAACTAACGGTGACCACTAAAAATTTCTTTTTATATGCTGCGATGCTTTTTCCAAGCTAAAAACATCAAGTCATCTAAGGCACAAATTTGGTCAGCGTGAAAACGGAACAATCTTACGAATTTTGCTGACGATATTTTACAATTCGTTGCTTACCACAAAACCGTTTAAAACAAATATCATCATCGTCGTCATCAGCTGCAGCTTATTCTACAATTTCAAATTATGGTGTAGCCTCCCGTACATAATCGCCTGCCATTTGTGCCCATGTTTGCCTATCGTTAGTTTCTCTCCACCATTCTGTGCTGCTTGTTTCTTTATGTCATAGTCCCATCTTAAGTATGGACGTCCTTTGGGTCTCTTGATTTCCCGTGGATACCACATTGTGGTTCTCGTGGACCATCTGTATTCAGTTTGCCTTACCAGATGTCTTGCCCATTGCCATTTGAGAGATTTAATTCTGTGGATCACATCAGTTACGTGGGTTCTTTGCCTGATCCACTTTATTCTTTTGTAATCTCTCTTGGTTATTCCTAGCATGTATCGCTCCATTGACCTTTGCGAGCGATACATGCTAGGAATAACCAGGAGAGATCACAAAAGACAATTATAGATAACAAAAAATCCAGTTAATTGAGATCGAATAAACAGACCCAACTTCGCTCTACAAATACCGAATATAAACATCAACGACAAAGGTACCAATATAGCCACTGCCGCAATTTACCACGATATTGTGTTCAGACTTCGAACTTACAGATCATGTTTTAAGCCATGTAAAGACCGCAAGAATCCCTCTAATTACAGACCAATCTCTCTGACGAGTTGTCTCTGTAAACTCTTTGAGAGAATAGTGATGTCTGATGTTTCTCTTAGAGGAAAAGGATTACTTTTCTTAATTTCTTCTACGGGATTTCTTTTCAATAATTCATATTCCTCAGATGATACTATTTCCATTTTTTTAGATAATAGTTCCTCTTGTTTTAATACAACCAACTGATGCGATTTATCAGTCTTAACTAAAGAAATGTTATTTTTATTAAAAAATTTATTTAATCTTTGTCATTCGATCCTACTGATCTTTAGAACTAAGCAGACAAACACGAACAGTAACAAAAAAACTTTATTAAAAAGGTGAGAACTGTCACCGACATCCTCGGCCAACATCCAGGCAAAAACCCGCGAACTTTCGCGCCTCTTTTTCACGTTGCCAGCCAACTCTCGTCGGCAAGTGTTGCCAGGCAGTGTTCGGGATCTCTGGCGCTGGCGGCCACAGCTACTCCCCCACCAGTGTCTGCGACACGAAACGAGCGGGAAAGGATACATGTCGGCCAGAGCGTGTGGTAGTTTGTCGCGTTGGGGCTGGATTGTCTGTGGTACGTTTAGTTGGCGCTGGTCTTGGCATTGGAGACGTTGGGGGTAACTGGTCCGACTCACTCGCTGCGAGAATAAAAGCCGGTTTCAGTCGATCAATAGAAACTACAGTTTCTTTTCCCTTTATGCATAGAGTGAATGTCTTGCTACCACGTGACACGACTTCGTAGGGTCCATCGTATGGAGGCTGCAAGGGCTTCCGTACAGCATCATTGCGAAGAAATACGTGGGAACATGACTGCAGTTCTTTGTGGATAAATGGGTTGCGGTAGGAGTGGTGCACCACAGGCACTGGTTTTAAGTTTGCCATCATCGTCCTGAGTTTTTCGACGAAAGAACATGGATTGACGTCCTGAGAACCTGGGACGAAAAACTCTCCAGGCAGTCGGAGGCTGGTGCCATAGAGCATCTCAGCCGCGGTAGTATTGGTGTCTTCACGGAGCGCAGTTCGCAATCCTAACAAGACTGTAGGTAGCACTTCCGTCCATCTTTCAGTAGAGTGACACTTGATGGCAGTTTTAAGTGAACGATGAAAGCGTTCAACAATGCCATTTGCAATTGGATGGTATGCTGTTGTCCTAACTCTTTGGGTACCAAAAAGTTGAGTGAGGGATTTAAATAAGCCAGATTCGAATTGCCGTCCTTGATCAGATGTTATTTGGGCAGGCACTCCAAAGCGAGATATCCAGCCTGAGTACAGGGCTGAAGCTACTGTTTCAGCTGCTATATCTGGCAACGGGATTGCTTCAGGCCAACGAGAAAATCTATCGATGATTGTGAGGCAATATGTTGAGCCGTTGGAAGGTGGCAATGGACCAACAATGTCAATATGAATATTTAAAAATCTAGCGTCTGGAATAGGAAAGGTTCCCAAAGGGCTAGCGACATGTCTCTGGATCTTCGACCGTTGACAAGAAATGCAGGTGCGAGACCATGTCTGGCAGTCTTTACTGATGGATGGCCAAACAAATTTTGCTTTTACCAATCTTGTTGAGCTCCTTACACCTGGATGGGACAGGTTATGGACAGTGTTGAAAGCAGTGCGACGATAACTAGGCGGAATGTATGGACGAATGCGACCTGTCGATACATCACAGTAAATTTCGACATCACTATCAGGAAGTTTAAACTTCTTAAGTACAAGTGATGAGTCACTTGAAGTCAGGAGAGACTGGAGCTCAGGATCTTGCTGTTGGTCTTTTGCAATTTTGCTATAATCTATAGATGGGCTACTAATTGATTCAATACGGGAAAGAGCATCAGCTGGAACGTTATCGATCCCCTTTATGTGTCTGATGTCTGTTGAGAATTGTCCTATAAAGTCAAGATGTCTCAACTGACGGGGTGTACACTTATCGTGTCGTTGCTGGAAGGCAAACGTTAATGGTTTATGGTCTGTGTAAATGGTGAACTGTCGTGCTTCCAGCATAAACCGGAAATGTTTCACAGCCAAATACACAGCCAGAAGTTCTCGGTCGTATGCAGAATACTGACGCTGAGAGTTACTCAGTTTGCGGGAAAAGAACGCCAGTGGCTGGAGACCTTGTGCTGTAACTTGATGAAGGGCAGCGCCCACAGCAGAATCGGATGCATCGACGTGAAGTGCAAGGGTAGCACTTGGTGAAGGATGATGTAGTAAGGTGGCATCTGCTAATTGTGACTTACATGACTCAAATGCCTGAATCGAATTGTCAGTCCATTTAATCTCGCGCTGGTCGTTTTTCTTTGCTCCTTTAAGTAGGTCGTGTAAAGGAGCTTGGTGATGGGCCGCATGGGGTAGGAACCTACGATAGAAGTTCAAGATGCCTAAGAACCTTCTCAGTTGTTTGAGGGTCTGTGGTCGCTTCTGTTGAGTTATGGCAGATACACGTTCTGGAAGTGGCATAACGCCGTGGGGAGACACCATGTATCCTAAGAATGATACATGTGGGGCAGCAAAAGTACACTTGGATGCATTGATTTGCAGACCGTACTTGTCAAGGCGTTGAAACACTTGCCGCATGTGCATCTTATGTTCCTCCCACGAAGTGCTAGCAATGAGGATGTCATCTAGGTATGAAAAACAAAAGTTTAAGCCTTTCAAAACTTCGTGCATGAATCGTTGGAATGATTGGGCTGCGTTGCAGAGACCAAAAGGGAGGAAAACGAATTCAAATAGCCCAAATGGCGTTGTAATGGCTGTCTTTGGCACATCATCTGGGTTAACTGGTATATGATGGAAGGCTCTAACCAAATCGATCTTGGAAAATATTCGGGCTCCGTGTAGACTTTGACCAAAATCGTGGATGTGTGGCACTGGATAGTGATCGGGAACAGTTATCCTATTCAGGGCACGATAGTCTCCAGTAGGTCTCCAATCGTTACAGCCCTTCGGCACCATATGGAGGGGAGAAGCCCAGTTGGACTTTGATGGTCTGCATATACCTAACTCCATCATGTGCTGGAATTCTTGCTTTGCTACTTGCAGCTGAGCTGGATGCAATCTACGGGGTTTGGCAAATACGGGTGGACCGTGTGTCTCGATATAATGCACTGTGTTGTGCTTGACTTTATCTGAAAACGGTCGAGGACGAGTGAGATGTGGAAAGTCCTTGAGGATATCCTGCATTGGGGAATTGCTGATTATAGTTTTGACCGAAGTAGGTGGTCCTGTATAATATCTGCCTCGTGTAGTAAGGGAAGTCAGGGGGTCAACCAGTAATCTGTTTCTGATGTCAAGAATGAGTCCAAAGTTGGCCAAAAAGTCTGCACCGATTATAGGCTTCTGCACATCAGCTATGGTAAATTCCCATCTAAAAGAACGTCTTAAGTTGAGGTCAAGTTCTACCACCTTTGTTCCATACGTCGAGATTTTAGAGTCGTTGGCAGCATACAATTCAACCTTTGTAGGCTGATTCCTAGTGCGATTGGGAATGATCGATAAATCTGCTCCAGAATCAATTAAGAAATTTAGGCCAGTTTTGTTGTCATACACAAACAGACGGCTATATTTAGGAGCCAGGCTGGACCCACAGGCCGTTACTGCAGCTGGCTGCGCTCGTTTCCCTGATCAGCAGTTCGATCGAAGGAACACGGCGAACGACATTTCCTAGCAGCTGATCCAAACTTATCATGGTAGTAACAATATCCCTGACGGTTGAGGCTTCTTCCTCGAGGGCGTGAACTAATGCGATACCTCGAATTCGGGTCAAGTCGGTTTCTCTCTCTACTACGATAACGGGGACGAGCATTACGCGATACATTAAGTTCTGCAACCTTCGTTGTGAGTTCTAAAATCTGCATTTCGAGATTTTTGATTACGGGATTGTTGGCTTCTAAGTTGATGCTGGCCAGTTGGGTTGGTTCTGTAAGTTCAGCAACCTTGTCAGCAAGGATGGCTAGCTTGTCTAGTTCATCACCGCTAACAGCCAGAACTGTCTGAATATTTTTGGGGAAACGTTGGAGCCACAAGTTTCTAAGAAATTCTTCGGTAATCTTGCCCGCTGAAAGCTCCCTCATTTTACGGAGTAAAACGCTGGGTTTCTGATCCCCTAACGCCAGATCTTCAAGCAGAATTTTAGCCTCTTTAGCAGCAGAATTCTGAAAAATTTCGAGGAGTCGATCTTTGAGTTTAGTAAACGGAGCCTCGGCTGGACGGTCAAATACTGTCACTGACGTTAGATAGAATCTCGGCGTCCAGGGAATTGATTAAATAGTTGTACTTAGTGTTCTCACTTGTAATCCGATTAATGGCAAAAGCTGCGTCTAGCTGCACAAAAAATTTGATGTTGGTTTTAGTGAAGATAGGCATTTTTGCCTGTACACGTCCGATTTCCAACTCGTTCTGTTCCGCCATTTCGGGCGCCTAACTATGCGGGTAGAAGGAAAGCGGGATAGTCTTTGATTAGGCTTAGCCCGAGTCACGCACTCTTAGTCGTCTTATTGAATTTACGATTCAGAAACTGATCATACCTGCATGTCCTGTTAAAAATGTCCCTTCAAAGACATAGAGTTGTTCACTATCCAATTCAGTCGAAAGTCCAGGTAGTTCGTTAATCGTATCACGTTCGGGTCACCACTTTGTCATTCGATCCTACTGATCTTTAGAACTAAGCAGACAAACACGAACAGTAACAAAAAAACTTTATTAAAAGGTGAGAACTGTCACCAACATCCTCGGCCAACATCCAGGCAAAAATCCGCGAACTTTCGCGCCTCTTTTTCACGTTGCCAGCCAACTCTCGTCGGCAAGTGTTGCCAGGCAGTGTTCGGGATCTCTGGCGCTGGCGGCCACAAATCTTTTTATTTTGTTAGTTATTTTAATTGTTTTTTTTATCTGTTAGATAGCCCTTATTTTTACCTTTGAATCTCATCAGGTCTTTACTCATAGCCGTTCTTAATTTCACTTGATCTTCTTTTTTACCCGGAAGATTTCTTATTGCATTTTCCATTTCCGCTATTATAGGTAAAGACTTGTTAAACATTGGGAGATTCATATCAATTCCGCTCGATAGAAGCCTCAAGTAATCACGTGGTATTTGTACATCTGTAAGGTTAATTATTGACTTATTTATCCATTCTTGCTTTTCATCATTAGTAGGATAATCAAATTTTGTGGTAAATTTAGCATATTTATTTAAGTTATATTGATCAAAATTATTTCGTTCCTGATTATTAATTTTGCTAGTATTTCCGATGTGTGTCTTTAAAACCTTAATTTTTTTACGTAAGCTAAAAATCTTTTTACCTTTTTTTTTATTGCCGATTTTATAATTAATTTTTATATTTTCCTTACATCTCCTGGGCGGATGCTTGAACCTATAAACGCTGGTAATCGGAATGTAACTGTGTGTGGTCTTCTCTCAAAAAACACTTGAAGTAGTTCACATCCATGATCAATCTATCCATTTGGTGCTGTATGTCCTCTATCCCCATCTTTAAATTCACATAAAATTATAAAATATATAAATTCAATAATAAAACAATGGGATCGATATACTTATGAAATGCTAAAAATAAAAGAATTATCTTTAGTTTTAAAACAAGTAAAAACTACTCTCTTATTCCGACTTCGCCCAGGACATGTAAGGAAAATATAAAAATTAATTATAAAATCGGCAATAAAAAAGAAAGGTAAAAAGATTTTTAGCTTACGTAAAAAAATTAAGGTTTTAAAGACACACATCGGAAATACTAGCAAAATTAATAATCAGGAACGAAATAATTTTGATCAATATAACTTAAATAAATATGCTAAATTTACCACAAAATTTGATTATCCTACTAATGATGAAAAGCAAGAATGGATAAATAAGTCAATAATTAACCTTACAGATGTACAAATACCACGTGATTACTTGAGGCTTCTATCGAGCGGAATTGATATGAATCTCCCAATGTTTAACAAGTCTTTACCTATAATAGCGGAAATGGAAAATGCAATAAGAAATCTTCCGGGTAAAAAAGAAGATCAAGTGAAATTAAGAACTGCTATGAGTAAAGACCTGATGAGATTCAAAGGTAAAAATAAGGGCTATCTAACAGATAAAAAAAACAATTAAAATAACTAACAAAATAAAAAGATTAAATAAATTTTTTAATAAAAATAACATTTCTTTAGTTAAGACTGATAAATCGCATCAGTTGGTTGTATTAAAACAAGAGGAACTATTATCTAAAAAAAAATGGAAATAGTATCATCTGAGAATATGAAATATTGCAAAGAAATTCCGTAGAAGAAATTAAGAATAATCTCTCTAAATTGTTGAAAGGATTACTTTTCATCACATCAGAGCGGATTTCGTAGGAACAGAAGTACACGGACAATTCAGTAAACCTTGAAACATCTATACGCGAAGCATTTGTTCGACGACAGCACTTAATGTCTGTGTTTTTTGGTATAGAGAAGGCCTACGATCGCCACTTGCGATATGGGATACTCCGTGATCTGCACCAATTCGTATTGCGGGGTAATTTTTCAGTTTTTATAAAATAAATTTCCTACAGAATCGAAGATTCCAAGTTAGGATCGGCACCACTTTATCTGGGCTTTTCACCCAAGAAGAAGGTGTCCCTCAAGGTTTTATTTTTGAGTGTAACTCTGTTCCTAATCAAAATTAACAGCATAGCTGTCTTCCTCCCAGTGTGAAACACTCTGTATGTGGATGACTTTCAAATCTCCTGCCAGTCTAGTAACATGAATTTTATCGAGAGACAACTGCAAATCTCCATAAATCGCCTAGTCAATTGGTTAAAGACCAATGGTTTCAGTTTTAACACAGAGAAGACCTCGTGCACAGGGCCGTTCCGATCCGGGGATGCAGAGGGTGCGGGGCACCCGGGCGGCAAGCCTAAGGGGCGGCGCGAGCCGCCTTAAAAAAAAGGGAAAAATTAATTTATCATTAAATTAATATAATACATAAATATTATTCTAAATATTATCATTAAAATACTACTATTCTAATATTATTTGAATACATGTACTATTCTAAATATTATTAATTATATTTCAAATTAAAATTTTATATACACAACTTATTCAGGCCACAACAAGTGGCAAGTATAACAGTTTCTTGTTTTAACTCGTCAAGCTATTTTTCACGTCGGTCGCGAGGAAGATTTTACAGGAAAATACTCGTCTGTGGTCAAAGCATAGAAATGCACGCACCGGGATAATTTCTTTTATTTTAATTTTAAACGTGTAATCGTGTAAATCGCAACAGCTTAAAAAGTTTTTGTTTGATATCGTGGTTAGAGAGACAGTCAGGGTGAGTACATACATTATTTTGATAAGGTGAGTACATACATTAATTTGATTATATTTTGCTTTTGCGCGGTTAAATAAAATTTAAATAATATTTTGTTAAATTAAATTTATATTGTGTAACAAATTTATAACTTAAATAATAATACCAACATAATAACAATAGTAAAACATTTTTCTTTTTTTTATTAGTAAAATATAGTTTAATTAATGATTAGCATAATCTTAATATTTTTTTGTTTTGATTAAAAATGTTGAAATTTTCAGACAAAATAAAAAATTTTGTAAAGTTTCCTTTCAAAAGTTGGTATTTTTCGAAAAACAAAGCTTAATTAATTTATGCTTCTTTAAATCTTCGAAAACAAAATTTTTTCGACGAATCATAACTTGGATTCATTTTTTTTTTTTTTTTTTTGGTAGATGCCTGATAATCGAAAAAGGCTTTCTGGCGCACAGTACAGAAAAAGAAAGCGTGAATAGGAAGAATTAGTTAAAAAGGCTAGTGGTTCACTCGAAACGTTTTTAATCTCAACAACATCACAGGAGGCACCATCAAGTTCCCAAGCTCGAGATGTAAATGTGACGGAGACCGAATTCATAGTGGTCAGTAGCGGGGGAAAAAAGGAGGACTCGTCGAATACCAAAACTACAATGGAAGCAGGTGTTTTATTAAAAGAACAAAGTCCTGAAGAAGTAAGTTTTGAAAATGAAAATCTTCATGTTCATGAGGATCCTAACTATTGGCCTGGTGTTTTATTGGATAAAATTAAATTAACTCTGATAGAGTTAGGGCCTACCCAACTGACAGAAGCTGATATAACGTTTCCTTTAAATAAATACAATAGAGGTTTCTCGTCTATTTATTATTAAAAAAAACTGTGTAATGGGGAAATAATTCCAAGAGTTTGGCTGGTGTATTCTAAATCAAAAGACTGTGTATATTGTTTTCTTTGCAAAATATTTAAAACTTTTTCTAGTGGTTTAGTTGAGGGTTATAATGATTGGAGACATTTAAGTCAGGTTATAGAACGACATGGAAAATCAAAAGGTCACATTTGTAATACAAAATCTTGGATTGATCTAAAACAATCAATTTCTTCTAAAACGACAACTGATTCACTAAATGAGAAATTAATAAACATGGAAAAAGATAGATGGGTTTCTGTTTTAAAAATTATAATTTATGTTGTTAAATTTTTAGCCGGTCAAAATTTGAGTTTTAGGGGTGAAAATAACAAGATATATGAGCAACAAAATGGAAACTTTTTAAAATTAATTGAAACAATTGCAAACTTTAATGATACGATATCCGATCATATTAACAGGATTAGAAAAACTCCATCAAATATGCCTCATTATTTAGGTGTTTATATTCAAAACGAACTAATTTCCCTTCTGGGAGAGAAAATAAGACATGAAATTATATCTATGCTAAAAGCTAGTAAATATTTTTCTATTATTTTAGATTCGACTCCTGATGTAAGTCACAAAGACCAATTTACTGTTGTAGTAAGGTTTTTTTTATTAAATAATAAATCAAAGCAAATAGAAATTAGGGAGCATTTTTTGGGATTCATTTCAATATCAGATTCGACAGGACAAGGCTTAACCAATGTTTTATTGGATTTTTTGGAGACTCACAACATTTGTTTAGGAGATTTAAGGGGGCAGGGTTACGATAATGGTGCGAATATGAAGGGTCGCAATAATGGTTTACAAAAAAAAATTCTTTAATTAAACCCTAGAGCTTTTTACGTGCCTTGTGCGGCCCATAGCTTAAATTTAGTTGTTAATGACGCTGCAAAAGCGTCTTTAGAAATTACAAATTTCTTTGCTATTGTGCAGGAACTTTACGTTTTCTTTTCTGCATCGACTAAACGTTGGCAAGTTTTAAAAGATGAAATCCCAACTTTATCATTAAAACCTTTTTCTAGTACTAGATGGGAAAGTAGAATAGATGCTTTGAAAGTTCTTAGATACAATTTGGCAAAAATATATGACGCTTTATTTGCACTTTATTCTGATAATAGCAGAGACCCTGAAACCAGAAATATGGCAAATTCATTACTCTTAAAAATCAAGTCGTTTAAATTTATTTGTTCTATTATTACATGGAATATTGTGTTAACAAAAATTAATATTGCAAGTAAAGTGATGCAGGAGTCAGATTCTACACTACCTAATATCGTTTTAATCTTGGAGCAGACGAAAACTTATTTATCTAATATTAGATTAAATGAAGGTTTTAATGATATTTTAGAAGAGGCCAAAAAAATTGCCGATGATATTGACTGTGACCCTTCGTTTCCTCCGATTAATATTGTTAGACCCCGAACAAAAAAGCGATTATTTGATTACGAGTGTGAAGACGAGGCACCTAAAGACTCGGCTGACCAATTCAAAATTAATTTTTACTTTGTAATATTGGACACCGCATTATCAAAATTGGAAGAAAGGTTCGAGCAAATAAAGCAGCATGATACATTGTTTAATTTTCTTAACAACCTATATAATTTCCTTCAAATGGATAAATCAATTAGATTTGCAAAATGTAAAGCTCTAGAGAATAGTTTATGTGATCCATGTAAAAATCAAAAAGATATTTTAGCTCAAGATTTATATGATGAAATTGACAATGTTGCACCCTATATTTCCTCTGAAATGAACGCATTGAATGTTATTAACTACCTATTCACAAATAACCTCATCTATCTATTTCCAAATTTAGTAATTTCTATACGAATTTTCTTAACATTACCTGTCACAGTAGCTAGTGGAGAAAGAAGCTTTTCCAAACTTAAAATAATAAAAAATTATCTACGATCCACAATGGGGCAAGAAAGGCTTTCAGACTTATCCATTATTAGTATTGAAAAAGAGCTGTCAGAAAATATAGATGTGTCTAACATTGTTAAGACATTTGCATTAAAAAAAGCTAGAAAAGCAAACTTTACTGTATAACTTATTAGTAGAAATAGTAGATATGTTAGCATCCTTGCCTGTATGTATGAATTATGTATTTATTTCTTTATTATATTACAAATAAGTTGTAACATTATATTCTATTAAATAAACTGTGTATATTTGTACAATTTTTTTTAACTTAAATTTACTTTATCTTTTTTATTTGTAAATTTTTAACAACTTTGGGGGAAGGGGTGGCAAAATTATTCTCCCACCTGGGCGGCAGATACCCTAGGAACGGCCCTGCTCGTGCATCCACTTTTGCCGAAGGCTTTGTTTGCACCTGGATCCCGAAATTCACCTAAATGGGGTTAAAATCCCAATAGTCAATGAGTGTAAGTTTTTGGGTGTTTTGTTCGACCAAAAACAGACGTTCTTGCCATACCTGTGCAACTTGAAGAGTAGATTCCTAAAATCTCCGAATCTTCTAAAGGTTCATCCTGCTTAGGTTAAAGCTGCTCATCCTGGGGAGCAGACAAATGTTCTATGGTCAGGATTTATAGGGCCCTTGTCCGCTCAAAGATAGATTTATTGATGCTTTGTGTATGGCTCTGCGCGAGAATCTACTCTTCGGATGCTGAATCCAATCCACCATCGAGCATTGCGTTTGTACACTGGTGCTTTTCGAACTTCTGTTCGAAGCTTGTATGTGGATGCTTATGCACCTCCACTATCTGTCAGGAGAGAACAGTTGTCTCTCTTTTATTATATTAAACAGAAATCCCAGACTAAATCCTCAGTTGATTGTACAGTATCAGATACTCAGCTGAAAAGATTATTTGCAGCCCGCCCAAGTACATTTGACATAAGAATGGAGAATGTAAGCAGCACAATTGAGCTGGACACAAACAACAATTATACAAGTCGAGGTTGATAGTATATGACCCTGGGAGGCCGGATGGCTGAGCGGTCAAGGTGGCAGCCTACCGCTCTGGGGGACCTGGGCTCGAATCCCGACGGGTCGAAAAAAATCCCCAGAAATTTTTCGGGGGGTGGTCTGTCCGGATATGTCGGGCCCCGTCCCTCACCACCCGGTCGCCCCATTGTGGGCCTGGCCGAACCCATAATCTCTTGCAAAAAGTGGCCCTCTTAGTGCCCACAGGGCAGAAAGAGTTTAAAAAAAGGAAAAAAAAGTATATCACCCTGTGATAGAAGTCGACCTTAGCTTAAAAGTCGATTTACACACAACAGTGTCGTGCCGGCATCATGACCGTTTGGTAACCTTGACGTCGAGCACGGCACAGTGATGAGTACTCACACACAACAGTGACCTAACCGTGCAGTATTTGTTTCGTTTTCGGTGAGTAGTCATGCAGTTTTCTCAGGAAGAATTGGCTATCATAACTATATGTTTGGACGATGAAAAAGAAATCCAATCAAGAAAGCACTGCAGTGGGTACATCAAGCATGGACAAAAAGGTCAATAGAAGGGGAATTTCATACACTTTATAAAGAATTAATAGATGATGAAACTAAATTTTTTGAATATTAATTAAATAATTAAAAATAATTAGAGTAAAGAAATAAAGTAAAATACCTGTATTTGATTATAATTAATTATTGATTATTTTGATTTAAAATTTCCTTTGATTTCCTTAGAAAACAAAATTTACCATCAGTGAAAATATCGTTCCCGAGAAATGTACTTTCACGTTACAGTCACGCCACTGCCACTCCACAGCACTGTAACGAACGAGTCTGGACAGGGTGGTTTAAAACTAGGTCAACGATTTCTCACAGGCAAAAATTTATTGTACTGTGCCGGCACGTCACTGTTGTGTGTAAATCGACCCTAAAGCAGTTTTCTAAGGAATCCACTCCAGTTTACGTCTCTAGACAGCACTTTGCAGAAATTCAACACCGTGACAGGAATTTAATTCCTATTTATACTGATGGATCTAAATCGGATAACTACGTTGGCTCAGCCTTTGTCTGCTAAGATGAAATCGTGGCAAAACAAATAGCACCGAGTTCTTCCATCTTTACTGCAGAGCTGCAGATTATTTACCTAGCCTTAAAGTATGTAATCAGAAAAGATAATCGTTGCTGCGTGATTTACACTGACTCAGTTAGTGCACTTCAGGCTTTGATCTCATGTGAATCTAGTTCTCACTCCATAGTGATTAAAATTCGTAAACTGATTTGCCATCTTTTTACGAGTAATTTCTCTGTAAAATTTTGTTGGGTCTCAGGCCATGTAGGTATAAATGCTAATGAAGAAGCTGACGCAGCTGCAAAGTGAGAAAGTCCTTCACAGCCTACAATGCCTATTGAAGGAGGTGATTTGAAGCTAGTCGTTAAAAAACGACTAGAGGAGAGATGGCAAAATTTGTGGAACGCACAAGTCCACAATAAACTACATGAGATCAAACCTTTGATAGAAAACTGGGCACATAATAAACAGTATGATAAGAGATCGGAGGTTATTCTTACTCTTTTGAGAATTGGACAGACTCGACTGTCCAATTCAATACCTCTGAAGGGTGATGACCAGCCAATATGCGAGTATTGCAACTGCTCTTTAAGTGTAAAACACACTGTGCAATTACTCTGCCTCCGAGATGAGGCGTAGACTGTGTTTTGGAAATGCAAATCTGACAGAGGTTTTGGGCCAGAGGCCAAATCTTGAAAACCTACTGGACTTTCTGAAAGTCACTACAGTAATATGTATATAGAGATTTAATTATTTATTTACCTTTTCTTTCATATATATTGTTGTTTGTTTATTTGTATTGTTGTAAATACTTGTTATTTTTTTGTTGTTATTTTATAATATATATTTATAACTAAATATGTATATCTTAATTAAGTTAGACAAATTGACCATTTTACATGGCGCAGCTTAGCCTATGTGGCCCTTGTACCGAAAACACCAACCAACCGATCAATTTATCTTGTTAAAAATTTTTAAAACATTTATTTCACAGTGGCGTGCCGTGACATTTGATGATAGGGAAGCTGTTTCTGTAAGAAGCCGACTTCCAGGGGCAATCAGTTAATTGCGCGTCAGTGATGGCCTAGGGTCCATTCGTATTCGTTTGTTCGATAAGCCAGTAAAAGCCGTAGACTTCTCTAAATGTATTTTTAATAGATTATCTGACGTACTTAATAAATAAACAAGTTCAATATAATTACCTCTGTTATTAGATTCAATAGATTCCCTTTAAATCCAAATTCTTGATTTGATAAAAAACATATAACATCTATTAATTTAGATGTAATATGACTATTAGCTATAACTATCTTGTTATAATTTTCAATATTTATTTTATATTATTTACTAATGTTAATAGATTGTCTGTCATTTGTTTCTAACTAATTCGTTTTAGAATCAGGTGTCCACGGAAATTTCTAAATTTACAACTTTTTAGTCACTCTTATTGAACTGAAAACATTTCTATCTTTATTACGTCTAATATTACGAAGAAATCAGTCCCCACTGTACTCGGCTAGAGATTGGTTCAGTTACGCTTTTAGGTAAAATTCCGGCTCTTTCAGCAGGTTGTCCTTAATTCCCTAATCTCTTAATTATTTAACTACTTCTTAATAGAAGTAAGTTGAAACCGGTTACTTTGTACTTGAATATTTGTAGTCTTGAGAAAGAAGTGGAAAGACGAACTTTTATGACAACGGATACATAAATCGTAAATTTAAGGAACATAAATTCTAGAGCTTTTTTTTGTACCTTGTGCATCTCATTCATTAAATTTAGTTGTAAATGATGCTGCCAAAGTAACAGTTAATTTTTTAACATTGTACACGTTTCTTCTGCATCCCGTTATGCTAAATCGTAATATCACTAGTTTAACATTGAAATCTGTAAGTAATACAAGATGGGAAAGCAGAATAAATATATCAATTATTTTAATGGATTTTTTAAAACTCCTGTCAACTATACAGAATTATCATAAAAACATACCAGTAAACTCCTATCGGTTGGGTTGTTATAAATCTACTCGCAATTCACATAATGGGGCGAGGGCGGCCAAACATCTAACAGCCAAGAACTGGTCCTGAATAGAATCATTGGAAGCGTTATGGTGTGCAGCTTCCACCAGCTAAACCGCATGCGCAAATGCATATAATCTGGCTGCTTTACACTGTTCAAATATTTTCGCCCTGGAAGCTGTCCTGTTTGTTTGTTCGTTTTAAGTTATGGCAACGTAACAATTCGGCGTTCTACCTAGGGGAGGATGCCTTCCGGGAGGTCTTTTAAGGGTAACTGGCCCCTATTCAGGCGTTACAGACGTGGAGAAAACCCGGAAAACTCCACTTGGCCAGCCCGTTCGAGCGAGGCGCGAACCCACGACCGAACTCCCAGTGTTCAGGGAACGAAAACCGCTTGGCCACTGGTGGGCCGTCCTGTACTGGACAATACGGCGCTTCCATTGGGAATATGCATATACGAATTTATATTCAAACTAGCAGATAGGCCCGGCGTTGCTCGGGCAAAAGTAACGATAGCGAAGATTAAGATTATTACGTTATAGTCACAGAAGAAAAAGAGTAATTTCATCAACAAACTAAATATTTCTAAAGAAAGGTCGAATTTGAAAATCGAATATTCTAATATTGTTTGATTTTCACGACGTGTTCTGATTATATCGTTCGATTTTCATCGAATGTTCTAAAGAAGAAAAGTCGAGAAAAACCGAACTAATCTGTTTAAATTTGAAAATCGAATATGTTCTAACATATTACTCTTTTTCTTTTTTTTCCTCCAGCGCCCGTAAACCTTGCACATCGCTTTCTCTTGTTCTCTTGTTCTCCATCAACAATGGAAGTGTTAAGCCTTGATCCTGTCCCTCTCCCCGTGGGGAGGAATTTCGAAAAATCCTTTCTTAGTGTGCGTTTTCGTGACGTACCGTAACTATGTACTAAATTTCAACTTTCAACTCTTAACCGTTTGGGCTCTGCGCTGATTATTATTATTATTATCAACTCGTCTCGATTATATATATAGATATACAATAGCATTCCAATGTTAATCCGTCTCTGTAACCAAACAAACACTTTAGTAGACGTATCTCACAGCAATTTCTGGTTAGCAAAATTAGTTTTTGTTTACAATTGAACTACATATGCATTTCGGGTTGGTATAATGTACTCCAACCCCTCCTCAGTGATTTTCACCTTTATGTAAATTACAAAATTATGCTTAACATAGGAGGTGGGAGGGCGAACCTTTCTCATCTCTAACATTATACTCACAAACAATTAAAATATTTGCCATTTGGGGTCTTGTAATCCTGGTGCTTATTTTAATAATATTGTAAGTGCATCAAGCCTCTACATATGTATGTCGGTTTTCATTGATACTTTTACAACTCTTTGAGCATCTGTTATGGCAAATATTTTAATTGTTTGTGAGTATAATGTTAGAGATGAGGAAGGTTCGCCCTCCCTCCTCCTATGTTAAGCATAATTTTGTAATTTACATAAAGATGAAAATCATTGAGGAGGGGTTGGAGTAGGGGAGACCGGGGCTAGTTGTCACAAGGGGCATGTTGTCACAAGGAGCATGTTGTCACAGTGCAAATATAACCTTTATAATCAAAACTGAATGGTCACGTCATCTAGGAGTAGGTTCATTTACCGTTCGCCTATGTCATTACAAAATTCGAATAATATCCGTTGCATTGTTTTCCGTTAGTTAGCGGTTAAAAGATTTACAACAACTCGCGTAAATTTTGATGCATCATGCCTTGTGCCGTTTGAAAACTTGAAATTAGAAAAAGGTGAGTAACAACTGTATTTCCTATCAGATGGATTCTTAATGTATATATACATTATGAGCAATCGAATTTTCTATTTTGAAATTAGAAACTATGAACCGATTTGTTAAGAAAGTTCATTTGGGGCAAATTGTCACACATCGAACGGGGCAACTTGTCACTAAGACTGATTCATCAGAAGAGAAAGAAAAGACTTTCTGTTTGATTTGTGGCGAGAGTTTGTTCTCACGAGCCACGTACAGATGAAAATCCGTATTATGTTTGTTACAACTGTGACTGTAAAGACAATATGTAAAGATTTGAGTTACTTGTCTTTCGCAGAATAAATAATAGTAAATTAGTAATCTATTTTCTTTATAGAATTGGCACGAGTAAATGTCGTATTACGCATAACTTAACATAAGCAAAATAAACTCATGAAATGTGAGAACTTAGACTATATATACCCTGTGACAATATACCCCTTACTCTGTGACAACATACCCAGTCTCGGGGTATGTTGTCACAGAGTAACACAGTTTCTAAAATAATTAATAATTATTACAAAAAATTCTTGCAATGTTCATATATTTATTATAAACCAAATCAACAGATATGTAGGTGTATACATTTTCACTTAAACCTAAATAAATTGATATTATAGACACTAAAACTAGAAATGACTAAAAACTGTGACAACTAGCCCCGGTCTCCCCTACATTATACCAGCCCGAAATGCATATGTAGTTCAATTGTAAATAAACAATAATTTTGCTAACCAGAAATTGCTGTGAGATACGTCTACCAAAATGTTTGTTTGGATTACAGAGACGGATTAACATTGGAATCTACTATACAGCAAGGCGATTATATATTATAGAATAGCAATCTTATCGTCTTTCTCACATGTAGTATAGAAATTTGTAATAAGATACATAATGCGGTTATAATAAAATATTAATTTTTATTAATCCAAAATACGTTAAAATATGAAAATAATTGCACAATATGTATTTACGTTTTAGAAAATACAAGGGAAGCGGCGCTTCCACCGCTTCCAAGGACGGCACGTCTTTGTAATATGGAAAAGACAAAGGTTTTGCTGTTGGTCCAGTTCATCTGTATTACCGGTGAGTGTCACTAATTATTCTAATTACGTAAAGAAATATTTAATCGATCTAGATTGGTTTGTTTTGCAGTTATTCCAACCGTTACAAGTGGTTATAGACAACGGCCGGATGGCCGAGCGGTCAAGGTGGCAGCCTACCGCTCTGGGGGACCCGGGATCGAATCCGAACGGGTCGAAAATCCCCAGGTATTTTTCGGGGGGTGGTCCGTTCGGATATGTCGGGCCCCGTCCCTCACCACCCGGTCGCCCCATTGTGGGCCTGGCCGAACCCATAATGGGCCTTCTAAAAGAGGCCCTCTTAGTGCCCACAGGGCGGAAAGAGTTAAAAAAAAAGTGGTTATAGACTATGTACTAATGCAGAAGTACGTGGAATTTGTAGACCGTATTGCTTGCTGACTGATATACCGGTGTGCAAAAAAGTAGATCCACCTTGTCTTTGTCCTCCTCGGTATAAAACAAGGCGACCAAGAACATGAGAAAATGCTTTTGTTTAAATCGAATCCACGTTTTGTATAGACGAATACTGAATAAATATCATTTTGTGATAAATGTCGTGTTTAAATTTTATAATTCATACATATAAACACGTGCAGTAAACACATTTATAGCGTTTTTTCTGACAGTTATCTTCTTCGGTTTTCTGTAAATACTGCTTTTGAGTTGTAAATTTCCATTAATAACTTTGTTCCGCTGATCTTCGCAGTAATAGGCTAACCGGACCACCATTGGGGCGAAAGACGATCAGCGGACACGGACCGCTTCCATTGCGGTCCGTGTTTGGAAATCGACCCTCGAAAATCGGCAACTTTGATTCAAATATATGTAGTCAGTCGATGAGTTTTTCCTCGGCAGGGAGTCACTGCCGCCACTCCTGATGATTCTTCTTACTTGTATCGTTTAACTATTGTTTTTAGAAAGCTTTGTTCCATTCTTTCTTGAACTATCAATATCGAAATTCATTATATACCGGTAATGCTTACGAAGTCATTTGAAGCACTAATTATTAATGGACCTCACGATTCGAATCAGGATTTTATGACAAACACACGCCGCACTGAAAGCAAGATACTTCCTGATTAAGTAATTCTATATTAGGCAAAAAATTAAAAAATGTTTTATTTATTTGCTATCCAGGTCGTTGACAGTAATATAATGCTTTATGTAATTATTATACACAACAAATATTTTCTTTCAAATGTTGGAGAATCAAATTTGTTTTTACAAAAAATAATTGAAATAGTAATGTTACACTCCGTTATTGTAGTTATTTATTTAGTATGAGATTTCTTCTCCTGCGTGGAGAATAAAACAATAGAATTACATTACGTAAACAAGTAGAATAATAATAAAGATAAATGGAATGAGTAAAAAGATCTGTACGCACTTATTATTTAAAAAAACAACAACAGCAATGAGCGTTACCCACAATGATATTTAATCCAAAACATGCAAAACGATGCGGCTGTTTTCAAGATTTACCAATCATAACTCGCTATATAAACTCCCAATATTGTTATGAGAATCAGAATAGTTTCTATAATGAAGTTGCTGCTTGTCATCTTTCTGATTTTCACTAGTGGTAAGTCAGTTTTTTCACTCGCCTATTACTTGTATAAGACGGTGAGCTCAGGTTTAATTTCAGAACGACGCTCGGTAGTATCGAGTCGTAGGATGTACGTCCGTTCTGTTCCTGGATTGGTTAAAGCGCCTCCAGCCATAAAGTCATGTACGTCTGCTCAGATGAATGGTGTGTGCCACGAAGAGTGTGTCGTTCGACATTGGAATTTCTGTACAAAAGTGACTCCCATCTGTCGCTGTGTAAAGTAAGGAATAGCGGTTGTTGGAATCTTGTGCCTTCGTATCCTTGTGAAGAATAGCACAAACCTACGAGTGTAATGATTTAATATCATTGTCAATTTTTGCAGTAAAATTACTTTCTACGTTTAAAAGAAAAATTGTATGTTAGGCCTACTACTACTACTACTACTACTACTACTACTACTACTACTACTAACAAGTAAGTATTTAATAACAAAGAATGGCTTTTATGCCATTATTTGTTATAAATAATTCATCTGCTTGTTCTTTAACCAACGTACAGAATTCTTTTATTGTCATCACGTATCTGAAATACTAAATGCATATCGCTTTGTATTTTGTCATTAGATTAATTATACATCGGGAGATTTAAACATTAGTACTTTATCTCGGTGTCATTGTATTTATTTAAAAAACTCCATTGTGGCAAAAATAATTTGCGTGATGACAACAGATGCATTTTGGAGATATTGAATGGCGATTTTTTTGTCATCAATTATCCTAGAAATAGAAGAATGTGTCATTATTTTTTTTACTAAATACAGGCATAGAGTACAATCTACTGATCTAATATTGTCCTGCGTGATATGTAATTGTAGATATTAGCGAGGTTGCGGTCGAAATTTTCATCTCTAAAACGTGAACGTCGAACGTCGAGCGCCATTTACAAGATGATGGCGCTCGACGTTCACGTTTTAGAGATGATAACTTCGGCCGCAACCTCTCTATTGTGACATTTGCTGGGAAGTGTTGACTTAGTGGCGTTAGTAGTCCAGTGTTCGCGGTTCGAAGGCCATTGTAAACAACGCTTCTTCAAGACAAATTTTGTATCAATAATATAATAGATATTATTAAATACTATAAATGTTTATTATTATATTATAATAATAAAACTACATAAAATCATATCATATCATATCAAAACTAAACCAAAATTTCATCTAAATTGTACAAAAATTGCAGGAGTATAAGGAATTCACACACACACACAGTCGAAGGCTTTTATATTATTAACAATTAACATTAAAAAATTGTTTATTTTGTGAAAGCTTGATTTTTCTTATAAGAAATAAATGGTGTAAATCAATTAAATTTAAAAATACCGTCTATTTATATTTTTAAATTTTTTTTGTATTTCCCAACTCATGTTGCCAATCTATGTAATCGTAGGTTGGCAACGCTGAGATTGTCACACGTGGGTCAGTAAATGGTGAGTTAATCGTTATATTTTGTGTTTACCTTAGAATGAATTTACAAAAGACTATTACGGAGGAAGTGAAATGTGAATTAGAAGAAAGATATGGCTGGAACGTGGAAAATATAATAAGAGAAAATAGCGAATCGGTTCTCGATATAAAAACTGAATACGATTCGTTTAAAATGATTTGCCTATCTACTCAACACGAGCTGAGTTGGAAGACGTTAGGGGATTATTTACAAAAAAATACCACCGATGACATAACTGTATGTCTAAGAAATGGTGATTCGTCGACCGTTTATTATCATTTATCCAAAGGTCTTGCTCCTCCCGATGACTTAAAACGTGAAATAAGTACTTCCCCAATGGAGACGGAATCTTCTGAACCGAGATCGAGTTCAGACCTATCCAGAATCTCTTTCAAATCCGCAACGTAGATGTGCATTATATTCAATAATATAAAAATCTCTTTTGTTTTCTTGTTATTGTTTGATATGACTTTTTGTGAGTTTGTATCGATGCGTTTGCACGTAAACTATGTAGCAGAATTTCAAAGGTTTAGAATTAATGTAAAATTTTATTTTTATTATTAAAAGCAAGACGTTAAACTTAAGCATGAAATTTCGTTATGATTCTTTCGATGTGTGTTTGATGGTGGCTGCGTTTGGCATAGTCGACGGTTGTAATCAAGCAAAGGTGTTTCGATTGGTGGCCGTTACGTAGATACGTCTGCTGAACGAAGACAGACGTATGCGTTGGAACAAAAAGCAGCCGTTGGTCGGTTTTGGGTAGTGATAGGTAGCTTAAACGAATTACGCTACTAAATGTGACGTCAAAATACCAAATGTGTTCCAAAACGGCGCTACCGTAGAGGGTGTTTGGCAGAAAAATATTTGATGGCTTCGGAACTGTCGAGTCTTCCAAATGCAGCCAATCTGAAATGGCTAGATTGGTGATTCCCAAACTTTTTGGAGCAGCCGCCCCTTGGTTCTGTAAAGTTATACCCAATGTCTTTTAACCAATTTTCCCTTGTGTGAGAAAGGCTGGAAAATATTTTTAGGAAAGCTTTTCTATGAAACTCGCACTTTGTCCTTACTGTACCTAGTTCTCCACATCTTACTGTACATAGTTTCCATATGGCTAATAATAATCAGTTTTAAACATACTAGTTTGCCTTATGAGAGCAAACAATGTTCTATAGAAGAAATTGAGCATACTTAATTCATATAAGATCATTTTATCTATTTTTAAATATATAAGAACATATATAAAATGTGAACATTAAAAACACCCTAATTAAAGCACTAGATATTATTAAATAGTTATTATTAAAAAATAGTTCTCCATATCTAAAAACCATTAAATGCAATGTTTTTTTCTACCTGTTTTAAAAATAGGAAAAGGAAAGGTTATATTTATAGAAAATACTTATAGAACATCTTAAGAAGACCCTAAAGAGTGAGTCAAAAATGTTAGTGATACGTTCTGAGTTTTACCTGCAAAGCTATACAAGGTTAGTGAGATGTATTTGTATTATCACTTTGTTCATTGGATGGAGTTGATTAAAGGAAAGGTTGTCGGTGTGATCTCGATCTTTGCATATGCTTGCCGTTCGGTATCCTGTCTTCGGTGCCCTGCTGCCCACTTGCTTCTTTTTGACCTCTAGATTTACTTGCAACCCATGAGGGGTGGTAGCACCCACTTTGGGAACCATCGGGCTAGATGGTGTATGGCCAATGTGGTTAAGGAATTAGCCTACTGCTCCAAAGGACCAGTCAAAAAGTGGTCAAAGAGTGTTCAAAAAAAAAAAACCCTAGAAATTTTTGATGGGTGGGTCTGTAGATGTTTTTGATCCCGTCCCGTCACTTGACTACCACCGTTTTGATCTTGCCAGATCCCCAATGCATATGATTATAAAGACCCTCTTAGTACAGAGCAGGAAGATGAAACTGAAATGATATGTCAATAATTATGAGAGATTTTTTTTGTACTTTTCATTGATTTTATGAAGATTCAGTAACAAATTCAAACTTCTTTAAGAGCAATCTGTAAACATTTCAAAAGTAAGAACTAAATTATCCTTACTTAAAATAAATTTGTTTTTTAAAAGTCCATTTCTTTCTCTTTTTTGTTAATTGCAATCTGAACTTGAATTTTCTTTCAAGAATGAACACATTAAATATTTTTATATATAGTTTTATAAATATTACCAATTCGGATTACATTTTCATCCTGATGGAATATGAATTTTTATTTAATTTATTTTCAGTTCAAATGAATTTAAAATGAAATATAAGAAAACTACAAAAATATATAACAGCATAATAGAGACACATGCCAGAAATGTTTGTTCTGGTAAAAATTTTATGCTGGTTAGTAAATATTTTAGTTTTTTAAGTAATAAACACAACAATAAACACAACATTGATTTTCTATTCATAAAACTGTATAAGTGACAATTTTACTTAATGTTATTTATAAAATTCTTACCAAATTCTTTACATAATTATTTAACTGATTATTTTTTAAAACAAAGTAATTTTTTGAGTGAAAAATATAATTATATTATAGAAATATCTCAAAGGGATTTTCATATATCCCAACCAGTTTTCATTTAATTGATACTGCTTTTGTTATGTTTGTGTTGTTGTCTGTTTCTTAGAAATCCTGATTAGCAATTAGTAAATTAGTACAGAAATACTTGCTTTGTTTGTTGTTTACTTTGGGATTCACTATAGTGTAGTTTATATTAAGCATCAGAAGATTCAATTAATGCAGAATAATTCATTACAGTACTATAAGAATTATTCATTCTACTACAGTGGTACCTTGGTATTCGAACATAATCCGTTCCAGAAAGAGGTTCGAATACCAATATGTTCGAACTCCAAATCATTTTTTCCCATTACAAATAATGTAAAATAGATTAATGCGTTCCAATCCCCAGTTGATTCGCTAGTATGTTTTTTATTGTTTCTTTATTCTTTAAAATAGTCGATATCGTCGACTTAGCCATAGAATATTTGACAGCGAGATCCGAAACACGCACTCCATTTTCGTGTTTAGCAATGATTTCTTTTTTCAGTTCGATTGTTGTTCTCACTGTTTTCCTTTTCACTTGACCACTTTCACTTTTATTCTTCTTGGGACCCATGTTTAAGGGCTAATAAATCAAAAGAAAAGGATGCTAATTCAAAAAATATAGCACAGCGTAAGTTAATGTGCATGCCAAACAATGACTGTCTCGTAAAGACCAACAACTGCCGTATTATCGGGCTAGCAAATGGCTGTAGTAATATTAATAATTTAAGATAATTTGGTACTAGAGTAAGGCGTTAAGCGCCATCTCTTGCTAAATTTAATAATTGGAATTTTAATTAAATAATTTAAATAAATTTAGGCCTAACTGGACTGTCTCGTAACTGACGCTGCCGCCGTGGCGTCGGCGTCGAATTGGAGGGCTTTTCCGTTCGAGTACCAAAATTTTGTTCGGGAACAGGGGCATTTTTTTTTCGAAATTTTTGGTCGAGTACCGATTTGTTCGGGCTCCGAAACATTCGAGTACCGAGGTATGACTGTATTATATTCAAGCTACTAACTATAACTCACAACCACTAAACAGAATTTTGAATCCCGTAAACCACTATCATGAATTTTTAAAAAATACAAACATCTATAGAATAATGATCATAAAAGTTCCATTTTTCTTTAATAATATGAAATAAACTTGTTGAATTATAACAAATTAGTGTGAAGTTTGTTGCTGCTTGTTTGAAATAAGTTTATGGATTCTTGGTTCTTTTCCACGAAGGATGACAATCACACACATTATTTATTGATTTATTGGCATTATTATTTATTGATAACAGTCATTTCATGTTTAGTTTTAGATTTGAATAAGAAATCTCCAATGAGTGAGGAGAAGCAACCAAGCATTTTGCATTTTTTTTGTAATACTTCACATACTTTGAGTTGACCAATGTCCAAATCAGTGGTTCACAATATTTTTTTATGGGATGTATTAGCCTAATTGTTTTGTTGAGAATCAGTAATCTCAGGCTATGTGGCATTACTTAACAATTGTAAATAAGTAAATAAATGAATCATTTTTACTTTCCTGACTCTGTTATTTATAACGGGAAAAGTATGGCAATCAGTCAAAAAATGACCCTCTCAAAACTTTTACATTTTTGGACTAGGGACCTTGAAATGTCAAGAAATGCAAAAAAATTGGAGGTGTTTTCTGTATGTACGGATGTGTGTGTGGGAGGGCATGATTTTGTTCACCTTCTTTGAGGCTTAATAACTCCTTTTGTCAAAGATTTCTGAAATTTTGCAGGAAGGTTTGTGTATTAGTGGATTGATGCTATTAAATTTTGGTGATTAAAGGTTGAGGGGGTGGGGTGATAAAAGGAGTTGTGTGTCATATCTCAAGTAGGGTCAGACTTAACAATAATTTTACCTATTATTAGCATGTACAAATTTTTATAAAACCCATCCTTACCCTCAAAATTAAGCTTTTTGCCATTTTATAATAATTAAAAACATAAAAGGTTTTTAAAATAAAATGTCATAACAGATGGTGCCACCAAAATTTTAAATGTTGCTAGGGAAGGTTAAGCAATTTGTTGCTGGATTTTTAAACATTGGTTTTATATTGGAAAGGACTTTAAAGTTATTCATCAGCTATTAATGAAAATCACTAGTGAAAAATTAATTTGTAATTGCCAACAAAATTATGCCTTTTGTCAATAAAGCAATAAATAATTTTGTTTATTAAAAATTAAATATAAAAAAATTAACATTTAAATACAGTACTTTGTGATATTGTATATTAATTAGAAAACTTTTTTACTGCATAGGGTATTTAATCTGTACAGTCATAAATTAGGATAAGGATTAGATATGAGTAGGAAATCCTATCTAATTCTAAATTTCATTACTGTTAAATTGAGAAAAGGTGTTGATTTAGTTAGTGAGTAAGTTAAAGTAAGTTAATGTTTAAAATAAATAAATAAATAAATAAATAAAAAATTGGGGTTTTGTTTGTTTGTCTCTGTTCATCTTGTCTAGTTTGTCATTGTGTTCGTTTCCTTTTTGCACTGTCTGTCTAGCTGTTAAGTAGTATTAAGATTTGCGATTGCGTTCAGCTTTATTAGTGTTAAGTAGATATAAGTCTTCGTACTAACAGCCACTTGGCACTAACTTCTACACTTAGCTATTCGTGGCAGCATGCAATTATTGGTGTTTGATACACTCTGGTTCTCTTTTAGTCCCTTTGGGGGACTACTGCCTTGCAGTATAAAAACTGCATGACAACATCAAACATAGAGGGCACTGTAGCCATGTATGCCATTCAGAGGAACCCTACCTTTCTTTTCTGTCTATCTCCTCTCCCTCCTTCTTTCCCTTACCCTCTTTTCTGCTTCGTGTACGGCCAATGTCTTTCTTGTATGTATGTATGTTGATCATTCCATATGGCTAATGATAATCAGTTTTAAACTTATACTAGTTTGCCTTATGAGAGCAAACAATATGTTCTATAGATGAAATTGAGCATACTTAATTCATATAAGATCATTTTCTCTATTTTTAAATATATAAGAACATAAATAAAATGTGAACATGAAAAACACCCTAATTAAAACACTAGATAATCTTCAGACAGAGATTTCATAAGTAATCTCTGTAAATTTTTGTCCGATGGAGATTATTATTTAATAAAATTGAAGACAAAGTCTGCCCAAAAGGACCACCATTTATTTTCTCTGTGTTCCAGACAATAAACGTTCTTGGCAACTGACCATTCTTTGTAAGCTACTTGTTGCCAGAAGTTAAAGTCCTTTTAAAAAACACAAAATTAAAATTACAAGTAATTTCTAGAAAAGGAACTGATGACATACAGAAGTCTTGCTTGTATTGTCACCAGGGGATAGCTTTCGTAAAATCTACATTTTCCAGTGCTTGTTTTTAGTAGATAAAAGCAGTAACACCCCCAACAAAGGTATAGATATTTTTTATCTACTAGAAACAAGCACTGGAAAATGTAGATTTTAAGAAAGCTATCCCCTGGTGACAATACAAGCAGGCAAGACGTCTGTATGTCACCAGTTCCTTTTTTAGAAATTACTTGTAATTTTAATTGGATATATTTTGTGTTTTTAAAAGGACTTTTTTAACTTCTTTGTAGGCGACAGTAGCCTACAAAGAAAGGTCAGTCGCCAAGAACATGTATTGTACGGAACACAGAAAAAATAAATGGTGGTCCCTTTTGGGCAGACTTTGTCTTTAATTTCATTAACTTATGAAACCTTTATAAGCAGAAAAACAATTTAATTATGAACATTTTTTGTATTTTTAAAAACCATTCTCAAGTAGAAAACAAAACTGAACTCAGCAAATAATATTTTACTTCATATTTTGTTCCATAATTGTTTGAAATATAATTATTTCTCAGATATTACTGATAAATATTGTGTTAAAATATTATTTAGATTTTTAAATGTAATTAAACTAAGTTAATTAAGATATTTAGAAGTTTGATATATAGTTCATAAAAAATTTTCTTTACTGTTTTAAATGTAAAGTTTATAAGGTTATAAAAATTAAACATAGTTACACAAAATTGTGACAAAGTACAGTATAAGTATTATAGAATATTATAAATATTTGATTCAATATAATACAGTAGTTAAACTTTTTCAGATTTACAAGTATGACTGGATATTTATTAAGTGAAAAATTATTATTCATATTCTAAAAATTTAAATACAAAAATGAATAAATGAAAATTGCATGAATATAAAAGAATGTGGCCTCTCCCTTTGAACAGAATCTGTACATATAAATTTAAGAACAATTTTATACAGAAATCAAAAATTCTATACAAATATTTATCCTGGAATTCTTTACTTCTTTGGAATAAATTGATGTCTACGTCAGATTCAGAAATAATTATGAATGTGTTTGATCGAGAAGCAAAGAGACTTCAGAGAAACAGAGCAGCTATGGCTAAAGATGTCGAAGTATACGATTATTTAAAAGAAGAGGTAAAATTGTTATTTTTGTTAAAAATTTTAGTTTAATTTTTCATAGATTGTCATTAAATTCAATTTATGGTACCATGTTTTTATAAGATGGGAAGATTTCAAATTGTTAAATCAATTTACTGAAAACACATTAAGATATTAAAACAAATATACAAAGTTTTTGCGTGTAGTGAAAGAAGTGATATCAATGGAAATGATTGTTCCAGCTTGATGTTTGTCTACATTTAATTGTTAAAACCATTTTAAATACATAATAATAAAAATAAAATTTATATTTCAGAAGTTATCCCTATTTTTTCTTATTTCTAATTTATACATAGTTGTAAATTATTGAGTGCATTTCAGTGATGAACAGTAAATGAACTAAAGAACTTATCTCACTGTGTTTGAGCTGCTATATGCAGCAGCTCAAAAATTTTTTTAATTGTTGGCTCAGTACTGGATGGTTGTAGTGCTTTGCTAAAAGCAGTCAATTGGTTATGGTTGAAGTGACTAGACTATTCTTTTCCACCAAGCCTGCAATGACTAGCAGTAAGTACTGTATTTTGATGTGCTGGAATATTATGTCATACTACAACTGGAACACTTGCAACCAAATGTGCACTTTCAACTATATGGTAGGTACACTTGGGAGGGTTAATTGTCCAGAGCTACACAATTTCCTAACTGATAGATTATCCTTGGAAGATCAGTTCCTTGATCACCTCATAATGTGACACCCTTAGATTTCTTTATGTAGAAGTTTGTGAAAGGCAATGTTTATGCAACCAAAGTGTGTGTATTGTTGTACTTAAATAACAAATTATGGAAATCATTGAAACAATAACATGTGAAATGTTGAGGCAAGAAACTAAATGCTGATCAGCTGTTTTAAGTGCCACAAATGGATCTTGTTGAAGTGTTTTAAAATTTTGTGCATATGTTGAAAATCTGAGGTGCTGTACAATTTGATATATTGGATAAATTCTTTGATTCATTTAATATTCATAACAAAAATGTGCTGAATAATTTATGATCACTCTGTGTTTCTTTTACTTATACAAAATATGTTAAAACAAAAACTTTTTTTAAATTTAAAAATAAATGTCAATATTTATAAATTAAATAAATTTCTTGAATTATATCAGATTAATTATTGATGTATAATGAGAGTTTTCCTAAAATAATCAATGAAACTCATCAATAGCCAATTGGTTAAGATGCAGTGATGTCATCACTGAGTTCATCTAGCAAAACTATTTATTGAGCTCATCATCATTCATCGCTTGAAATAAATGAAATCAATAAATATTTTATTTATTATTTTAGCCCATTCTTTTAAAGTTAGACTAAATGATTGTGAATTTTTTGACTTTCTGCCCATCTCCGGCATTCAACAGGGATTGATAGTAGTCTATTTTTCTTTGTTTACATTGATCAATTACTTAACTGAATAAATCCACTATTATTACTTATGCTGATGATATAAAACTGATTAACCATGACCCAGCAGTTCCTCAAACTGATTTACATCTGCTATCAACTTTATTTGCAAGGGCAAATCTTAAAATCAACACTAATAAGACCATAGTCATGTGCTTCTTATTGATTCAAAACCCTCCTCTTCCTCCTTTTGTCATTGATGCAAATATTCTAGAATATGTCTGCTCCTATAATAATCTCGGCATTATATTTGACAATAGATTAACTTTTCGGTTTTATGTTGTCAAAATTGTTAAAACTCTGGTAATTCATAGTTCTTTTATGGCATTTGTGCAAACCTATCTCATTTAAATCTATTTTACACTCAATTTTTTTTGTGAACATACAATCCATTATTGATTATTGCCTGCTGATTTGGTCTATGGCAGCCCCTTCCCTCCTCAATAAAATTTTAAGAGAACTCAATAAAATATATTTTTTGTTAAATAAACTAAGTAATCCACCATTTACTAACAAGCCAAACATTGCAAGGTTCAAGGTAGGTCTTCCCAATTTACATGAAAGAATTAAATACTATGATTCTATACTCTATTATAAATATTTTAATGGTTTTATTCCAGCTTTCTGGCTTCGTCTTAGAATACATGAAACATCACTTGTATTTTTACTCCTTTTTACTGTTTATCTATTTCACATAGATCCTTTTTCTACCACACAGCCGGAAACATGAAAAAGGTAGAAGACATGCGTCGTGTCAATTTTTTATGTTATAAAACATTTTGTCGACGCCTATTATATAATTATTGGTGGTTTGTAAACAGGACTTTATTTACATATCTTATTACATTTTAATTCCTTTGCGTTTTATGCAATCAAATTTTATGGCAATATCCTAATTGGTTATTACAGGGGTGGCCAACAAGTCGATCGCAATCGACCGGTCGATCGCCAAGCCAATTTTGGTCGATCGCTAGCGATGTCTTGACTTAATGTATTATATTTGTAACCGAACGCAACTGTATGCATGCAGTTATGACTCGACTCATAAGCAGTGAGTGCACTTCGTACTGAAACAGTGTATAAACATAGCATGTATTTCACACTTTCCCCTCCCCACTTAGACTATGCCTATGACAACAAGTCGATCGCAACACATTTTTCCGATAAAAAGTAGATCTTATGTGCACAAAAGTTGGCCACCCCTGGGTTATTATATTGTTTTTAAATTTTTGTCTTGCATAGGTATTTTGCAATTTTCATTTGTTTTATTATGCTGGTTGATTTTCTTTTTATGTATTTTATCTTTTTCTGTTATGGGTCTTGTTATTTTTTGGGGGAGGAGACCTGCTGTCCAGCAACATTTTCTAATATAGATGAAATAAATAAATAAAGATATATTAATTGATTTTAGTATTTTTGTTCTGATTGCTATTTTTTTATATTTTACTTATTTATTTCATTTTACATTTTTGTATTCTTTATTTCAAATTTATGTTTAAATTATTTGCGTTCAAATGATGTATTGTGAAATGTGTGTTATCGTATAATTTGGCGATGTGGTAAAATGTAAATTATAGAGAATAGAGCCCAAGAGAATTAACATGTAGCTGACTTGTTTTTACTGATCTAATGTGAGTTAAATTGTTTTTGAATAATTAAATTGTTAGAGTTCCTAATTGTTTGTTTATTTTGATACTATTCCACAACAAATGGTTATGGGCCCAGATCTCAGAATGGCATTATGAATAGTAGATAATTCTTCGAGAATTAAAATTTATCGTGCTGCATCATAGAATAAGCATAAGTTTTAGTATGGCTGAAGTCAGAGTGAGTCAGATTCCGTGCTTTAGTTAATGATGATGATTTTATGAGTTGGAAATATAGAATATTATCAATACTAGAAAGTAAAGACTTAGGATGTGTATTAATGAAACATCCTCCAGAAGATAAAGCTGGAAAGGCAAACTGGAAAAAAACTGATTTACAAGCTAGGGGAATTACTTACACCATGGGTGACACATGGATAGCCTTAACTTTAAATTGTAAGACTGCACAAGAAATTTGGAATAATTTAGGTGAACAATATGAAGGTGATGTTAAATGACAGGCAATAGAGGCAGGAAATAATGTCTCAAGATTAATAATGAAAAGAGAAGAATTCTGGAAAGAGTATGTATTACAAGCAGAGAAACTTCTAGAGAATGCAAGAGTGTTAGGAGCTCAGATTGATAATGATGAGTTTATTACTGCCATACTTAAAGGATTACCTCAAAGATACAGCAACATTATCATCATCTGTGTTTTTATTTTATTTTTATATAAATTATTCTTAACGTGTTTTGTTGTTAGAATATTTAATTTATTTAAATCATTTGTTTATTTTTTAAGTTGTTGTTTTTTATTTTTTTACTATAATCATCATTGTTTTTCAAAAGAAAATTTATTATAAAAATGTATCATTTTATATAGATTAATGATGCAAGAGGATCTAAAAATTGCTATAAATTATATTCCAAAACTAGCAAAGAATGCCCAGCATTGTCCTGGCAAAGGTTGAGTTGTCTTCTTTATACAGTACCATAGGTTTCTGCAGTATGGCAGAGAGTAATTATACAAAATTGGATCCAAATCAGTCAAAGGGTTTGGTAATTTGTGGGGGATGAAATCTGGAGGAAGGAGTGAGTTTTAAGGTAGTACATGTTTTTTGGAGATTGTAGAGTAACTATGCAAAATTCGTCCAGATCACTCAAATGGTTTGAGAGTTTGGGGATAGGGTATGAAAGCAGCATGAAGGATTGAGAGGTCTGAGTTTTAAGGTAGCTTATGTACTGTACAGTACATCTGAAAGTAATAAGCTTTCCAATAGTGAAAGAGTTAAAAAAATATCAGTTTAGTATATTTTGAGATTATATCCAGCAAACAAACATTCTCATTTTATATAGAAATATAAGACTAGTTCTTATTTTTAAATAATGCTACAGTAGAATTAATACTAAAACAATGAACACACAAAAATATTACATACAAATAACATACAAAAGTTTAGATGAAACTAAATTTTTGTATGTTACAAGTACTAGTTGTAAGTATATGATAACATAAGAGTATTATTGTAAGAAACTAACAACCAAGACAATATAAACAAAGATATATACAACTGCCTGAACTGCATGAATCAAAACTGAAGCCGAATAGATAAGATAATAAGTTTTAAAAAGCCCATCAGGTGGCAAAGGGGATTGACCTCAAATGGAGCAGACAAATGACGATACGATGATTCGAGAGAAATGCCACAGTAAAAACATTGTACTTGTGCATTTTCTTTTTTTTAATATGAAAATAGTGTATAGGCTATGTTCATCCGCAAGGAATTAGCTTTCCAACAATGAAAGACTTTTAAAAATCAGTTCAGTAGATTCCAAATTACCTCTAGGAAACAAACAAATAAGCATTCTTACTTTATATATTAATGTAGTATAGATATAGAAACTGATAAGAATATTTAAAGTAAAATAATATTTTTTAATGTAGTCTTCAATGTAAGTTTGAAAGAAGAAATTTTCCTTAACTAAACTAAAAATTTGTAAATTATTTACTTATAAATTACTATTAGTACTATTGATGATATAAATTAATACAATTGTTTTATTCTTTTGATCCAGATTGGTTATAGGATTTCAGATAGAGTTTTTGATATTAAAAGGTATGTTTCTATAATTTTAAAATACCTGTCTAAATCTGTACTAAATCTGTTTTAAAAGTAAATTTATTTACATTATGTCTTGACAATACTTTAAATCAGTGTTGTTTAACTATTTTCTAATAGTGGCACCCATACTTCTTTATATACTTGAATATGTATTATAAATACATGTACAATTAGTTTAAATTGTACATAGTATTTTCAATAATATGATTACAAAGATATTAAATAATTTATAATTTTAATTATGTATAAATATACAATAACTTTTAATTGTACACATAAAAACATTATGATGCTGTTCATCACTATATTTCGTGGAATTCCTGAAGTGCTATTCCGGCAGACTTGTTGAAAATCACTGCTTTAAATTAATTCAGTTTTTTAAAAATTAATCTAATGGTTCTCAAACTGTGCGGCACAAGACTATTTTTAAAGGGCACAAAGATATGATTAATATCCTTGTTTATTTTCAAGTACGACCTCTACCATACACACTCAATATCTGATGGAATTTTACAATCCTACAACCTAGTCTAGGTCATACTTCTGCTCCTTGTACAAGATATTGCTTGTGAAAGTTAAGAATTGTTTTAAATTTGCATATAGATATGCTCAATTATATGAAGAAAAGTCAATGCACTGGCCAAACGTTTGGTTTTGTGCTCCTCCGTCAACATTTCCAGCACCCAACGGGAACACAACTTCCGATAATTTATTCGTCCGGTCACAATTTCATAGAGAACACTTCTTGAAACTGCAGGAAACTCTTTAGATAAAGATGAAATCGTGAATCGTCTGTTCTCTTTCACTCTACAGTCCACTTTTTCAATCAAATTGTCGATAATGACTGAAGGTCGCCCACTTTGTTCCTCATCGTGAATGTTTGTGCAGCCATTACTAAAGGCCCTAACCCATTTTTATACCATTCCATCACTCATAACGCTTTCACCATAAACTTCACTGATTTGGCGATGAATTTCAGCCGCTTTCGAGCCTTTAGCATTGAGAAAACGAATAACGGCACGCACTTCGCAGTCGGCGGGATTCTCAATGAGCGGCGGCATTTCAATAACACAAACAACAGTAAACACAGTCGACTGGCTCCGTAATGGCGTTTGTGGCTTCCCAACAGATGTAGGTACACAGCGCGCATGCACTGTGTACCTACATCTGTTGGGAAGCCACAAACCTACCGTTTTAATATAACACTGCTGGAGCGCTGCAGTCGGCAGCGCTCCAGCAATGTTATATTAAAACGGTACTTACTTTAAAAACACACCTCGTAGATAATGTCTATCTGTTGGCATATTTGCACAACTGTAGACCTTGTTATGCTGTTGCGAGGTGAATAAAAGGAATTAGGCTTGGATGAGAGGATTTCTTTGGATGTAAAATTTGCTGTGAAAATTGGTCTTTTTGTCTTCTGGTAGTATTTATGAGAAGTGTAATAGGAAGTGATCCTTGAAGCTGCAAGTGGATCTGAAACATCCTGTTTATCATTGTTGTTTTACTTGCGTTTTTTGCTTCTTCATAGTTTAAGTTTAGCCTACTTCTGGCTTCGAGTTAACCCACTCGACTTCATGGAGTACTTGATATTCCCGTATTAGCCCGAATATAACGCAATATTTTTTGACCATTTATTTTCCGTTAAAAAATCGACTCGCGCTAAATTCGGGGTTTAAGTAATGGAATGTAATATAAACAAGGACATTTTCCTACAAAGGTTGAAATGCGACTGAATGTCCGACCAATTCCTAGCTCGACCGACCACTTCAAAACAACCATGTGATCTAGTTAGTAGGCCTGCACTTTTGTTTGCATAGCGCTACTATAGTAAGGCTATGTCTCCACTTGTTAACGTCTCACGCAATTGTTTTGTTTCATTTGTTTTTTGCTCTAATGACTAGTGATGGTTACTTTACTATTTTCTTTATTGCCCATAAAAAATGAGTGTGAGTAATAAAGGTAGTGTTGAGAAAAAAGGCTCATCAAAGAGTCAAATAAATAAAGGTACCAGGAGAACCTACAATGTGAATTTTAAAATTATGGTTGCAAATGAGGCAGAAAGAATGAACAACTTAAGAGCTTCGAGGAAATACGAAGTTCCAGAAGTAAACATCCGCCTATGGAGAAAAGATTTAAGGAAATATAAGAATGCAAATTCTTCAAGAAAATCTTTTAGTGGACCTAAAAAAGGAAGTTTTAATGAAGTTGAGCAGCGAGTGTTAAAATTCCTAATATAAAAGCGAAATGAAGGTGCGCAATATCCCGTGAAGTCATAAGATTTAAAGCGTTAGAAGAGGCTGCTAATTTAAACATTCCTAGAAAGGACTTTAAGGCAAGTATGGGTTGGTGTAGAAGAATGATGAAAAGGAACGGTTTATCACTACGATGGCAGACAACTCTCGCGCAAAAACTTCCTGACGACTTTAATGAAAAATTGTTGGCTTATCAGCGCCATGTTATATCATTACGCAAAAAGCACAACTACAGTCTTGGAAATATGGGAAATGCAGACCAAACACCAGTCTATTTTGACATGCCTTCCGACCTTACGGTAAGTAAGAAAGGTGAAAAAACGGTCTTATTGAAGTCAGCTGGTTATGAAAACTCCAGAATTACTGTTATGCTTACTGTTACTGCTGACGGACAAAAGCTTCGACCTTACGTTATATTGAAACGTAAAACAATGCCCAAAGAAAAGCTGTGTCCGGGAATTGTTTTTCGGGTTCAAGAAAAAGGTTAGATGACAGAGGAGTTGGTATTAGACTGGTTGAATGTGATATGGGGGAAACGGCCAGGTTCTCTGAGAAACTTTTGCTCCATGCTAGTCCTTGATGCATTTTGAGGCCACCTTACAACAAGTGTTAAGGAAAAAATTGAGGCATTGGATTCCGATCTTGTAATAATACCGGGTGGTATGACTTCTCAGTTTCAAGTCTTGGATGTGGTGGTTAATAAACCATTTAAAGAGAATTTTCGAAAAGAATACAACAATTGGCTATTATCGGGCAATCATCCATTGACACCTTCAGGAAAAATAAAAAAACCCTCAGTCTCTCTTTTAGGAGAATGGATTGCCACTGCCTGGCAGAAGATCGAACCTGAATCGATAGTTAAAGGTTTCAAGAAATGCTGCATTTCCGATGATTTAAATGGGACGGAAGATGACATTTTGTGGAAGACTGAAAGCAAGAATGAAAATACCGATGATACCGATGTGACATCTATGAGTTCTCATTCTGAAAACAGTTTTGATTCTGAATAAACATTTCCGTTTTTTGTTGTTACTTACGTAATATTAATTTTGTTTTACATTACTTAATTTTATTGACATGAATTTAACCTGTATTAGCTATAATTACCTAAATAAATGCTTATATGATTGAATTTTACTTTCTTTGAATTCTTTTATGAGTATTATTTTTTTTTCTAAATATCTTTATGAAAGTTTCAGAGTCGCGTTAAATTCGGGGTTGCGTTATATTCGGGCTAATACGGTATATAGTTTTAGGGGGGGTGTAGGGGCTCACGCCAACCAGGAGCTGAGGTGCAAGCAATAGCGAGCATTGAAGTGCACAACTACATGCCAAGTATCTGTCAAGGCAAGCTATAGTGAGCCTTAATGACACAGAGCAAGGATAATAGGCAGTAATACATGGGAATAATTGATCTTTGGAGACAAGTATCTCTTGGAGAGTTGCATATACAGGTATGGTTCCTTGTCACTTTTTTGCTCGTACAGAGAAGGTCTACAGTTCTGGGGTGGGAATCCGTCATTCAGAGTTCACATCTTAATGTCATGTGATCTTGGTGAGAAAGCACAGAGGATACTCTCATTTATACATGTTACCTTCTTTTTACCTAGGTAGACCAGAAGTGACATTTATCTACTTAGATCTAATATTACATTTTGGATGCATTTTTGAAGCACTAAACATAACAGTTGGTAACATTGGAGTAGTGGCATTTTTCACTATTTGCAATTTTTATAAACTTTGATGATTAGTATTTTAAAAATACATCCAAAATGTAATAGTAAATCTAGCATGGAGATGTGTAGCTTTATTCCCATGGAAATTAAACTGGACATTATAAAACTAAGTGTGTTAGATGAAAAAAAGTGTTGTAAATACCTGCTACTAAGCAGTAGCAAGTGGGTAAATGAGTGTAATGTATATTATTAAGTACATTGAAGGATCAAAAACTAATAATAAGTGGTTATTTTGTCTACAACTGGACTCTCCAGGTTAGTTTTTGACTTAAGACAAAACCTTAGAAACCTAACTTGTTTGCAAGTAGGAGAGCACCTGTGTAAGTTAGATTAAAAACGTCAATATTTGCATTGATGTCTCTGATATATAAGGTGTTCTGCAAGGAAGTGACAATATTTTTACAGTGTGTTCTAGAGACCTGGATCCAAAACTGTCCTTTAAACATAGCTGTTTAAATGCATTGTTTCAGTGCTAGAAAGAGTTAAAGTTCAAACTAGCCACCTCCTTAAGATGATGTTCTACAGTATTATTAAGCATTACAGCCTAGTCTCAATTTCACTGCCCTTCAGCTTACATATTTGCAAACACATATGGTTTGCTTGCATTTCTTTTTACTTTGTGGGTTCACCGGGAAGTGGACGGAGTCGTACCTCCTTTTTTCGGCTAACAGGTCGGTGAGACCTGCCTACGGTCAAGATGGCGGTTCGGGTTTGTTACGCGTTACGCAAATGGAGGAAGAGGATGGGTCCGACAATAGAGCGGCGGCGATACTTGAATAAATGACATTGATGGAAAATACAACAATTTATTAAAAACTAAAATCTACAGCTACAAGTATGGATGATATACAGTCACCTAAGTTTAGGGTTCACAAGGATTGGGGATCATACCTTGTCTTTCGAGTGGATGGGTCCTCCTACGAAATTCAGAAGAGTATTCTCGGCTCGGTCTTTGTCTCTGGCGTCGGCTTCCCTCGGGACGGACATTGCGCAATGGGACTTGATAGGTACGGACGGACACTATGTAACCGGCCCCCTTTTCCTCTCTCTGTTCCCCCTTTTATCTTCTTAGTCACGTTACTCTTCTTTCACCAACCAGCACTATTCGGATTTTGTTCCTCATGATTCATTTTTTTCTCCATGGGAAACATACAATAAAACAATTTTATTGCTAGATTTTGGTTCTGGCAAGTTCGAATTTTCACAACTTTATGACAGTACAGAAGCTGAAGGACAGAGATTGGGGTTCTTCCGCAGTGCATCATAAGCAGTAGCTAGTGTGAACTTTAACTTATTCTCTGCCGAAACAATGCATTTGAAGGGCTATGTTTATAGGACATTTTGGATCTCCTAAGCCCATAGAACATGCTGTAAAAATATTGCCACTTCATGGAACACCCTGTTTATTATACTTGTTATAAGCTATAAATGATCATGACTATATATTAATCAATTGTTTTAATGTTTTAAGCATGCATTATTGTATACAATTTTTATTGTTATTTGGAAACTAAGAAGTCAGCATATTGTTCTTTAATTACTGCATTAAGTTTTTTACATATTAATATTGTAGAAAATTTGACGTAGCTGTCGATTTAGGATGCGGAAGAGGATTTATAGGGCCGCATTTGAATAAGGTTAGTATATTTATTAAAGGTTAATCAACTCTGTACGTGTTAATATATGAATATTATCTTTTTCAGGATGTTATCAATTGTCTCATACAATTTGATCTATCAGACAAATATGTTGTAAGTATTATTAATGTGAAATAAAAATGGTGGTATAATTATGTATAAATAAAACGTTATTTAGTTTAGTTAATTAATTAATAAATAATAATTTTTATTACAGGAACAAAGCAAAATTTGTGAAGAAGTTAAAACATTTAAATTAATTGCAGATGAAGAAATGTTACCATTTGGCAATAACACAATTGATATATTTCTGAGTAGTTTAAGGTTTGTAATGTAAATTAAAAATCCATATTTGTATTTGATAAATTTGATTTTTTATTTTATAAATTGTTTTACTTTTTATACTGAACAATTTCATTTTGAAGATGTAGTAATAAATCTAATAAGACAATTATCCATATTTATTTTGAACAAGTTATAGATATTAAATTTCTTGTTCTATTTCCATTACTTAAAAGTATTACAAAGAAATGTAATACTTGTTAGATATGAAAAAACCAATCTTCCTATTCTGTGGGCATTAAAATGGCCTTTTCCACATCTGTCACAAGTTTGGCTGGGTCCGAAATGTGGCTGGGTGGCGAGGAATGGGATGTAAATTTGCCCATGAAAATTTGTGTTCACGGAGTGATAGGTTGACTCCTTAACTGCCTTGGCCATACAACTGTCTCACCAGATTTTATATACATATTTTGATATTGTGATAAGTTCAGCAAATCACTAATATTTAATGGTTGGAAGATAAAAACAGTAAAGATTCGGTCTTCCACTCTATGGGACCCAAGCTCAAGTATGAGTTAGATCCGTAATTATTGTTTTAAGTGGTTTGTTTATGTTTGTAAACTATTTATGAAGTACTTAACAAAACCTTGCGAGACACAGAAGCATAGGCACACTTACTTTAAGTATTTTATTTTGGACTTTCTTGGCCCGAGTGTTCTCCGCTCTTACACGTGTTAAGGATGTCTCTTGTTGCACGTCCTCTGGCGGTGCCAGCTCCGTAACAATTGTAAGTTTCAGGTGATTTGACTTAGATGTTCGGACACTATTTATGAGCTTAGCTGAACTCGGACAAGAATGAAAGTAAGCTCTCTTAGTGTCTGGGGGCAAGAATTAAAAAATTTAATTGAATATTAACAAATTATATCAATGAATTTTCATTACTTTTACATTTTTTTTTATATAAGAGACATTGAGAATCATCACTTTTATTAAAAATTTTATATTGTTAATACTTACAGTTTACATTGGGTAAATGATTTGCCTGGAACATTTCATCAGGTGAATAAAATTTAATATTATGCATTAAATCAATAATAATAATAAATTACTATATATTTATTTTGTACTTTAAATACATTAAAAAATGTGATTACTTTTAAATTTTAGATTAATTTTGCTTTAAAAAAAGATGGTGTTTTTGTTGCATCTATGTTTGGAGGTGACACATTATTTGAACTCAGATGTTCCTTGCAACAAGCAGAAACTGAAATCGAAGGTGTAAGATCTATAAGTTATATATATTGTTATTGTTAATATTAACATGATTATTTATACTTTATAAATTTCAGGGATTTGCACCTCATATTTCACC
Source organism: Centruroides vittatus (assembly GCF_030686945.1). Taxonomy (NCBI): domain Eukaryota; kingdom Metazoa; phylum Arthropoda; class Arachnida; order Scorpiones; family Buthidae; genus Centruroides; species Centruroides vittatus. The sequence continues at coordinate 1,014,876 of NW_027122171.1, forward strand.
ATTTACAGATGTAAGGGATTTAGGAAATCTTTTAAATAGAGCAGGGTTTACCATGTTGACCATAGTATGTATTGTAATATTTAGGTTTTCTAACATTAAGCAAGCATAAAAGTTTGAATTTTATCATTTAAAATGTATGTTTCATATGTAGATAAAATTGTTATATCAATATTAATGAATTTTACGTTGAAAAACGATAATCTTTCTAGCTTTTCAAATATAATTTATTAATTTAGTAACCTTAATTTTGGCACTTTTAATCAAACTCTATAATTAACTTTTTTTATATTTGTTAACAATTGCAAAATATTTTATATTTTTGTATCTTTTCTTGTAACTGATTTTGAAACTCTGTGTTAAAATTTATTTCTGCCATAATAATATGTAATTTTTCATCAAATTATAACATAAAATACAAAAAAGTTATGCTAATCTGGACATTATAACAACATATAAAATGATTTTAAAAATAAATTGCAAAACAATCAAACTCTATAGAGCTTTGATTTTTCAGAGATCCAGGCAAAGTCCAATTTAAATGGGGTAAATTGCAGAACACTGACAGATGACGTCATTTTACATGCAGCTGTGCTTAGGCGGAAAATTTCAATACAGGTGGTTCAAAGAGGAATATAGTTCAATGCATTTCCTGTATGAAATCTGAGAGTAATCTGAGATAGAAGAGTTGAGACTCCTAAATGTTAATCACAAAATTTATAGCAGATATGAACATGAAAATTACACAGTTAGCAGTAAACATCTAAACAAAGCAAGACACATTAAAATTTTAAATCTAACATATCACACTTTAGCATATGGGGAAAATAAAAATCCATTATAAGAGCTGCACGTAGGTGATACAGTATTTAACATGTTTATAATTCATGAGAATCCAAAATAGAAACTGAAACTCTCATTTGCCAGGCTGAATAGTATTTGCTAACAACTGCCAGGAAAGAAGTTGATCTTCCTGAAATAAAAATAAACAGTCCTCACCTAATGGAGATAAGAAGTGTTTTATAGTAATTTCATTACAGTATTTGCTGTGTAGTTTTCATATCAAATATGCCAAATAGAAAGCACTCGGAATTAACGTTAGCAAAGAAGTTAGAAATTTTGGCAGCAGTAGACAAGAAGGAAAAAACTAAGACAGAAATAGCAAAGGAGTACAATATTCCTTTGTCTACTCTCTTTACATATCTGAAGAGCAGAAGTGCTCTTGAATCTACAATCACAAAAGGACACAACATTTGTGGAAGAAAGAGTGTTTGAAGATGCCAGGATGCCAATTTGGATGCAGCAGTTTATGAATGGTTTTGCAATGTAAGGACAAGAAATGCTCCAATTTCTGGCAGTATGATCAAGGAATATGCTGACTAAAATGCTGAAGAGGTGGGCACAGACTTCAAAACTTCAAATGGATGGCTTTATTGTTTTTAAAAATGTAATCAAATTTTTCCTTTATGTCAAGTGGAGAGGCAGCATCTGTGGAGTTAAAAGAAGTTGAAAACTGGGTGAAAAGTGTTAAGCCTGTGATGGAAAATTATCTTGTCAAAAGTGTCAATTTCGGAAAAAGTCCAAAGTGTGGGTGACAGTTTTGCTTGCTTGCAATGCTGACAGAAATGAGAAGCTCATCTCGTTTGTTATTGGCCAGTATGCGAAACATTGGTGTTTCAAGGGAGTTACATTCTTCTCTAACTGCACTTGAGTAATATGAGGTGCATTCAAGTTATAACACCTCCGATTTTTTTCTTGGGTCTGGAAACAGATAGAAACATGCAGTTTGTTTTAAAATACGTGTGCACTCACTGTGAATGCGTGACAGAGACGGCAGAACTTTACGGCACACAGAACTCTAGCGGTAGCAGTGAGAGTGTGGACTGTTTTTGATACTAAAATGGCGACATTTTCATTATGAGAACAGCATGTTTGTTTTCTCCATTTGAGTGGTGTGACGCCGACTGAAATTCATCACCAATTGAGCGAGACTTGTGGTGATGGTGTCATAGTGTCATGGATGTGTCCAATTTGCATTCGTGGGTGCAACAGTTCAAAGAAGGCAGAACGTCGTGTGACAACAAACCAAGACAATCTTGGCCTCGCACCAGCTGGTCTGACGATATGATTGAGTGAGTGGAGAAAGTTGTTTTGGAGGATCACCGAATGAGTGTGGAATACATCACCTCCAAAGATGGCATTTCCCTAGGATCCTGCATGTAGATCTGAAAATGCAAAAAGTGTCCTCCAGATGGGGTGCCACGAATATTGACGGACTACCACAAGGCTGCGCACGTGGCATGTTGCCAGGCAATGTTGACACCATCACCACATGTCTCACTCAATTGGCGATGAATTTCAATCAGTGTCACACCGCTCAAATGGAGAAAACGAATGATTACACGCTGTTCTTGTAATGAAAACGTTGCTATTTTAAGTATCAAAAACAGTTTGCACTCTTGCTGCTACCACTAGAGTTTTGTGTGCCATATAGTTCTGCCATCTCTGTCCCGCATTCACGAGTGCACGGTATTTTAAAACAAACTGCATGTTTCTAACTGTTTCCAGTCCTGAGAAAAAAATTGGAGGTGTTATAACTTGAATGCACCTTGTACTCAAACCTTGACTTTTGTGTTGAGGTTTGAGTATTAGTTAAGCCTTTACCATGCAGCCTTTTTATTCAAATTTTCTAACGTTTTCGGCCAGTTTGAATGGCCTTTGTCAGGAGCAGTAAAATCAAATGATTTCGATATCATTCAATGAAAAAGGTCATTCAAACTGGCTAAAAATGTTAGAAAATTTGAATAAAAAGGCTGCATTTTAAAGGTTTTTGTGTTGAGGTTTCAAGGGAATTTCTCATATTCCATGTGAATATGCTTCCAGTAAATATGCTTGGATGATTGACAAGTTATTTCATGAATGGTTGCTTCGACTGGATCGAAGAATAATGGCACAAAAGAGGAAAATTGTTCTCATGGATAGATGTACCGCCCACAATCAAAGAGAATCATTCTGGAGTCCATAAGGGTGCTTTATTTACCGCCGAATTCAACTGTCATTAGATCAAGGGAATAATTCTCTCCTTCAAATCCACTTATTGGCGGCATTTAGTATGCTACTTCTTAACCCTTTAAACACAAAATTGGCCAAAGAGAAAGTAATTTGATTGGTTTTCCTGTACAAGTTCCCCTTGCAGCCAAACGGATAAAAACAATTTCATCTCCAGATGCATAGAAAGAAGAAATTTTCAGAGCTTAAAGAATTAAATAAGAATAAAAACAAAAAATTGTACTGTTTTTAAAACAGAAATCTTATTTTTACTTTTGTTTTTCATTATTTTCAGAAGCTTTGCTATTCAAACAGCTAAATGTCACATCATCAAAATTCACATGATTGTCAAAATGCTCAAATAGAAAAACAAATCTCTGAAAATGTTTATAAAGGAAAATAGGATTTCTTCTTTTAAAAAATGTAAAACTTTTGTTCTTATTCTCATTTAAATACAGAAATAGAGAAAGCTTTTTCTACTATTTTTGGTTTTTTTTACCTGAATATTCACTTGTAGAAATAACAAGAGTTATTCAAACCAACCTCATTTTCTACTCAGCAATAAAATAAACGAATATCAATCTGTTATTGAAAAAATAAATAGTGACCATTTCTTAAACTGTACATAAATTATATGCACAGTTTAAAGAATCAGGAGATGATTGTATACAATGGAGAAGGGATCGAGGCAGTCTATGTGGACTTATTTAGCATTATTAGGGGCACAAAAATTTATTTTTATAAGCCTACTTATCAGTCGTGAGAATAAACTGTCAGTTAGAAAATATTTACAGACCTTTCTAAGCCATTTCTTCGATGTCAAGGGGACATCCGTAAACTATTGTACATGTGATTAAAGGGGAGGTGTTGACAATTCTCAAAAACTGTACACAATTGCAAAAACAAGTATTAAAAATTAGTTCATTTCATTAAAATTTGTTTGTAGAGAATGGAAAATTATTTTATTTACAGTGTTGTAAAATTGTCTATAAAACCTTGTCATAATTTCAAACGTTCATTCATTCTTTGTTTTTTAAGTTAGAAATCTAAAATTATTAATATAATATTTTTATTTTATTGAGAATGTAATAACTAATTTAAAACAAAGAATAAATATCATTTTAATTATTAATTTTCTATCACAAATTAATTACAGTAGAAAATTTAAGTAGTCATTTCTTATAAAACCTAAGCTAAATATTTGAAAAATTCATAGTTTATATAATTTAATTGTATTTTATAAATAACAGGATACAGATGAAGTGATTGTCAATTATCCATCTATGATAGAATTAATGAATGATTTAAAAGGTATTTATAAAGAATACAATTTTACTTTATAAAATTCTTTATTTTTATTAAAAGAATAGTAATATTTTAATGTAAATTGTTCATCGTATATTATATTTGAATATTGAGAATATAATAAAAAGTAAGACTTAATTAATTAAAGATTTCACATCAGAAAGACTCTTCATAATCATACAAATACATAATCACAAAATCTTCATAATTTCTCTATTTTCAGACCACAGGAACAATAATTTTACCTGGTAAAGTTAACCTCTGTTTGGAGGCTCTCCTCTGCCTCAGTATGCTAAAATTGTTTAAAAGCCCTCCTGACAACAATTATAACTAAAAAATTTTTTATAATAATTAAAAAATGCCTTTCCATCCATTAGTGATAAGCATAAATTTTGCCGAAGAGATCCATTAAGAGAACAAGTAACAGTTTTCAACTTTTATTTCCAGCCAAAAGCAAACTAAGGCAAAGCCGACCTTTATTTGGAAGGTTGACTTTGCCAGGTAATTGTTGTTCCCATGGTGTGAAAATGGACAAATGCTAAATTTCACACAAGATAAACAAAGTTGTATCTTCCTTATGTGAAATCTTTAACGAGTTCATCATCCATATTACTTTTTAATTATTTTAAAATGATTCAAGTAGTTTGTAAATAAAATAAATAATTTATGACTTAAACCCCAGAAATTTTTTACGGATGGTTTATCCTGGATATGTCAAGTCCAATCCTGTCACCTGGCCTGGTTGAATCCACGATAGACAGGGATAAAAGGCCTTTTTAATGCCCTCAAGGCAGTAAAAAATGAAAAAAAGAAACTGTTATAAGATTATTTTGTATGATTATCTATTTATGCTATCAAATAAATTATCAGAAGCAGTAAAATGTAATATAAGACAGCAGTGATGTGTACTACTAAAAGATATACATAATAAAAAAAATACTTTAGCAATTGGTATTTCATAATGAATGACAGTTAAAATATTTTGGGTCTTATTTTTTGCTTAAACCAACAACTGGGTAAAACACGGAGAAAAGTCAAATACTAACTTAGTATTAAAATAATAAAGACAGGATTTCACATTTATAATTTATTCTATAATATTTTTAACTATATGATTAATTATTATTCATAACTTAACATTTGAGAATTTTACTATTTAGGAATGGCAGAAAACAATTGTCTTTGGGCAAGAAAAGTTCATCTACATAGAGCTACAATCGAAAGAGCAAAACAGATATATAATGGTATGGTGATTTTATCGAAATGTTTAATCTAAAGGATTGTTGACCAATTTATTTTCAAATTAATATTCAATTTATACATTAAATTACTTCTGATGTTAGAAATGTATGGAAACGAGGACGGAACAGTACCTGCCATGTTTCAGATTCTTTACATGATCGGTTGGAAACCACATGAATCACAGGTAAAATAAAAGTAAAATATATATATATATATATATATATATATATCTAATCTATATATATATAGATATATATATATATATATATATCTATATATCTATATATATAAATCTACAACTATATATATATATATATATATATATAGTTGTAGATTTATAAATGTATCATTCTGTCACAATTCTAGGCTAAACCGGCGAGAAGAGGTTCGGGAACATTTTCTTTCAAGGATTTGCATAAATTGGAAACCATTATCAAAAAATCGGGCGATATTGACTTCCCTTCCAAAGAATCTTAATGTAGATTAAATTGTAAAAAATGTTTATGTAGGTAAGATTTTAAAACGTAGTTTATAATAAATTGTTATATGGTAACCATAGTGTCATAATTTTTAATATATTCTATTGTCGTTTGGTGAATGAATAAAATCATTTCTGATTACATTCTTAATTCTGTAAATGGATAAAATCAATTGCAATGCATAAAAAATGATAGTCAACTTAATACAAATGTGAATAATTACTTTTAATTATTAATTATTTAATTATTGATGTATACTACTAATAATAACCTTGATACACAATTATAGTCCTGTATTATAGATACTACTGGAAACATATCTTTAATAAATAAATCATATGTTGGAATACACAATTATTTATTAAGAAGCTTTAGCAATTAATTAGAAAATATCGTATACAAATAGTAATACATACTTAATGTATTAATAATCACTTACAAATTAAACATACATTAAAATTAAAATTAACATTGAACATTCAACATTTTGTCAGATGATGACGGCATTTTCATTACTATGCTGGTAGCCTCTATCACTGTCTGTTGTTTGGATGGCGAAGAATCTCTTAAACGAGAAATCGTTACCTATTAAATAAATCACTAATTAATTTAAAATATTAAACAGAACTTAACAACACATATAAAATAAATTCACATACTTTTGGTTGTTTGGAAAATGACGAAAAATAACCAATGCACATGCTTCTCGTAGAATGAGCCCAAACTAATTCGCCTAAATTAATATTTCTACCTTAAAATTATACTAAAGTTTAAAAAATTTACTGTCAATCAACATTACTTACAATGTGAATTCGAAGGAATATATTTTAAAACAATAACTCCAGCTAATTTCTGTATCGAATTCGGGAGAAATGGTGAATCTACAATAGAAATGAACAGTTTATATTCATAACAATTGTATAAAAAAATGTCTAATTTTAATTTCAAGAACTTGTTTATTACTAAAATAAGTTTTAAATGTTTTAAAGGCTCATCTTATTTACTATAAAAATTCTGCCCTACAAAATTACAGAAAATTTCTTATGATATTGAAGATTTGATAAGATTTTAACTTAGAAAAAGTAAGTTGCAAAAATAGATTTTGCTTTTTAATTTACAGAAAAATATTTTGAATTTTTATAGTTACTCATAAATTTCTCATTGAATACTTCTTGAACTGCAGTAACAGTATTGTCACTGTTAGTAACATAATTTGCACATTCACGTGCAAATAAAGTTTTAATCAAATATTCACCGCCTCCTGAAAAATATAACGCAATAAAAAACTGTTACTAAAAGTTAATGTATTAACTGTTTTTTTCTTCTTAAGAAAGAAAGAAAGAAAAAAAAAAAATACCTGAAGTTGCAACTGCAACAGCAGGCTGTTCTGGTGAAGTGGAATTTTGGGCCCAGCATCCACATCCATACATAGCAGCCTAACCAAAGAACATATAAACATAATTTTATTAAAACAAGTATAAATAATTCTTTAAAAAACTATTATTTAATATATATTTTATAGAAAATGTCTAATATTATACTTCCCCTACAAAAGCAATCTAAATTAAATATTGTTTGACAAAGAATAAAATGTAAGACTGATGATAAAAAATATACAGGGTGGGCCAACGAAAACGAGATGGCAGAGTTATCGTGTTCGTCCAAGCAAATCGCTCGGACAGGTCAATTTTATTCTCAAGGGGACGTCCTTTGCAATAAAGTTTTTGCGATTCTGAATACAACAGACAACAAAAAAATTTAAAAACTCATTTATTTTTTATTAACTAAACAAACATTTATTTCAGAAAAAAGTAACACAAACTATTAACAAACATAAAAAAACCTTTTAAGCTAGACCGCATATGCAAGGAAAAAAAATTGATCATAAAATTAAGGCTGATAAAGTGTTATCTGTTTGCAGATGTTCTTTTTGTAGCGTTCACATTAAGCTTGATCACTTAGTGATTCAAACCGGAATTTAAGATTATTATTTGTTTATTGTGAATTTTGTTATGGTTTACACAATTGGGCCGCGTTTCTTTATGCAGTGAGAGTGTAGCGAAATGACATCACGAGCAGTGTTGGCCAATTAGAAACCAGATTCAGTGTGTTCGCTGTAAAGCGCTTCTCGAGCGCTGCATAAAGAAATGTGGCCTTGCTGAAAGGGTGGAAATAGTAACACTTCATTTCAGAAATGGCGAGAATGCTCATCTTACTGCAAATTTATTTAATCAACGCTATCCAAACAAACATTGTAACACAAAATACATTCTGGAGTTTGTTCAAAAGTTTCAGTTAATGGGTTCTGTGGCTAACAAAAGACGCAACCCCGGACGTGAACATCCAGTAAGAAACGAAGCGACAGAGATTGGGAAATACAACACTACTATTAATTTTTCGATTATGTAACTATAAAGCAATAAGGTTGATTAACAATGCAGGTGGTTGTAATATCATTAACAAAAGTGAGAACAGTTTATACTACTTGTACTGATACAAATGTAATGTTCATCATTATGTTCACATTAGTAAAGCAATTGGTTAATTGTATAAAAATTATATTATCTATCTTATAAAATAATAAAATTATACTTTTAATACAATAATTGATTTATTACAATTAAAAATATAGTATACGAATAGTACAAACTTGGCCGATTCTTCCGGAGTGTTTTAATGCTATTCCGCCACTCGAAACGGCACTGGCAATATTCCCTTTGCCGTCGATGCAAATTGCACCGACCGTGTCGAGTTTTTCTTCTCTGACATAATTCCCTTCGTTCTGAAAATTTAATTGTATGTTAGTATAATTATTATAAGAAATATAAATAAGGCAAATTAATATTAAATTACCATTTTATCAGATTTAAATTTATATTTTTTATACTCTTCATATTCTTCTAGTTTTCGTTTGTATTTTTTGAAAGCATTGTGTGCACTCTCTGAAATATATCATTTATTTGAGGAAATAAAATATTGAAACTGATTGTTTTATTTAAAAAAATAATAAAGTTTTGAGCTAAAGAATTTTAATTTGAATAAAAAGTTTAGAATACAAATTATTTTAATTATATAAAAATATATTTTCAAAGAAAAACTTAAATGCCAGATTAATTTCAAGCTAAATTATGGTTAATTTTATTTAAATAATTCTGAAATTTAGCATTTACTAGTAAAATCTTGGCTTTAACTACATGGACTTTTGTTTGTATTATATGTAAATACTAGGCCTGCCCGACTGCATTGACAGCCCAATCCTAGCATTTTGCTCTGTTTCACAATACTCTCTATAGGCATGTTATTTAATAATTATGTAAAAAATTATTATAACTGTAAATAAAACAGTACGAGTAAAGAAAATGTGATACATGCAAATCAAATTCATAATCATTTTTATAGCTGGATAAATAATGCTTAAATTAATTGACGGGACACACATTGTTCCAAAAGGCATTAAGAGTCAAATTTGACACCTCTTAAAGAAGTGTTTTACTTCTTTAAGATTTCAAATTTTTCTGTATGCATTGTCTCTTTTTGAATATGCCATTTTATTTTCTGTAAGAAGTCTGAATATTCATGCGAGTACAAGCACAGATTTATTTATGTGGTGTTCCAGGGCACAATCAGTTGTGGAGGCCCCCATAACAACTAATGCCCATGAAAATTCTACCATATATATTCTCTAATTTCTACAGGACTTTTAAATATAGCCTGCAACATTTCATTTCCTTACTACTTTTCTTTCATTATTATTATTATTATTACTATCAGCATCATCTTTTTCTGGAGGACTCTGGGTATGTGCCAAGATAACCTACCTATAAATCCAGCCTTGTTAATTAGACCAATGTAACTTTCAATTTAAGGAAAAATACTTAATTTGTATGCATAAGATCTAATAATTAACTTTGGTCAATGTTATTGTAAAAACAAATATATGTTTAGAATAAAATTTGAGATGTAAAACATATACCATAAATAAAATCAGAATCATCATAAGATATGCATTGTAATATTTAAATTTAATTTTAATACAAAATGATTAAAAACTAAATCTCTGATAATTTAAAGCATCTAATAATGGGAAAACATTTTTAGGAAAATTGACACAAAGATTTAAAGAAATCTGACCTGATTGTAACACTTCCGGTTGGACATACATAAAACCATGTTTAATGGCCCACTGTTTTGCTCCTTCTGCTACTAAGAAACTAGAAATTTTGCATTAAAATTTATTTTAACTTGTTTCTATCAATACTTTTATAACCATTAGTATTTTCACATTGAAATAAAATTATTTTATTAGTAAATTAATCTAAGCTTTTACACTTAAATAATATATGAAATCAAGAATATTCTAATAATAATTAAATTATAAAATAAATTTTTAAATCATTATATAAAAAATAAAATTATATCTTACCAATCATCTTACCAAGGAGGAATCCTTCCTAGAGATAACAGTCCTTTATTCTGTTCTAATAATAATTTCTGAGCAATTTGAACAGGATTGGTAAAACCTAAAAGATATTATTTACTATAATGAGATATATTCTTAGTTTAAAAAAAAAATAATTAATATTGTATAAAATAAATTTATGAGTAAATACAGTGAAGTGTCGAAAATCTGAACATCAAAAATCCCAATTTGGCCATTGAAAAATGGATATGGATCCTTTCAATGGTAATTTTGAAATTATGATTACTGTACTGTTTGTTTAAATACAGTGATTCTGTAATTTATATTTGAATCTTTGTATTTTTATATTCTTTGTGAAATACTGGCTTGAACTTGGAACACCTACACTTGAATAACAGTGTATTTGTGCTTTATAGCACTTAAAATGTTCATTTACATGTATATTTCAAAATCCCGATGGGGGTCCAGTCCCAATTAGTCCCACTTTTCAATGCTTCACTGTAATTGTAGATTACAAATTCGTTCGAATCTAATAATTACAACCTTATCCTAATTTTTCAGATTAAAACAATTGCTAGTGTTGGAAGATGGGAGAAAAAAATCCAAATAACACAATTGTAACACAAACTCAATTAGATATTAAAATTATTTAAAATAGAAATGACTAAGAATGTGGATGACGTGATAGAACACCTTGATTTTGTGTGTCATGCATCATATTCTGTATCACTTACATCTAATGTACAGTACAAATCAGAAATTACAAGAATTGTAGCAGAAGAGATAGCTGTATATAATAAAAACTGCAATCCTGTTTTGAATTGTATGAATTGTGGCAAAGAAAGTTGTAAATAATTGCCTTTAAAGACTTTGGAACCCAGATTCTATATAATTGTGAGGTTGCCGACATGGCGGGTTGAGGGGTCACAACATCCATATATGAGAGTAGAATATTTACTGAGACAGGTTTCCATTGTTTAAACTGTTTAATAAAATATAAAATTTTCTTACAAAAGAGTTAATTCTCCATTGTTACAATTCTTGCGGGGAGAAGCCAAATAAAGTCTGAAAGTTCCTTAGGCAGTTTTCTATCAGTCCCTTGTTGATGTTTTCGAGATTGTTGGCCCCAGAGCACATTGTTCAGCTTTGAATGGATGGTTCTGGTAGTAGGGATGATTCTTGAAGGGGGAGAATGATTCCAGGAGAGTGATCTCCACTCCGAGGAAGATGAAAATCAAACAACAGATGTTGACGGACACACAAAAGGGGTAGGAGCGATAAACAACGATCTAAGAATGTCACGTCCTTGAATCACGTGTTTTTATAAGGTTTACCCCCAAAATCATCTTTTGAGTGGCCTCTTGTTGTCACCTGGTGACAATTCGAAACCTGTCGGAGGACGTGACTATTTTTAAAAATAAAAAGTTTAAAAAATACTTAAAATTCTCTTTTAAACAAACGAGTTAAAATTTGGTGATGAAAAGTTTAAATAAAGTAAGAAGTGATTATTAACTTCAATATTCTCCATTTCTGTGTCTTGAGTTTCTTTGAAGTCAGACAAAAAAGAGTAATTCTAACTCGTTAGTTTAAAAGAGAATTTTAAGTATTTTTTAGACTTTTTATTTTTAAAAATTTATAATAACCGATCCCATTGCTTTTATTTATTTATTTTATATATTCGAAACAATAACTATAATTATAAGAGAGATGAAATGATAAAAAGCATTGGAGTGCAAATGCAAGAAAGAATTTCTTAACACCAAGTTCACTAACTTATCACTCAAAACATAAAGTGAGTGATAAATGATAAGCTTTGATGCACACCAAACAATGATATCTTACTGACAAGCTATCTAACTGACAGTGAATATGAATTGACTATTCATGTACTGTACATTTAAATTTAAAAGCTAAAATGTATTACATCACATTTGGCTATTTGTCATATTAAATTGTATTTTCCTTAGTTACTTTAAGAGTATAAATGAGTAATTTTAGAAACATTTGGAAAAAAGTATTGATATAAAGCAAGGTTTGAATGTAAAATTCAATTTAATTAGATAAGTATAAACATAGAAAGGAATTAATTACATTAAAAAAAATCCAGCAACAAGTTGCTTAACTTTCCTGGCAACATTTAAATTTTTAGTGGTGATGTTTTATTATTATGTTATGATATTTTATTATTAAAAACTTTTTATATACTTAGTCATTATAAAATGGCAAAAAGCTTAGTTTTGAGGATAGGGATGGGTTTTATAAAAAAATTGTAAATGCAGGAATAACAGGAAATCCTCGTTATTCGAAATTCCAGGGACAAAATAATTGCGTCCTAATGATAGGAGAAAAAAGGTTAGTCCATGGGTAAGGTGACACCCAAAAATGTGTTACTGTAAAAGCCAAGCCATATTGACCAGATTAGAGTTGTTCTTAGTCTATTGTTCCTGAATGAGGTACTTTGATCTAAACAATCGAGATAACGTACGCACATCACAGTTCGGACAGAATTTCCACTTCAAATTTCAAGTACAATGGAACCTCGCTTAACAAGCATACTTCGTTCCAGAGTCTTACTCGTAATGCGAAACACTCGTTAAGCAAAACAATTTTCCCCATAGAAATTAATGTAAAATACGATAATGCGTTCTATGCCGAAAAAATGCTCAAATGTTTTATGTATAACGTTTATTAAAAAGAAATTGTACAATGTACACTGTTAAGGAGCATGAATTGTCATCATCTTTTCTTCTAGCACGGAATGAACCATCCTGGAATGAGAATTCGATTTGCAGAAACAAACAAACAAACAAACAAAAAAAAAAAACAAAAATTACAGCTAATATGTTTGATAAACGCACCAAACGATATGCCAAATTCTTGGGCTATGCAAAGGCTATAATTAAATATTAGAAATTAATTAATTTGACTAGAGGTAGGCAGTTGTTTCCATCTCATATTAAATTTAATAATTTTAAATAGTTAATTTTTAATTCAGACATTTCTAAAATTTAATGACCCAAGAATTTGGCATATCATTTGGTGTGTTTATTATATAATGGGCTAATTCTTGATGTTTATAAGTAATATGTGTGAACACAAGTTTGGAAAAATATGTGATCACAAGCGACACTAAGATGCTAGCGGAAGAAGTGCTAAACACAGACTGATGGAGCATGCCGCATGCGCACAATTTGTGACTTCCCCTCTCCTCATCACTCATTAAGTGAGGCAAATTTTTACAATTTGTTTTGCTCATTATGCAAAATACTTGTTGTGCGAGGTGCTCGTTAAGCAAGGTTCCACTGTATCAATATTTCGAATTAACTGAAATTCTTAATATGTAAATTTCTATATCCTCAGCTGGGACAAAAGTGCAGTTATGAACAAATAGGATTTTGAACTATCAAAGTTTGAATTAACAAAGATTTCCTGTAACAAGTAAAATCATCATTAAGTCCGACCCTACTTGAGATACGACACACAACCTCCTTCATCTCCTCACCCCGTCGACATTTAACCATCAAAATTTATTAGCATCAATTCCCCTAATTACACAAACCTCCCTGCAAAATTTCAGAAATTTTCGATGAAAAGCACAGGAGTTATTAAGCTTCAAAGAGAGTGAACAAAATTGTGCCCTAAACAGACATACACACACGCTAACATCCAAACATACGGAAAAAAATCACAAAATTACATGTGATTTTAACTGAAAACAAATTTCAGTTAAAACTAGTATAAAATTAAATACATGGCTATATTAAGACCAACCGGAAATTGCACCAACAGCTCCATAATTTAATGTAATTCCATCCATTACGCTTGCATCGCATTCGACATTTCCACATTCTGTTAAATTCGATCCAACTCCCGCATTGGTTAAAGGCGAATCCTACAAGAATAAGAAAAAATTTTGAGAGATCTGCATTAAAAAAAGATTAATACTGTATTTTACGGACTATAAGACACACTTTTTTCTTTGAAAAATTGCCTCCAAAATTCAGGTGCGTCTTGTAGGTATTTTTTTAAAAAATTGCTTAAAAATTAAGGTGCATCTTATAGTCCGTAAAATACAGTATATCATTTGTTAACTTATTACTAATGTTTAATCTTTTTATAAAATTTATTTCATAATACCTCCAAAAGAGATACAGCATGAGTAACTACATCCACAGCAGTATGCTCAGCATTTAACATTCTCATTGCCTATAAATAAATAATTCATTTGCAAAAATTAAAAACTTCAAAAATCAAGAATAATAATATTAAGTGAATCCTTAATAATGAAAATATTAGTTTTAAAAAATCCACACTGATTAATTCCTTTAAAAATGACAAAGTAAATGATGGCCAAATGGCATCCTGGATACATTGAGCCCATTCCTTGCCATCCGGTCATCCCCTATCGTCATGAACATGGCCAAACCACAATGAATATGAAAAAAATCCCTCTTAGTGTTCATGAGGTGAAAAGAGTTAAAAATAAATAAAGTAAAAATATTAGAAAATAAAATAGTTACCTCATATTTATGTTTGCAAATTCAAATAACTAAAGAATTCATTAATATTTTTTAAAGATAACATTCTGGCTTAATTTCATGAAAACTATGGAGCAGAATATTCCTTACTAATAAATTTATATTCTGTTCTAAAGGAATTGTAATTATCCTTTGTGACGACGATGCATGTTTTAAGATGTTTAAAAAGTTAAACAATTACCTAACTCTTAAGACAAATTCAAAATATACAAGTATGAATATTAATTGAAAATAAATAACTAAATTAAATTCAAAATATAACAATTCAGCTTCAGAAGTTTCATAAAATTGATATCTTATTCATATTTCCCGATAACGAACCCAAAACTAACTTTGAGGCAGATAGCTAATGTACAAAACTGCCGGATGACATTAAATAGGAATGTGAAAGTTCTTCAGACCGACGTTGGAGTTTTAGAAAGAAATGAGATGGTAATTCTTCTCCACTTGTATGGAAATAGCTATGCTTGTATTTACAATCAAGATTCAAGAGTTAGAAGTTAATCAATATATATGTACTTAAAGTAAAATGAATTATTAAATCTGGAGATTCCCGGTTGAATTGAGAATAAAATCATAAATGGAATGAATGTACCAGTATATTAAATGGTACTCTTCGGTTAACGGGACACCAGTCAATCGACGAAACCCGATCCGTATTTACATCTTAATATTTGTTTTAATTTAGATTAAATCGTATATAGAGTTAATTATAATCAAAATATATTTTACTTACAGATTTGCAAGTCATTTTACACAGTAATTCATAATTTTTATTTTTGTCTTCTGAGTGATAGCCAGCACCTAAACAAATTAAAATTTTCAATTAAACACTTAGGTTTGATTTTTATAAAACTGATTTATTATTTATAAGCTTTATTTTGAGAAATTAATTCAGTTACTGAATATAGATATTTACCTAAAACTTTTATATGCAATGTTGCATTATTGATTTTTTAGTTATTTCAATAACAAATATAAATAAACAAAATAATGCTGATAGTTTAAGGCTACCAAAGAGTGTATCTAAAGTAAAATTTTGGCCATTAAAGGATAATATCAAGTTCTATTAGTTTTTCCAATAACCACTAGAGGAAGATGGCTTATTGCTTCTCAGAACTGAAGAGCAGCATTTTCTTGGCACAGTGTATGTTGTATTTGATGATGAAGACTGACAAAAGTTAGGCTGAAAACAGTTCATTTAAATACACGCTTTGGAAGTGGTGTATTGCTAGAATAAGTACTGGAATGATATTTTCTAACCCACAAGTACACATTTTGTTAAACAGAAAAGCAGTTTGTTAATTTTCGTCCAATGGTAATAATTATGTTTAATTAATTTTCTGAAGACAAAGTCCTTCCCAGAACATGAGACCACCATTTTTAAGTTCCAAACATTACACTTTTGGCGACTGACCTTTCCTTTTAGGCTACTGGCCGCCAAACAGTCCTTTAAAAACACAAACATATATCTAATTAAAAATATAAACATTTGTAAAGAAGCAGGAACTGGTAAAGTACGGACGTCTTCTATTCTCCATCATGCCTTCTTGGGGTTGGTTTGGCTTTTATCTACAACGAAATAGGCGCTGGTAAAATGTAGATGAGGAAAGCTACCCCCTGGCGACGATATTTTAAAATTATATTTGTTAATTTTCGTCCGATGGCGATAATTATGTTTAATTAATTTTCTGAAGACAAAGTCCTTCCCGGAACATGGGACCACCATTTTTAAGTTCCAAACATTACACTTTTGGCGACTGACCTTTCCTTTTAGGCTACTGGCTGCCGATGGAGAATAGAAGACGTCCATACTTTACCAGTTCCTGCTTCTTTACAAATGTTTATATTTTTAATTAGATATATGTTTGTGTTTTTAAAGGACTGTTTGGCGGCCAGTAGCCTAAAAGGAAAGGTCAGTCGCCAAAAGTGTAATGTTTGGAACTTAAAAATGGTGGTCCCATGTTCCGGGAAGGACTTTGTCTTCAGAA
Source organism: Centruroides vittatus (assembly GCF_030686945.1). Lineage (NCBI taxonomy): Eukaryota > Metazoa > Arthropoda > Arachnida > Scorpiones > Buthidae > Centruroides > Centruroides vittatus. The sequence continues at coordinate 1,031,896 of NW_027122171.1, forward strand.
AATTAAGAAAAGCAGTTATTATGGTTTTGGTTTTCATCATTTATATATTAAACTTAAAATACATACAGGATTCCTAGGCAAATCTTTGTTTTAAATTCCCCGACTTTCCCTGACCAACTTTGCACAAATTCTGACCCTCACATTTCTTATGGTACAGCACACTGACAAAATAAAACAGCATATCACACTCCGGCAAGAAAAGTCAAAAAATGGCAGTTTTGAGATTACGTCATTTAAAAATATGTATGAAGTGCTCCAACATTCGCAACAAGCATCACACCTCTATCTTGCAAAATAACAAAGTTTTTAGAAAAGCAAGAAAAGTGACATAACTCAAAGACCTCACCTATATTTAACTGATAACCCCTCACATTTGACGACAGCAGAGCTACAGATCCATAATTACTATACTATAGAATATAATAGAATTTACCAACATAAATACTTACCTGAAATTTATAAAAAAAGCTTATACTATTTCAGTATAAATATTCTTTAAGTAGATTTTTCTCAAATACTGCATTTTTGAATTGTGTCACTTTTCTTGCCAGGGTGTGATATGACTTACTATGCAAATATGCTATCTCTTCTTAGACTTTTAATTAGTTATTTTTTCTAATTAACAGTTACATAATTTTTTTATAATTCTTGAATAATTAAAATTAAAAGTAAAATATTTTATTAAATTAAAATAGTTTAAACTGTTATTAAACCACAACTATAAATCTATGTGGACTCTTTGAAAAAAAAAAAAAAGCCATTATTTATTATTCATTAACAAATCCTGTATAATCAAATACAAAAGTATGTATTTATTAAATTTATCTCTTAATAAATTTGCTAAACTTTATAAAATATGAATAAACTGGATAAAAAATAATACCATTTAAATTAAAATTATTTATCACTTTATGTACTTTGTTATCATTTTTTAAAAACTAGTATTGTTTGTTTATGTGAAGAATTATAAAATGCAACAGGGAAGAGAGCATTTCAAAATGCCAGGGGATCAAACTATCAGTAAAAAAAGTAAATGTATGTAATAATTATATAAATATTAAACAAAATAAAAAATACACAAAGTGATTACAATTTATAAGGTCTGATTCTGAGTGATTTTAAAATACAATCTCACAATGCAATAGAATAATAAGTCTTATTACACATAAGACTTACTTATTAAAACCAAAATTGTAAAAAAAATGTAAAAATTAAAATTAACTCATTTGATATGGTTTGCAAAGTTTGAAGAACTGCTGATGAACCTGGTCTTTAAGTATTGAACAGTATCAAAAAAATAAGAAATGAATAGCACTTGTGCATTCTTACATTTCTGTTATACACACCCCACACATTAAGTCAATACTTCACTGTAATAGTTTTAATATTCATATTATTAACAGTGCATCTTTATTTAAATTGTAAAAGAAAAACTTAATACAATTTTCGAAAAACTGGAAGAACTACATGTCTTTAATTACAAAATATCTCAATGACAGGCATTAACCTAGTGTTTTTCAAATTTCACCTTCTGATAGACATGTTTAATAAATTTTAATGTGCCATTTACCTAATTTGCATAACTTGCTGTCAATATATTTGCCACGATACTCAACCTGCGGCCCGCTGAGCTTTTGTGAGTGGCCCGGACGTGACCCGTAAATAATGCAGTCAAAATATAAATTTTGAAATTTTTGCGTCAAAAAATAGATTCGGTCACTTCGCCCACACTGCTAAGTCCCTTTTATCCTTTCTGTAAAAAAATGTGCTCAAATTTTACATTGTTCGCATCAACGTATCTGTATGAAACGTCATACTCAAAAATGAAATATGCAAAGAACATATATATAGAAATCGGCTTACTGATTCACACCTGGATGCCGTTTTACAAGTAGCATGCAGCAGTTACAAGCCTAATTTAAAAGAAATTGTGAAAAAATGTTTGCAATATCAACAGTCACACTAAATTTCTAGGGTGAGTGAGAAATTATAAAAGTTTTTTATTATAATCGTTATGTTGTGGCCCGCGTGTAATAGCTATCATGTGTATGTGGCCCGAGAAAAAAAAAGGTTGAGTAACACTGGCCTAGACCCACAGCAATCTGCGGACCACACGTTGAGAAATCTGCTATCCAAATTATCTCAATCACCCAGACATGACTGTATTTAGGTGTTAGATTTGTGAAGAAAACCTGAAAAACTTCATGTGGGCAACTCATTGGTGAGATGCAAACCTCTGACCAACTATCAGTGTTTTATCCACTAAGACATTGATGAGTCTAAGCACATATGAAAGTCAATACTAATTACCATAGCCCAGACACAACTTATTAATCAACATATTGCATCAAGTTTATATTTGTATATGCTATCCTATGTTGATGAAAACATGTGCTTAAAGCATTCTTTTAATCTAAAATATTTATGTTAACTTATCAGTTTAGTGTTGCATAGCAAATTGTATGGTAGACCTACTTATATGTATGATTTAATTTGAATTTTTCCAAACTATGTAATAATAATTAGTTGGCTCATAAATTATGGTTTTATTTTGTGTGCAATAATTTTTGGTGAAATTTTGGGTCCTGAAAATATTCTGCATGCCTTTTCATAAGTTGCATTACTTCTTGTTGCCTGCAGATGGCTATACTTGGTCTACTTTATTGTGAGCAAAAATAAATCAGCAAGGCAGCCAAGGAGGCAAATTCCTCGACTTTCCATGACTTTTTCCAAACACTAATAACTTTCCAGGTGCATAAATCAAAATTAAAATTGTTATTATGCCAATAGTAAGAAGTTGCCAATTTACCAAAGAAATTCCAAAATAGCATTAACAATGCATTCTTGTACTATAACTTTATTGTCTGTTGGTCAATAGCAGAGTTGGTCAAATCCACAACTGTATAAAATTGTTCAGATCCAACACTTCTAGATTATGTAATTCAATAATGGGATTTCTTTCAATGAGAAAAACTGTTCATTTTGTACCATAGACTCTTTTTTGCTTCTGTAACTATGAATGGCAAGAACTTGCCATTATAAGTTACAACAAGCGATTATTTATTGACACTGTCACAATGCTGGGCTGCAATTTTTAATCATATTTTTAATTTATTTCATTTTAAAAATATGTTCTCCACCTCAGATTAGTAGTGTTTTGCTCTCATACATCATACTTTTCCTTTAACAATAGAGTTGTGCTGATCATCCATTAACTGCTTATGGGGGAAAACTTTTGAATTGAAATAATGTGACTTCTGGTTTGCATCAGAAGTTTGTATATAGTTAATTGGGGCCTCCTGCCTCTAAGGTTTCCATATCTGTTCTCGGATTTCATCTATCTAATTTTGTTCTTGAGATTAAGGAAAGACAGACGGACAACAGTGGGAATTTATAGGTCTACAATTTTTTCAAATTGCAACCCAATCATAGTTTAATGCTACTTTGCACATCTATTTAATACTTTTTGGTATATATCACAGATGCAGTTGAATTAAATCAATGTACCTCTAACAAGAATTCATTGATTAATACACTCTTGTTAACTGATGGTGCATTGCTTAATCCACCTTTAACAGTGGGTTAATTGATTAACAAACTGTTAAAAGTTCATTGATTAATTTAACTGAGTAAGTTGCTAGTTCATCCTTGTTAATGATGCAATTTTTACATGCTATTTATTGTAGCTTATTGAAATTATTCAAAAACCTTTTTCAGTTATTAGTGGCATCATTGGCAACATTGCACAGAATACAATGTAATGATAGGAGCAGATGGAAAATAAAGGGAGGTCAGGAGTATATACTGTACCATTAGAAAAATCAGGAAGCAAAACTTCAGTATATATTGGTAAAAAGAAATTTAAACAAATGTATTGCAGAATATTACAGAATACGAAAGAGATAAGTAATAAAGACAAGCCACGGCTTTAGCCATCTTAGCCTCAGAGAAGAATTAAAAACCAAGATGGGACGAGCTGAAATTATCGTTCACTCCTCTGTGGATTAGACGAAATTGTTTTTGTTACAGAGAATTCAAATTCAAATGACATTTACATTAATAATCTATTCTATATGAGCAGCTGATTTTGAAAGTGAGGCAAGTCCACTTTATATTATTGCTAGATATTTAATGATTTGCATTTGAATGAGTTTAAAAATATTCATAAGCAGTAATAGACTTATTTTATATTTTTTGTGGTCTTATTTCATGTAAGTTTAATATGCAATAATGGTTATCTGTGTTAGGTAAAAAAAAACATGGTTTTGGTATGCAGATGGTGCAGATTTTTAAAGTATTCATGATGAATGAGTGGTAATAAAGCCCTCATATCATTATATATTTCTTTAGTAATAGGCCTAATTTTTACATTTAAGGATGATAATACTATTTTTCTGAAACTACTTGGCCTACCCCATTTTGGTGATAAATCACGAGTTTTAAATTGCAAATCTTTTTCCATCAATGTTTTAAAAAGCAATTTATAGAGGGCATTTCTTGAAAATCGTATCTGGAAAATATTCAACCAATTGACAGTTTCTTCATCAGTATTTTTTGTTCTTTTCAAAATTGCTTCCTCCAGAGGTTTGGTTGAATAGAAGTCTTCACTTTTCATTTCACGTACTAAAAATGCATTGTGTGTGCAACATTTTTGTATTAATTTGTAATAATCTTGTGGAATATACAGCAAATTAGTCGCGCTCCTGTGCTGTCGTTATTTAGAGTGGACTTGCCCCACTTTCAAAATCAATGGGAAAGCAGTTAGGAAGTTACCAATATTACATTTTAAATCAAACTTTCACAATCGACAAATGATTTACATGCACCTATTTATTAAAATTGCTCGGCATAGCATTGATAAACAAGATGCACTTCTAAATGATATTCCTCTTCAATTGCACCTTTCGACCCTTTACCGATTCGTGTTTTATTTATAAACAGAGAATGACCAGAATAATGACCAAAAATGTTTCAGATTACATATATTTTTTGTCTTCAAATAAATCTGTCTGTTTCTTTATTGATTTCAACATGCTGTAAATTTTGTTTATACTTACAATCTACAAAAAAATAAAACAAAAAATATGATCTTCAACAAGCAACAATTGTGCCTCGGTTAAAATGGCCGCAACGTCATCTCCTCACAAAGTCAAGTAACATAATTTTAACAAATTTAAATAAAACACACAAAAATGATTAAATTATACATCTAAATCAACATTACCTTAATGAGTTATCGTAAGAAATACTTTAATGCTTCGTTACCAAAAAAACAATAGGTTAAAAATGTATATTTAAAAACTGATTTAATTAACACACATAATAAGATTCACCAGCCATTGAGAAATGGCTACATCATCACTTTTAATAATAGTTATTTATACATTTAGTAGAAGTTACCATCAGATACCGTATCTTTATCGGCTGCGAGCGAGGTGGTCGGGACCTTATTGAAGCCGCACCCAAAGGTGTAAAAATGTCAAAGGGAGTCTAAAATTTGGGGGTTGGACCCCCTTTTTATTTATTTGTTATACATGTATATATTAGCCAATGTGATTATTAACGGTTCAAAATCAAACACTTCGTATAAAAACTCGATTTCTTATTACACAAACGAGTATTGTTATGATGTTCTTATTTAAACAATAAGAGAGCGTGTTCCAATCATCGAATCAACAGAGAAATTATATAAATAATAATAATAATAATAATAAACATTTACCTGCATGAATGGCAACGAAACCATCGCATTTATCAGAACTCATGTTTAAGAAAATATTTGAATCAGAAACGTAGTAAATACAATACAATTGTTATATAAAACATAATATAAATATTGATTATTGGAAAGAACACGTGTACGACGCCGCCATTAAACTAGGTCACGTGGAGTTTGCGGAGTAGAAACCAGGTGGCGTTGCGTAATGGCGGATATTTGTTTGTGATCAGGTTGCCGACGAATATGATAAAAATAATCGATCGTTCCGTCGGGATTTATAGATCTCGCGATCCAATTAAGAATTTTAAGATTAAAATTCATTTAAAAAAAGTCGTGCCCTTAACAATTTTAGCGGAAGAGACGAGAGAAGACGATCGAGGAGTCGAGTTATCACAGTTGGATAGGAATAATCAGTACGAAGAACAATACACGTTTGAATGGCAGGAAAAAGTGTTCAGCCGTCAAGAAATCGAATGGTATAGCAAAATAGAAAACTGTGTGAATTTTGTAGAAAAGAAGTACCACGAAGATGTACTTTGCCTTAAGGAGGAGATGGTGCCAAAAAGACGTCTCTTCACGTACGTCAATGCCGACGTGGTGTCGGGGAAGTTCGATACGGAAGATGCGGCCGAAGACAATGATGCTCTTTCTCCTCTTCTGGAAAGATCCTTTGCGGATTTAAAACTGAGCCGCGGTGACGGGTTCGGATCCGATTCGGATGCTGCCGGAAAGTCCCCGAACGGGATGGCGGTTAGGCGGAGACAGAGCATGTACTTAATGGCCGATCTTAATCCTTTGGATGAAGAAGATTTAAGAAAAGAAAATGAAGTTTTGTTGTGTGCCGTTAATATAAATTCGAATAATGTTACCACCATTTTTCCGGATTTCTGTAAACATGGAGAATTTTACGAAACTCATAATGATAAGCGAGAGGTCTTTCGTTATTCCGTGGAACATGCTTCGTCGTTAATTTCGGTGGAAGAGCGTCGGAGAGAGAAAGATCTAATGGCAAAGGTTTACGACAGACACATGGAGTTGGTTTCTGCCTGTCTGGACGGCGATTTTGAATTACCTTCACCACAGACGTTCGGAGTGTTTTTGTTTGGTGAAATCGTGTCGGCCAGAGATTTTGAATTGGATAACCTTTACGTTCATTACTTTTTTGAACTTCCGGAAAATTGGCAGATGAGGGATGAAAGACAGATAGCTGGTGTCACTCACACTTGTGCTACTACCACCGAAAAGAGAGACAACGTGGCGTACTTTTCTTTTCCGTTTGAAGCCGAGTTTATTTATAAAGTAACAAATGTTACGGGAAGAGAAATGATGCCAAAATGGCCCCAGCTGTTTTTAGAGGTCGTGAGCTTTGACAGATGGAAACGTTATTGTGTCGAAGGTTACACGCAAGCGGTTTTACCTTCGGAGCCGGGGTCGTACTCGATGAACCTGGCGACGTGGAGGCCGATCACTCACAACAATATCGGTAATTTAAGAAGGTTTTTTATAGGAGGAAGCACCGAACTAGAAGATATAACATACACGGGTGTTTTGACAAAATCCGAAGAAAACCAAATGAGCCATCTTGGCTTCGAAACACAGTCTTCTGGGAGTGTTAATGTTAGGTTGAATATTGTACATCAGTCAGAAATATTTGCAATGGAACATAGAGAATTAAGAAAGAAAGGCGGTCTTTTAAACCATTTAGATGCAACATCCATTAAAAGTAGCATTTCTGTTGTTCTTTCGGCATTTCAGAGAGCAAGATCAAGAATGTTGGCCGCCAGGTCTGGATTAGAGAAGTTTAATTGATTTTTTATACGAATTTTAGATATCCCAATTATTTAGATCTCAATTGCATAGAAAATAATATTTTTATGAAAGTTTATATAACTTAAAATTTAAGCAAGACATATTTTGAAATTCTGTTACAATATATGTATTACTTATAAATTATACAAATAATAATTAATTTTTGAAAGGAATATTGTAGTCATTTGAACTTCAATAAATCTACACTAATTCAGTTCTTGTACGTTATTTACTGATCTTAAATTATTTGGGGAATGTCGGGGCCCATCCTTGCCACCTGGCCTCTCCCATTGCAGGCCTGGCCAAACCTGCAACAGGCATAAAAAATAGGCGTTCGGTGCCCACCAAGGTACCCGCTAAGCTGTATGGTTGTGCACTGCTCAAATTGTTGCCATACATGAGAATTTATGCGATCATGCACACTGATTTGAATTGTTGTTTACTGATTTCTCACTCTGTCTGCAACATGATTATTGCTATGTATATTTCAATTAAATACATTAAATCATTGACAAAAGATAATATTTTGTATGGAAGTATGTTTTAAAATGAATATCTTTAATCTTTATAATTAATTGTTTTAATTTTTAAAAGAAAAAAAATAAGATTGTCTATGTATCTGCTCAGTGAACATTTTTTGCTCAGAGAAATAAAAGTTCTGCTCAGCTACAAAAAAAAGAGGGAACATTGGTGCCCATAGGGGAAAAGTTAAAAATAATTTATGGCCATTGGAGATTTGTTCAAACCCACCATAAGAACACCAGATAGTAACAGAGACCAAACATATCTGGGTCAATCTACCCGCAGAAACCTCAGAGTCTCTACAGAAACAAGTCTGGAGCAGCAGTTGGTGCCTTTACTGCCTCGACTGTCTTGCTGTAAAATTTAAATTAAATAATTATCTCAAATAACCAATTGGTAGAGATGTATGAGGCTTATGTATATAATGTTAATGGAAAATTATAGAATTAATGACAATTTGGGAAGAAAAGTGAGTGAACTCTGGCTATCAATTCTCATCAAGGGGAATCACTTAACTTAACCCACACTAACAGCATCACATTAGGAATTGTCTGTAGAAACTAGCCAGATAAAGATTACATGGGTATTACCTCCATCTGGTTAGTTTCTACAGACAATTCCTAATGTGATGTTGTTAAGTGGGTCTGTAGTGTTGGTTAAGTTAAGTGATTCCCCTTGATGAGAATTGGTAGCCAGAATTCACTCACTTTTCTTCCCAAATTGTCATTAATTCTATAATTTTCATTAACATTATATACATAAGCCTCATATATCTCTACCAATTGGTAATTATTTGGATAATTATTAATTGGATTATTATTTAGTTTAATTTATAGAGGCAAGAAGCTTACAACTTTATTCAAGAAAAATGTACTTTAATCTGTATGATGATTTGCATTTAATGTGATATAGTTGACAATGAAGTAATTAATATAGGCAACATTATTGTTCTGTTTATGTAAATTATTAAATTATTGGTATTGCAAAATTAAGTGATGTAAATACCCATTTGAACCTTGTAAAGTGCAGATTTACCTTAATGATAGAGAACGATAGACACTTCAGTTTATCTCACTCGACAATAAACTGTAATTTTTTTTTAATAGATCAAATTGAATGTTCATTCCAAAATATTCTTTGAAATACTGTATATTTAAATATAATAAATAATTCATATTTGAGAAATTTCCTTCAAGTCAAGATAACAAAAGTATTGTTAAATGTGTAGAAAAAAGGTAAATGCATTCCTCTTCCACAAATTAAATAGCTTCATTTCCAACTAAATTTTATTGCAAATATAATTATGACTGTAATGCTGTAAATTCTGTAATGCTTATTATGACTTATCAAAGTCAGTATTAGTTAATTACTAGCATTGAATAAAGTTTATTACAACTATTATAAAGATCATTCTTCTAGATATCTATTATCCATGGTAATTTTATGTATGGGAAAATGGTGTTAAAGTTGCAAGTTAATCAATTACCATTTGCTTTACTTTTAGTATATGAATGCTTATTGGTTAACTTAAAATTTTGATCCTCGGTTGTGAATACGACAGCCATATGTCCGACCCGTAACCCAATTTCCATAGTCATATATTCAATATGATAAAATTACTACACATTTAAAATAGTCTAAAATTTTAAACATTTTTCTGTATGCAATTTGAAATGTCATTAAATGTCTTTACAAGGACATTCATGTATCCTTTTAAAAAAATATTTTCATTATATTTGTACAAAATACTGAGAATATGCTATTAAAGCTGCAATTGTTTTCACATTTAAGTAATATATATTATAGAATCTTATCAGCATTATTCTTTCTAATGAATATGCAAAATATTTATTTTAAAATTTACATAAAATTGTCAAATATATGTTACAGAAATTATATTGAGATTATATAGTCTTATTATATGAGTTTGCCAATAAGTCCATGCAGTTTTTGTTCATAGATGGCAGTAGACATTACGAAAGAGCAGCAAAGTTTGGTTCAAATTTTAAAAATTAATGATTTTTAAAAGAAATGAACAAAAATATGTTGTGTTGCATGTGTTCAACATCAACTGAAACATAGATAAAGCATATGCTGAAAATGCAAAAAACACTGCAAACCTGTAAAAGGATGTGAGCAGTAGTATGGTGAAGATGCTGTGAATGTATGTGGGTGCATGGAAACAAAAGAAGTTTGCAAGATTTCATTCCAAAGATTTTTCCATCCAAGATCAAGAGATCAACACCATACTACATGATATGAGAAATTGTAGGTATTTGCCAAATATCAAAATCAAGCATAGAAAAACATCTGCATTGACTTGACTACTTTAGCAATCTTGATGTTTGCATTCTGCACAAATTGAAGCAAATCTAGAACAAAATTTCCACCAGCAATTCACTAAGAAAACACAGAGAGATCCATTTCTGAATTGGATGGCAATAGGTAATGAAAAATAGGTCATGTACAACAATGTTTGAGCACAATCTTGGATGCCATGTGGTGAACCACCATAAACCATTTCCAAAACAAGACTACACAAACAAAATTATGCTTTCAATTTGGTGGGATATGTTGCTTTCAAAGAACAGATTGATCAATTTGGATGCATACGTGACCAACTAAAACCAAATGCAGCTATCCACGAGAAACATCCAGAATTTGTAAACCATAAGAGCACCTTCTGTCACGACAATGCCAGACCTCTCGTCTTTGCAAACAAAAAATTATTGTATCCGGGCTGGAATCTTGCCGCATCCTCGTTCACCAGATATTGCCCCCCCCTCTACTACCTGTTTTGCTCTAAATGCTTATTCAATTTTTTATTTTAGAATCAAATCAGATGAACAAAATAATAAATCTATTAAATTTTTTATTTATTGTAAATTAAAGAAATACAGATTTTTATTACAATTTTATCATCTCAGACAACAAAATTTTTGACTACTACTTACTACATTTTTGTATGCATTATACATATTTGCTTGAGAATTTATTGCAATGATTTGTACACATTTAAATTTGGAAGGATTTATATCATTTCCAAATATTATATCAAATAAATATATTATACATGAGACATTATACAACATTTATTACACTGAAATACTGTATATAAATAAATTTAGACAACAAAAAAGGCAATAAGTTAAAATATATTGTACATTCATTCACACACACACACAATATACATAATGTAGGTATATAAATAAAATTAAACTCTGCATATGATATAATAAAAATGAAAGTATCAATTGCTGAATGTACAAAAATGCGATGACTGTGCGAGAGGCACAACACTGGTTGGAGATTGTGAAATCTGGCACTACATCAGGTACACAAGTATCACTTGTTCATTTCTTTTGTTTATATATCACTAGATTATGATAAATTAATTGAATGTAGATCACAGGAACTAAATTAAAAAGTAATTTGTGGAACTATGAAAATTGGTCAATTCTGTTTCCAAAAGAGAAACAAAATGAAAATTGTGAAATCTTAAGAAGGAAGCCCTATGGTTTGATGTCAATCTACGTGATCTTGAAAAATGAGCTTGATGTAACCAGAATCGCCCATCAACGGAGTAATGCAAAATGGACAGGCGGCGTGAAATCCGTTGGCTCCGTGGGGAATTGGCACCGATGCCCAGTATCTGAAAAATGTAAATTTCAATACAAATAAATTAAAGGTTGAAATTGCAAAATAATTTGTATTAAGGAAAAAAAAACAAAACATACTTAACGGTATTTTCAGATGCCATGTGGCCACATGGATTAAAGGCAAAAGTTGGACGCTCATTATCTACATAAAATGCTGGTTCACTTCCCATACACAATCTTACCACAGGACCAACCTATAATTAAATTTGTACATTAATATAATTTATCTTTTTATGTAATTACAGAGTATTTATTATAATTTTAACTATGATATATATAGTTAAAGTTCATTTATTTCATTATATATTTTGTTATGAAATTATAATAAATTTGATTTGGTGAAAAACTTCACCTGTATCACTAATGTGTCATTAATAAGATAACCTAAGTTTGTGTTTGTGGATTTTTTTTTACTGTCTTTCTCCAAAGATGGTGCTACTTCAATGTAATATTATATTAATAAAAATTAAACACTTATTATTTATGATTGTTTTTGTTATGCCGCTATTAATATTAATTAATAGTGATTCTTATATTATTTATTAATGTTATTAATTTTTTGCTACAGTATCCAAAGTCTGATTGCTAACCAGACAGAGATACATCATTCCATTTCGACATTGCAATTTTTTATTTAGAAGCATGGTATATTGTTGTTTAAGAAAATGTTTAAGATAAAGCAAAGCAACCACATCTTATATATTTTCTCTATTCATATTCATCAAACATGATCCATACAGAAATATACATTTTTGAAACAACAATAATGGTACCTCACACTTCAAACACTAAAAATTTGACAAAAATTCATGTTGGAATTTGAACAATGCTTCAAAGTTCAACCTACATGCATAATGACTGGAGACATGCTTGAAGTACAAAGCACTCAGTTAAACCTGAAGCTGTCTCTGTCACATTATGCTTGTATGTTTTCAGTGCTTTATTTTTGGCATATTTGGTTTTATATAGTGTGTTATTCATCAATTTTTAATAAATTTCTTCCTGCAATTTTTCTTTGTCTACAGCTGTTGCTGTAAACAAAGAAAAATTGCCCACTCCCCCAATGTGTTTTGTATCCTTTAGTTTAAATTTCCTAAACAGAACTTTTTAAATGACATTTGACATGTGGTCAAAATTAAGGAGAATCTTTGCAATACAAATTACAAAACTTTATGTTTGTACAGCATTTTCTTTCTGAAACTCAAAGCATAATAATATGCATATTGTTTATCTGAAAACATTTCAACTTTATTGAAATAAAATGTGAAGTAATAAGTTTATTTTAAACTTCTAAACAAACATATTAGCAATAATGTGCTAAATTTTACAACTTTTAATTAAATGGTAGGTTTATTTTAAGTAACAACAACTGTTAAAAAATACACAAAAACTTTATTCAATAGAATGTAACCTTTACTTATTAACCATGACATCCAAGAAGTGTGTGAAAGCAATGAAGCCTATGAAGAAGATTGTAATATTAACCATTGAGATGAAAAAGGAACTTATTGCATAGCATGAAAGCAGATAGACGTACACAAAATCTGGTGACCATGTTTGTTTTTAAGGATGACAGTTGACAGCGTATGACCAGTAAATGCAAATTTTCATTTTAGAGTATTTATGCTTTTATTTTTTTTTATTGTTTTCATGTTTTAATTTATTATTAAGGCATTTAATTGTGTTATGTTCATCTTAAATTATGTATTTGCTGTTTTAAGTTTATCAAAAATGGGTTTTTTTAGGGTCTGGGAATGGTATTTCTAATGGAGGGGGGAAAAAAACTGATTCAGACTTTAGTGTCCTGGAAAGAATTAAATTTGAAGTATGATATACCATTGTATATAAAACATGGAGGGAAAACACTTACCCTTAGACAGACTGGACATGTACGTCCATTAGTATTGTGACCCCAATCATGTAATCCTTGTACATGACCACAATTTAAATATATATAAGGCTGTTTTTCTCCCATAGAAATTGTTGATTTGGAAGGAATTACCAGAGTATTTAAACCAACAGGACACTGTGGTCTTCCAGCATTTAATTCATCAATCATTTCTTCCAATCGATGTCTTGTCTAGATAAGAAGAAAAGTTAGTTTTTATTCTATTTCACTTTAAATGCTTTCAGAGTGAAAAATACAAATACATACAGGTGATTTTTTAAGACCTTCAGCTGATCTCCAGAGTAGAGTTACTCCACATAAATCAATTAATGTACCATCCTGTAGTGTATTAGTTTCACCTTCAATCTGCAATAAATAGATTTTAAACTTTTCACTAAAACAATTAAATATTAATATAAAATACATTATAAATAAATAAATTTCTTGTAGAAGTTAGTAAGCTTAATTTAATAAATACTAAAAAACTATAGTTTATTGTATATAAATCTAGTAATAAACATTTCTCTTATGTATAATATTCACCAAGAATATGTGATAAAATGTAATATTTTTAAAAAGAAATAAGCAAACAATTTGCTATTAAAAATTATATCTATTAATGTTTTACCGTAATATCTAATTAGGATTATTATTATATAGATTATAACTAGGACAATGTGCAACTTTGTTATATCATGATAGAGATAGGATTGAGACAGTGCTAGAAAAAAGTGATCTTGCTTGGCATGGACTGGCGATCCTTGTACTTGCCTGTGCAGACAGACAATCTTTGCAGTTGCTGCTACAGAGGAGGCAATAAAAAAGAAAGCAATTGGTGTCAATTACTTTGTTCATTTTTCATGTCCATTATCCAGTAGGTGCAAGCAATGCTTTTTTTCTTGCCCCAAAATTCCGTCACAGGCTGAGTCACGTTGGGGAGAATGGACATTATCACTGTCTCAAAAATGATGTCAGGGACCTCTTTTCCCCCCCCATTACTTTTTGGATTCCTCATTTCAATTAAATGGAAAATGGCAAAGTTTATCAAAATCTTATCAAAGTTTGATAAAACAGTTTTGTAAGCTACATAGAAGAAGCTTTGCTAATGCTCTGCCTGAATAATAATTTTAGATGTGTTACATATCCAATGGATATACAGTACAGCGTCGTTTATCCGAAAACCGATCAACCGAAACGTCAGTTAACCGAAAGCTTTCCAGTCTGACTGTGTTGCACTGAATCAAATGTTTTTGATATAGATTAACTTCTAAAGTATAATTTTTTTTGTTTTTATATTTTTCAATATATTTATTTTGTTTGTACAAATAAAGAAATAATTTTTAACAATACAGTAGCCACTATTATTATAAAAATTTTCGTTGGGCTTAAAATAGACGAAAATTCAACACGAAGCGACACAATAGAAAAATTTCCAACATGGGATAGGTTAATATGTTTTTTCACACATAATCGGTTAACCAAAAAATAAGTTATCCAAACAACCCCAGTCCCGAATTGATTTGGATAAAAGACGCTCTACTGTATGTTACTTTACATTTAAACATAGCTAATCATTAGTGAACTTGATAATATTAATAAAATAAGCACATTAATTTATGATGTGTGCTTTTCGAATGCCTGCTGAGGAGGGACAAACAAGTCCGAAACACAAGCTTAAAGTGTATGTGTTCAGGTGAACTAAATAAAAAATATTATTTCTGATCTGTAAGACTAAATATCTGCATCCATAATTTTCCAGTATAATAAGTCCTGTTAATTGATAAATGTACTAGTATACAAAAATAAATTTAAGCTAAAAAACATTTCAAACTTAATTTTAGCAAATTTTTAATAAATGAACAGCTATATAAAATTTTCTTACTACTTAACTGGAAATTAGATAAAAAGAGAATTTTCATTTGAATTTACAGTTAAATTACATAATAAAATTAAATCAAAAAGATCATTAATTAATCTTATCTATAGTAAGTTTATTAAATAAGCAATTTGTTTAAAATCAAGATGACAAATATTAAAAGTCAACATTAATAGGGTAATTAAATTAAAAAAAAAACTTTAATGAATTAGTTTGTGCTAATAAAAAGTAAGATTCTTCTATATTCTATATAATAATAATATTTTTAAATATTCAGCAGAATGTTTAAAACAATTGTTACTTAGAAAATAATTAAGGATTTATACAATGTTCTAGCTGTAATATGTTAAAAATGACAGAAGGAAAAATAAGTGTGTATGTATTGTACTATACTTTTTATTTCAATAAAGTTTGCATAGATTTAACTATAAAATTTCTTTATGACTGATGTTCTGATTTTAAAGACTTCTCTAATAATTTGCTCCAGAGTTACCTTGACATTATCCAGAAATTGGTTATAGAATAACTTATTTTAAAAATGTACAAACTTGACTGCTATATTTTAACATTATTCTAAAGAACATTTTCTAAGTTGTATGAGATATGCTGTAGAGGTTAAGTCTACATATTCAATTATTAACTCTAAAAAAATAAATAAATAAATAGTAAACTAACATTAGGTAGGAAAAAGATATGATACGTAGTTACATAATATAAATTAATTCTTCTTTTCCATAAAAACAGCAGCCATTACATTAGCTAAGGTCAATGATTAGCCATTAAGTTAAAATGTATAAAAAAAAATATATATATATATATATATATATAAAAATGGTCAGATTATCTTAATTTCATAAAATTCTTATTTTACTTAGAACATAGTTTTTAATTATAAGAAATCAGTACATCTATAGGGTTCACTAGACTATGGAGATTACTACAACTGCTTCTAGAAGTCAGTTGAGGATCCGCAGTGTTTAAATGTAAATATAACGTTTAGGGATATAAAAAGGATAACACTTACTTTCATTCCTTTCTGACCAGATCGAGACATTCTAAGAGCATATATTTCTCCTCCAACAGAAACCTCTCTCCAAACTCCTGGCTGAAATGAAGTGTCATTAAATGGCTCTTTTGGATGCATAATAAGCACACCATTAGTTGTCAGCCCATCTACTTCACTGTTATGTTGCCATTTTATGGCTTTTTCCTAAAACAGAGTGCATGATAGATTTAGTAAAGTTAAATTATAAATTAATTTTGAAACTTTTTACTTTAACTAATAATTTATAAAAACTAATTTTAAAGTAAGTATTTACTAAAACTAATAATTTATAAAAAAAAATGATTGAAAGATATGAATATTTAACTGTGATAGCAAGAATGAATTAACATTTAAGAAACTTGTCCAATGTTTCAATTAACTGAACTTCTGTATGAACTATTAATAATTATCTAATTTAAATGAGCAATTATTTATTGTGACATCATCATAATGTCTAGCTGCAATTTTTAATCATATTTTTTATTTAACTTAAAATATATGCTCTCTACCTCAAAATTAGTACTGTAGGGACTTGTCCCTATACATCATAGTTTTCCATTAGCAATGGAGTCATGCTGGTCATCTAACGTCTTTCGGGGGAAGTTTTGAATTGAAATAACGTGACTTCCAGTTTCCATCATAACTTTATATATAGTTAATCGGGGCCTCATACCTCCAAGCTTTCCATATCTGGTCTTGACTTTCATGTATCTAACTTAGTTCTCAAGATTAAGGAGAGAGATGACAGATGGCAGCGAGAATTTATAGGTTTACAATTTTTTCAAATTGCAGCCCGAAAAATATTTTATATGGTGATAAACAGCACAGAACCACTTCACAAATTTTCAAAATAATCTATATGCATTTATATTCCAAAAAAATTTAGTTAACCCTTTGCCTGCCGTTTTCCACGCCCCCTTATTTTGTAAAATGGCCAAGAGCAAAATAGGTAAATCAGGCAATATTATTTTAAAAATTCACCAAAAATTAAATTATTATTTTATTCATATTAAAAAAAAAAAATTACATATTTATCAATATAGTTAGTTTTAAATACAACATTTTTTAATAAAGTTTGTTTGAAAAATTTATGAGAAAAAAAATATATGATAAGTGACATTCAAACTTGAAAATTTGTTACTTTTTGTCAAAATTAACATAGTCTGGTTACACTTCATTCTTATTGTCACTGAGCCAGAACCACTTAGAATATTGTTCTGTACAATTTGATATAACATTTATGCATGTACATTTATTCGTTGTGAAATTATCGCACATTATATCAAACATTTGTTTGAAATCTACACTTTATTCTGCTTTCAACTAATATAATGAACTCATCTTGTTTGATATGAAATGAATAAAGTATATATGTTTATTACAAACATATATAATGATTACCAGTAGCAACAGACTTAACATTTGCTGATATTTTAGATTTAAAAAAAAATTAAAAAAAAATATATAAAATATCAGAACTGAAGGTCATAACTTGAATATTTATAATGCATTAACATATTTTAGCTGAATAAAAAAAATTATAGCATTAATGAACTTATTATAGTAATATTATTGCATGAATATGCTAAAAATGAAATAAAAAATTACCAGAAAATGAAAAATTAAGAAAAAACCGATAATTAAATGAAATTAACTTACCCCAAGAAAAATATTACGTGAAGAATCAAATCCAGCAGCATATATTTTAGAAGTGTGGTTACCATTCCTTTCTACTATAATTCGGCAAGCAAATCTAGATATAGTACTTTGGACAGATTTCTGATCTAATTTTTGTGCAGGAAGTGTATCCATTACAACAAAATCAATAGGACTTTCAGATGATCGACCAATCTATAAAATATAGTAATTTAAATTATTAAAAAGTTGCATGTCTTTTTATCACAGCAATAAAACAACAATAAGTATTATAATTATGATTTTATGAAGTTGTAAAAAATTATTTAATTAATAATAATTTAATCAAGTATTCAAACCATTACAACTAACAAACAATATAAAGTATAATAAAATAGTTTTTTAGAAACACATTTTCTAAAAAATTTTAAGTTAATTATAATAATTCTTTACAAATGTAAATCATATGACAGTCATCATATTAAATAAGTTAATAAAGAAATACATAAAAATACTATAAGGTTATGATTAAAAGAAAGATTATTTGCCATTAAGTTTTTAATGCTACAAAATAAAAAATTACCTGAAACATATCTGTTTCATTATCAGTTTTATATTCCACTATGACTGCTTGATTCCGAGATAGTGAATAAGATATGGAATGTCTTTCGGCATCAAGCATAGCCTTCAATAAAAAATAGTTTTAGTAATTTAATTATAAAATACAAAAAAATTTATGTAAACATTTTCAAATAAAATTTCTCAAAATGCTTTATATTATCCTATCTTTCCACTCACTCAAATGGCCAACATAGGAGTGTCCTAAACTGACATTCATTCCAGTTTACATGACTAACCACACAGGAAAATCCCACTCTTATATTCTTTAAAATAAAACTAATCTTTGTTATGTAGTTTAAGAACAGTTTGTCATCTGTCAGAGGGATCTTGGCATTCAAATAAAATAAATTTAATTTGTCAACTGTAAATGAAGATTTATCTCCAGAATTTAGTAAGAAAGACAAATTACATATTTGTTCAATACTTATAAAATACAATAATCAGATTTTGTGTATAAAAATAAAACTATGTATATCAGAATGATTGGTCCATGTCACTAATATGACACTTGCAACACTCAAAGAAAAATATCAATGAGCCTGATGTAAAGGTTGGTTTAATTATTAACACTTTCTGGCACTTTGACACTTCTGTGTTTTCAATTGAATAAATGTTTTCTGAATTCTGTTAAAATACTATATTAAAACCTTTACACTCATTTCATAAACTCATTGATTTTGTCTATGGGTACTAAACAGAGTAGTTTAGTACCCATAGACAAAATCAATGTGTTTGAATGAATCCAATTGCAAACACCTTATATTCACTATACATGTAACTTTTATTTTAATACTACTCACTGTAATACCATACCCTGTATGAAAGCTTGAATTACTATATATTATAGTTGAAGCTCATGAAAACTGATATTAGATGGCATTTCCTATTTTTTGCAGTAAATATCTGTGCAGCTGATACACTTTGAAACTACAAGCTTCAATGTAATATCTTCTGAAAGAATGTTTAATTTTGCTTTAATTTTAAAATTTCGATATTAAAGTTTATATTATTTGGTATCCATGATTTTATAAAACTGGAAGACTAAATTATGTGAGAACATTTTCAATATGTTCACTAGCATCTATGACCATTTTCTGCTGACATTAGTACTTCCATATAACTACTACAGATTCTCTTCAATATACACATCATGGCTACTAAAATTGGATACTGATCAGATATTAAATTGTGTATGAATTATGATTACCTACAAAAAAACAAAAAAGATATATGTAAATTTGTTGTGCTTTTCTTAAATTCCAAATTAAATTTAAATGAAGTTTAATTTAATCTGAAATTCAGACTATTCAAGTGACTTTTACCTTAATTCAATAATAGCTAAATAATGATTTTAATCAGTTATAAAACACACTGATAAAATCATTTTGCTATAAAAAAAAAATAATAATGCTAATCTATTGTATGTATCAATTTTTATCACTGCAATTTCATGTCATTTTCGTTGGTAGCACAATAAAATTCCAAATTTGCTGACCTCACACCAAATAACTTAAAATGCTTCTTCAGAATCCAGCAAGAAAACAGACAATTACAAATAATAAATATTCAACAGTTAATAACAGTTTAAGATGTGGTGTTTGACATCACTAAACAATTTATGTATTGAATTACATTTATAGTGTTTAAACTGATGCTGTATCAAACAGTTATCAAAAATCCCTGAAAACTCTAGTAGTTTAATTAAAAATCAAGGCTTGAATATAAGTCATAAGCAATATTTTCCCCCTCAGTTTTAAAACCAAGGAAAGAAGGGGGAAAAAACAGCTAATATTTGGTCCAATATGGTATTTGTAACTTAATGGAATGGGATTTGTGCATTGTTCAATAAAGTTCAATAAAAAGGAACTGTACTGAATTAAAACTACTCACTGGTGATGTCTTTGGGGTTTTTACTATATAATGTTTAGACTTCTTGATTCCATTTGGCACAGGTTTTTTGTATAAAATAAATTTACTACGTCTTCTTCCTTTATCACCTTGTGGAAGGCACCCATTATATCTAAAATTAAAAAAAAAAAAAATCATATTTAGATAAACAGAATTTATCATATAAATTTAAAAATAAAAAAGTTGTGAGTGATGAAATAATTTAAAATAATTAGGATGTTCAAAATTTTATAATCTATGTCAAACAGAATTTCCACCAGAAAATAGAAATTTTGACAGATTCATATATGCAACATATAGTGTGATTCGGGGTAAGATGGTAAGCGGGGGAAGATGTTACCGTTTGAAAATATCAAAAAGTAGGCGTCAGATATTGTCATGTGTTTGTATGATGAATCATTGGGCCAATATTGAGTGTGGAAAGATGTAGTTGGCTACAGTTACCTCATTTTCTACATCTGAGAAGAATAAAAGCAAGATAAGAACAAAGTTTTTGTTGCAAAATGTTTCTAGAATCATTTTAAAACCAAAAGTTAAAATAGAATTTATTAAAAATTGCGGAATTAATGTGTGACGTAGTTAAGGTTCTAAAGTTTCCATTGTGAGCTACCGCCGATCCCGATCAGACATGCTAGAACACATACAACATAGGCATCTTACTCTGACAAATGGAAAAGATGCCACATTTTTCATGGGGTAACATGCCTATTTTTTGTTAATTGAATTCCAATATGCCTATTTTTAATAAATTTTTGTTCTCATTTTATTGCAGGATATGCATAGAAATTATATAAGAACTTCTCAAAAAGGTTTTTGGACTGAAAAAAGCTTTCAGCTAGCTATAGAGGATGTTAGAATAGGCGGAAACTTAACAATACTTATACTGCGCTGTTATACTTACTATAAAGTACTTTTTACTACATATGCAATCAATTAAATTTGGTTAAGATATTCGAAAATTAATTTTATGCAATTATATTTGTTATCTTACCCTAATGGCATTTGGCATCTCACCCGGATACTTGGGGTGAGATGCCTAAAATGCCAGACAGAAAAAAAGTCGTCATTGCAAACACAATATACAATTATTTTTCATATACCCCAAAGTTTTATTTGAAAAACATGCTCAAGAATATATTTTCGTTAGAGGCCTCCAAAACCCAAATTATTGCTATACTTTCCTTCATAAGCATAAATGTTATGTATAGTGATTCAGGGGAAGATGCCTAACTTTATTTCCCCCAAACATATTTATGTAGCTAAAATTAGTTTTAACTAAAATCAAAACATGTATAGCAGTAAATTAACTAGACAAAACCCGTTTTGTCTAGTTAATTTACTGCTAAACCCGTTTTATCTAGTTAAAACTATAATTTACTGCTAGTCAAAAATGAATTTGAGTTAAAGCTAGTTTTAACTAGACAAAACAGGTTTTAACAAAGACAGCCAGTATAAACTAGTTTCAACTAGTTAAAATGCATTCTAACTAAAAATGGGTTTTGACTAACATATATAAAAAATATGATTAGAATGAATAATACAAATATTCCTTGTCAACTGCTGGGCTTATGCTCAAAAGAAAAAAAGTCAGTAAACTGCAGTCCTTGAAGCAAAGTCCATAGACAATAAGGGAAGGAGGATAACCGTGATACTGAATACATATTCTATAACAAAACACTTCCATTTTACATCAAAAACAACAGTATAACAAACTTTTGTAAGCCAAGCAGTGGCGTAGCTAGGGGGTGCGATAGGTGCGGTCCGCACCGAGCCCCTGGAAAGCGATAGGTCCATGGGGGCCCCAAAATCACAAGAAAAAAACTCGAAAAATTTTTCACAGCAATCAGAACAAAGCAAAATTTGGCATTTGGATGCTTGAGCTGGGACCCCTATTACACAGGAAAACCAGCAACTCAACAGTAATCTAGTTATACACTATATAAACCACTACACAAAATATTTTAGTCTGTTTAAGTAAACAAAACAAAAAAATACCTAATGCATCATTCATCAAACGAAAGAAATTGAACGTCTAAACACAATGTTTTTAACGGAATAAATAAATTCAAAAACCGAAATTTATAGAAAAAATTACTTGTTTTCGTTTGGACGTTTCCGATTACCATCACAGAAAAAGGACACCCCTGCCGAAAAATTTTTTCGGGGGCCCACAAATCTGGTTTTGCACTGGGCCCTGAGAACTGTAGCTACACCACTGAAGCCAAGAAAGCTTTTCAAACTTGTTGAGAAGCATTACAACTCAGACTTCAATAGACTTAACTTTTCTGAAGAGTTTTTTTGAATTTTTTTATAAGATACAATCTTCCAACTCTTGTTGAAAGTTCAAAAATGCACTTAGTGACTGATCAATACTTATAAAATAATCAGTAAGATCTATTTATTTATTAACAAATTCATTAATTAAAAACTTTTATTTGCAAAGAAAACAACTTTTTTCATCACTATTTCTTTTTAATCTTATTCATTAAACATACAGGGGGTTATATTTTGCTGGAAATAATTTGAAAGCCATGTTGTAATAAAAAATTAGTTCGTTGAAGTTCGTATTATACACAACGGTGAGGTAAGGAGGGAGTTTCATTGGGTAGTTTTGTGATGTGAAAAAAGTGAAAATGGATGCAATTTACTAAGTGTATACTTTGGTATGCAAAGTTTGAGTATGCGATAGCTGTTAAAAAATGAAAAAATTCATATGTTTATGGTTTCAGGAAGCCACCTAAATATGATTGTATAATGTAATGATACAGCACATTTGAAAAAAAAAAGAAAAAAAAAGGATTAATCATGAAGCCCCACTTCAGTCATCATAAGCATGATCCTGAGAGAGAAGTTTGTTCCTTCTGAATTGGTGCATAGCCTAAGAAAAAGTATGACTACTGAAGTTAACACTGCTGCCATGTGTCAATGCATTGTTTGATGCTACTTTGCACATACTAAGCAATACAGGTACATCTTCAGAAAATGTTATTTCTGAATATCTTTTTTACTTGGGCTCCAGATTTTTCTATTCTTGCTCATATGGCACTTCTCATAGATTGCATCCCTGTATACTACACTATGGCAAGGTTAGCTGAGAATAAAAAGCATTTTTAAACAAAATTCATAAAACTGATCATGTAAAAAAAAAAATGAATTTAAAAAGAATATATGTTATGCTAAATTCTTTTAATCTATATTGTATATAATATAGATATCCTGATCTGTGAATTTCTTAAGGCAAATATCTGACTGAGCCAGCTCGGTTATGGTATATCATTTCTAAGCATAAATTTAATAAGAAAATATTAAATATGAAAAACTCATCGAAAGAAGAGACAATTACAAAAATAAAGTAATATACCATATTATTACAAAGTATACACATTTACTGCATCATTAAGGTGTTCAATAAAAATTGTTTAGAAAGCATTTGAATTTATTAACAAAAAACAATTACCTGAAAATCAAAGGGCATATAGAATAAACAGTATTATAGTAGTATAATTGCAGAGTAAATAAAGCTTTAGAGGAAGTTTCTCATGACAACAAATACATTATTCCTTTGACTGATAAAATTTTTGAAGCATTTTGGAATTCTTAGCTGTATGGTATTTGTAAAGCAAATACAATAATACAGAATAAAGTGGATTTAAAACCATGAAGATTTCTACTTTATGATTCAATAGAATTTAACACTGTTCTAAAAGTTTTTAAGGATTATTATATAACTGGATTTGAAAAAAGTATTAAATCAGCATCTAGATTCTACAAGAAATTAAATATTACCAGCGTTTGAAATAAAATAAAAAATATTAAAGAAAAGAAATATTTGATTATGAAGGCAGTGATCAAATGAAAGATGAGACCAAAGATAAAATTATGAACATAATGGACACTGCCCTTATGAGTTTGGAAGACTTTGCAGACTATAGAATCCAAAAATATCATAAATTTCATAAAGAAAGTGTTGCAGTGGTGCCCATTGATGTTGTCTGAATAAATATGAAAATATAATATTAGTAAATTAAAAAAATGCTAGTTTAATAAAAAATTGCAACAAACTTCAATTATTCTTATAGAACAGTTCTTTTTCAGATAAAGACAAGATTTATGTAAAGAATTAAACTTTTTACTAAAAAGTTGGAACAAAAAAAATTATTTTTAAATACTATTATCTGAACAAACTAGATAACATCTACAAATAATTTATTACTAGAAATAATGCTAGCATCTCCAATTTAATAGGCTTCAACAAAATATTAAATTTAATTTTGGCCTATAAAAACTGCAAAGAAATTATGTGCAATCCATAATGAGCCAGCAGCATTTGGCATTAAGCACCATACATTATCAATAAAAAACAAAATTACCTAATGAAATATACTTTTTACATCTGCTAGATTTTTCAGAGCAAAGAATCATATTAAAACTAATACTTTTTATTCCAGGAACACAATGTCAAATAGCCCTTGCCTTATTTTTGCAAAATTTATTCAAAATTAAAAATTTAATTTAAACTTTTGTAATATTATTAATTATTTTCCCTGTGAACCTTGTAATTCCTTTTTGTCCCAGGCAAGCAATAACTCCAGCCAGCCCTTACTAAGCACTGCACTACTATTTAATATTTAACAGGCTGCTGAGGTCTTATTACAAGTCTTCTATATAGCAAAAGACTGGGTATTGGAAGCTACAGATAATTCTCAAACAGCTGCAAGTTGTCAATCTATCTTTAGTAGTCTAATCTTGGCATAACAATCCTTTACATAAACAATACTAGCTGGATATTCAGATAGCCTAAAGGCATCAGCCTTCTGTTCTCGGGAATCCAATTCATGTCTGCTTGCTTAAGCAGAGCTCACTTAGTGCTCACAGGGCAGAAAGAAAAAGCTTACATATATGAAACTTTTATAACTTTGATTATTAAATAAATAATAATAATAATTAAAAAATTTATTTAAAGAATAAAATCAAATGGTAACACAAAATAAAATGCAGTTATTTAAAGTAATAGGGTGTAAATTAATAATATTAAATAGTAAATATTTTAAAAGCTTAGGCAAATGTGATTAATTTGTGAAGTTGCTGACGAGGCTGTCTTTGTCAGAATAGTCGCGCGGTCACGACTATCATGTGGGAGCAGAAAAATTTTCAGTCAGGCTTTCCATCATTAACCCATTTAATAAATATAAAAATTTCTCTTACAACAATTCTCATAAGGCATAACAACTCAAGGAGTAGGAAACAAGTCTGCACTAAAAGTCCAAATGTTCTGTCTGTCATTTTTCTCCTCCTTGCAATGACGATGTGAAGAGTGATGGCCCTGGGGCACACAGCATGGCATCGAACAATGTCTTCCGGTGAATAGGTGGACCTAGGTAAATTAGGATGAGACGGGAGATAGAAGGTAAATTCCAGGATGTCGAAAAATCTTTCGTTGATGAACTGCATGAACACTAAATTCCTGGAAGGGCACACTACAAATCAAGATTATCATGTCCTTGAATCATGCATTTTTATATTTTTCACCTCCCATTCTGCCTTTTGATTGGCCTCCCCTTGTCACCTGGTGACAATTTGAAACCTTGCAGAGGGCACTAGAGAGGTCAACTTTGTGACTAAACATGATTCTTCTTTAAGTATGTTTCCTTCGACTTTGGTCTTTTCCGCACAATTTGTTGTTTGTATTAAATTTTATATAAATAAACCTTCTTTGTTCAAACAAGACCTTTAATTCTTCCTTTGTTCATTTATGAAAAAGGAGATCTTTAATTTCTCGTTTGATTGTCAATATTCAGAACGCAAAATTGACTACCATGTGGACCTCACAAATTCAACCAACTCAACCACTCAGAAAATACAGTATTCTACGAAATGAGGGTTGAACTTTGCAATTCATGCTGTATAAAATGTCAATCAACTATTATGGAGTTTTTGGATTTTTCTGATAATATACATACGACACCCATTTCAAGTGTACCATTGTGTTTCTGCAGAACTTGCTTCTACTGAAAAACTGTGAAGTGACTAAGTAAATAAATCTATATTGGTCTCATTGAATGATTATATTTATAAATTCAAATTCTACAACCAAACTTTTTTTAAATGTTCAACTTCTTCAATCCCACAATGGATTTTATGTTCAATTAGAAAAAAATTGAAGACAAAATCCATGAAAGATTTGATTTTATTATTTATATTTCATTTGTTATAGATTTTCTAATATTAAGCTAACTTTAATGTATATGCTGTGAAGTACTGACAATACAAAATGGCAAATCCAATTTCTTTGAACATGTAAGTTTAAAGTAACAGTAATACGATATTGCAATGTCATAATAGTGTAAGCTTAAACATTTTAGTTTCATTTGATAATATTTAAAATACTGTGTTAAACTGTTAAACTATCATTTAAAACAAAATTTTATTGTTTTCTAATTGTACTAAACCAAATTAGTTCAATTAAAGTACTATATTAAATACATTTAACTGTCAATTTTACAATGTTATCAAGACTGTTTTACTGATATATTAAACAACAGAACTTTATTGTAGCTTTCATAAGTTATACTTTGTTTTTAAAATCTAAATATTTTTACAAACTAAAACAGTAAAATAGGAAATGAAATTTTTCAATATTCATTATAATTCATTACATTTACTACATAAAATTCTTTAAAATTGAACAAAAAAAAAAAAAATCATAAATTTTATAATCTAGTCAAAGTATAAAATAAACTTTTATCAAATCATTGTGAAATATAATTCTGACTGAGAAATATCCGGTGTATAATTACAGATATACAACTGAGATGACTCATGGGTTTTTTTTATAATAATAATAAATTTGAATGAAATCTTTATTGAACTATATTATCTGTTTTTCAGACATTTAACCATTCATGTTATGACTATATTAACTTTTATAGAGATATAAATAAAACCTGAGGATTTATCACTATTTCCAAAATATTAATATGCGAATATCTATATTTCTAGCAGACAAATATTGCAGCATTATAAATTTAATCACCAGGAAGTTGACACTAAGTCTTAAAAAAATGCAAGTTATAATTATCTAAATTCAGATTACATGTACTGTACATGTGTGTGGGGATTTATATATGATCAAATGTAATTTAAGACTACAATGTTAAACTAATTTCTCCAATATGGCACACATTGTGACATAATATAATATTGTTTAACTAGAAATTTTCTTTCTTACTGTTACTTGTATTGAATTTAATAAAAATTAGGCACAAGGTATTTAATATTAATTTAAATAATTTTATAAAAAAGGTGAGCATAAAAATCTATAAAAAGATGACATTAAAATTCTTACAGGAATTAAAAAAAGTAAATAGATTATATATAAACTAAATTTGAAATACAAAGTTAATTTTATATAATGCTCATTCAAGAATATTGCCAACAGTAGTAAGTGAACAACAATTAAAGTTAGATTTTTGGTAAATTATTTATTTAACATAATGCTAAATGATTTTTGTTAGAAGTATTTTATTGAAAACAGTTAACTATTTCTAAAATTCATACAACAAAATTATATTTTTTATAAATTCTGTATTAAATTATTTTACATAAACAAATAAGAACCTTCAAAAGTTTATATATATTTTTTAATTTTGTAAAGAAAAAATATTTAAACTTGTTCTGGAGGAGGGGGAAAAAAACAACACTGAATTTGTGTATTAATATTGTTTTTATAATTAAAAAAATGTAATTCAAAATCTAAAAGAATCTATTCTATTAATATTTTAAAAATTAAGTTAAGTTGATGAAAAATTTTCTAAATATCTTTCATATATTTTCATTATATAATTCTTAATTAAAAAAAAAAAGTAGTTCTGTTTACACAAAAGCTAAGTTTAAAAAAAAAAAAAAACACTAATCTGTAATTTCTTTTATTAAAAAAAGTTTGATAATAAAATCAAATTATATTCACGAGAAAAATTTGCAATTCCCATTATTTTAAGTGGAATTGTTATGTCAAATGATCAAAAATTAATTTTTTCCAAATAAATATAAAACTGAAGATTACTTTCAATAACGAAATATATTTATTATAGCATATATTTCTTGTTTACTAAGTTCACTGAACATTTACATTAATAGAACTTTAATTAATGTTAATATAGGAAACAAACATTTAAACATATTGTAAACATTTTTTTTGTCTAAGTACCGTATATCTTGGTAGATAAGACAATAGTTGAATCATAAAAAAAGGCCCCAAAAATCCGGGAGTCTTATAGGACCGATACAAAAAATTAAATTGAAATTTATATAAATTAAAACCATTATAAAAAAAACTGACAAACCATAATTATTTACTAATAGAGAGTAGGGTATGTGCACAAAATAGAATAGCCCATACAATGTTTTCGTGAATAGTCAAGGTCACTACCTGAATGATGAATCAGTGCGAATCAAGGACTATATACAAGGATAGCCCAATCCCACTCTACAATGTTAGCCAGGAATGCAAAGTTAGTGATGTCAGCATGAGACCTGACCTCTTTGTTTACATATAGCAGCATGTGCACGTGTTAGTTTTTGCTTTAATATTCATCCAATTTTGTTATTAACGAAGTGATTTATTTTAATATTTCTGTAATTGTTTATTTGACTAAGTTGTTTATACGTTGATTTAAATATAAAAGTCATTAAATATTTAAAGCTATATTTTTATGTTTAGGTGAAGGACAAAATGCCGGTTACTAGGTATGCTGTGTATGGTTGCAATAACAACCTTCTTGCAGTAAAAGCTAAAAGGAGAAAATGTAATGTTTCACATGTTTCCTAGACAAAAAGACTTAATTTCTAAAAGCATTAGGTCTGAATGGATTAATCGTTGCAAAAGGGGCAATAAATTTAATCCACATACAAGTAGACTAAATTCTGTTCATTTTGTTCAAAGTGATTATGAAAGATTTACAAAATGAATTGGTGGGTAAGTCATAAGTACAGTTCATTCATATGAAATTACTTGTTTTTGTGCATGAATGTTTAATTTGCTTGTTTTAGTATAAAACTGTAGAATATTTTCTATTTCAGGTTTACCAGTTAAAAAGATTCTGAAGAAAACAGCTATCCCTACATTAAATCTTCCCGATAGAATGAACCCAACAGTTACGAAACGAGAAAGAAGTTCAAAAAGAAAACAAAAAGAAGTTAATGATCTTTTAACAAATAATGGTAACAATAGTAACAATCTTCAAGATGAATATCATTGTGAAATTAAATATAAGAAGCTCTTAGAAGAATATAATGTTTTAAAATCAAATATGAAAAATTGAAAGAAGATTATAAGAAAAGAATAAAAATATCAAATGGTTTATTACGATATTACAAAAGAAGAAATATCTATCGTCCAAATCTACAAAAATCTAACCAGATAACTACAGATTTGTTGACACAGGTCTTTACAAAAAATCAAATTTCATTACTATCAAAAAAGAAAAAACGAGTTAACTGGAACACAGAAGATATGTCAATAGCCTTAACATTAAGGTATTACAGCAAAAAATGCTACTTATATTTAAAAAATAAACTGCATTATCCTTTGCCATGTGTATTGTCTTTAAAGAAATGGGCATCTCAAGTAAATTTATGACAAGGAATATTAAAAAATGTCTTATTACTGTTGAAATTGGCTGGAGAAAATTGTACACCTTTTGAAAAAACAGTGGTGCTTTCATTTGATGAAGTGAAAATTAAGGGAGTTGAAGAGTATGACGTCTCTGCAGATGAAGTTCTAGGACCTTACAATCAAATGCAAGTCATCATGATAACAGGTCTTTTTTCAAATTGGAAGCAACCTGTTTATATCGAGTTTGATCAAAAAATGACAAGAGAGATACTTTTAAAAATAATAGAACAACTTTATTTACTATCATATAATGTAGTAGCTTGCGTCAGTGACTGTAGTTGCAGTAACATAAGTTTATGGAAAGAAATGTGAATATCAATGAAACATTTTTCCTTCATCCATATATAAAAAATCATGTATATATATTTGCAGATGCTCCTCATTTACTGAAATTATTGCAAAACTGGCTCATTGATGTAGGTTTTAAGTTTGAAGACGGTTCTGTAATAAATAAAACTCCATTGCAAGCCCTAATTTCTATTACCGATACCAAAGTGAATTAGTGTTGGAAAATTAATGAAAAACATTTAAACTGTCAAAAAAGCCAGTGCCAAAATGTTAAATTGGCAGCTCAGATTTTATCAAATACCGTAGCTACAGCTCTTTTACACTACCTTCCCGGTACAGACAAGAAAATGGCAGAGAGATCGGGTAATTTTATTAGAGACGTAAATATGTGGTTCGACATTTTTAATAGCTATGCACCAAAAGGTTCTCTTCCAAGCAAAAATGGATATGGTGTAGACTTGGAATTACAAGAACATTTAAATAAAATGATAAAAATGATCTCGACAATGGGAGCAAGTGAAAACATGACCTCCAAATTTTCCAGAAAGGAATGATAATCTCAATGAAATTGCTAATTGATCTTTTTCATCTGCATAAAATACATCTGCACTCACAAGTTAAATCAAGATTGTCTAGAAAACTTTTTTTTTCAAATTAGAAGCCGGGGTCCTAATGAACATCCAAGCCCATTGAATGCTATATATAGGATTAGATTGATTATTTTAAGTATTTTAGAGTCAAAAGTAATACTACAGATCAAACACAAGAGGAATATACACCCAAAGTTTTAGAGAAAGCACATGTAGAAAGTATCAAGTGAAATACAGACCAATATACTGAATGTAAAACTACTTTTTCTTCAAATATATCTTCAGGAAACTCTTCATGCAATCCGGACTTTAACACAATCTCTGAAGAAACTTTCTCACAATGCACTCAAGTATATAGCAGGATATCTTGCCTGTAAATATAAAGAAAAACTCCCAAACTTGGGTAATTCCACTAGCAAAATTAAAAATTATCACAACTATTGCATTCCATTGTGGGTGCAGCATTTATCTTATGGAGAGCTTATCAAACCCACTGATGAATGGCTAGCAAAAGTTATAGAATGGAATAAATATTTCGAAATATATCACGATGAATCATAAAAAAGGCCACGGAGTTGTACAGAATTTGTCAGTGGAAATATCAAAACAAGTTTTACCTTTTTCTTTAATAAAAGATTTTTGTAAATTAAGAACTATAATAAGAATTAATTATAGAAACTTTAAACAAGAAAAATGTAAAATATTGAAAAGATTGCCTTCTGAAAATGGTGATTGTCAAAAAAAATTTTAAAAGTTAAGTAAGATAACCACATAATAAAAAATATAGCTCATTAATTTATTAAATACGTATTAGACAAAAGACTTGTAAATTTATTTACGTACACTTATTAAATCCGAAAATTCTATAGTAGTTTACAGTTAGTAGTAATTTAGTAATTAATTAAGAAATGATTTAGTATTTTATCGTATTTTGTTATTTGAAAGCATCTGTCATGTTGAAGTAGAGGGCTTGCTGTGACGTCACGTAGATCCAAGGTCACGCTAACAAATATACGGGATCTGGCTATCCTTGTAGTATATAGTCCTTGAGTGCAAATGCTTGCAACAATCACAAGGCAGTGCTGTCAGATGCAAGAAAATAAATTTGTTTATTTGAAAAATTACAAATAGGACATAATTCCGTATACGCTATACAGTATTGTTATTCAGATGATGATCGCTGATCTAAACTAAATTCATAGGCCGTTGATAGTTTGGGGTCATCTTATAGGACAGATAAGCTAAAACTATAAAACTTTGACAAAAATTTATACCTCATCTTATCTGCCAAGATATATGGTATTTACAATAATCCAGATAAAGCTCAATATATGAAAAAGGTTCATAAATATGTCTAACATAGTTTTGAAATGAAATTGTTAACAAAGCTGTAGTAAAATTTCCTTTCATACAATTAAAAATTAAAATACAATGGAAATTATTCCTTAAACTGTGTATAAATGCATGCATATGTAATTAATGTGCACTATATATATAATTACTATATTGTTGATATTGTTAACTAAAATTTCAAATTACTACTATATTAGAGAACTATATCATCATCATCGCTCCTTCTCCTGTGCCATTGCCATATTTGTGCAGTGCTGTTCTTGGAGGTGTATATTAGGGTTTCTCATTTCCTGGTCTTTTGCTTGTCCTGGGATTCCAGAATAAAATTAATTATTTTTAAGATACACAAAATATCTTGAAATCAAATGATTAAAAAATTGAAAAATAATTATAAGTAATTTAATACATTCTGTAACCTCCAAAATCATTAATAATGCTGTGTAAGATATATATTAAAAATTACCTTTGAATTATGTAGAAATGTTCACAAGTAGAAAAAAAATTATTAAAGTTTGCTGGAAACTGCACACAACAAAAATGCCTTTGAATTGAGTTGAAAATTAAAAAAAAAAAACTTTGATCAAACTTCTAACTTAGAAAGTAATTTTTGTTTTCTTTAAATAAAATATAAAAATTTACAATATTTTGTATTATAAGATTTTAAAAAGCAAAGATCATCAATACTCCGATCACTCAATCTAATTCTTATTTTAGTAATGAAAAGTCTTGCTACAGAGAATGCCTTTTCCGATTCAATTGATGTGGGTGGAATCGTTTTTAATACATTCAAGAGAAGACAAATATGTGTTTTTCACCTGTATCCTGAAAGATTTCTGGTTCGTTTTTGAGATTGTAGTACTTCTTTTGTTCTCTAGTATTCCTGATTTGTCTACCTCGACTGCTTTAGTAGAAACATCATAGCCCAATAATTTGACAGTTCATTTGTCTTTAATAATCAGGTTTATG
The DNA here is from genome assembly GCF_030686945.1 of Centruroides vittatus. Lineage (NCBI taxonomy): Eukaryota > Metazoa > Arthropoda > Arachnida > Scorpiones > Buthidae > Centruroides > Centruroides vittatus. The sequence goes on from NW_027122171.1 coordinate 1,065,448, forward strand.
AAGAAAAACTTTATACTTGAACACTTCGTACTTGTTTGTATCCTTGCCCAATTTGCACAACCTGACGTTATGCAGTTATTGAAGCTACTGAGCATGGTTAAAAATTAAGACAGCATAAGCACAATTATTCCAGATATTACAGGTTCTGACAAGTAAAGAATTTTCAGAGTCCTGCCACAAATAAGCCACATGTTAATTATTGACCATTTGTGACATGCCATAATAAGCAAAAAATTAAAAAAAACTAATAAGTAGGTTTAAAATTAATAAATACAGATGTATTCTGACAGTTTATGAGTTAATTATACTTTCTATTTGCAAAATTTTTGACTTTAACATAAGAGAAAAGTGAATTTAAGAAATTTGCAGGATTTCCCAGGATAAGAAAAATTTTGTGGGTAAAAAAAAAAAACAACTGGGATCCCATTTGAGAAACCCTAGTGTATATAGTTTAGCTTTCATCTGAACATTTATCACATTTGGAAGATGGCAAAACAAGCAGTTTACTTTCCTGGCTCTGTTATATCCAATTGATTTTATATATATATAAAAAATCAGAGAAAAAACTACGGGAACATTTTTGGACTTGGAACTTTGAAACATTGATAATAAAAAAAACATACGAGCTGAATAATTCCCATGACTTTTGTCATAAATTTCTGAAAGTTTACAGAAGGGAGATTTTAGTAAAAATCAATTCTCTGGTATACAGCTTTAGTAGTTAAAGGTTGAGGGGATTGTGAATCATATCTCCAGTAGAGTCAGACTCGTAATAAAGATTTTACTTGGTATTAACATTTACAATTTTTTTTATAAAATTCCTTTCTACCCTCAAAATTAGGCCTTTATACATATTTAGTTGTTATAAAATGGCAAAAGTTTTTTATAACAAAATCTCATAAATAAATTTGTCTGTGGCACCATTATATATGTTTAATAATACAAAATTTATTTTAAGGTCTCATAACAGCAAGGAAAGTTACACAACTCATTGTTGGATTTTTTAATAGTTATTTAACAACTCTTGCTACTCAAGATGCCAAATGGTACTGTACAGAAGTAAAATTTTAATGTATAGTGGAGTAGATCTGTATGAAGATAACTTGAATTTGTTTGTAGAAGACTGTAGTTCATGGCCAAAGATAGAATATGGTAACTGTTCTGCAGAAACCTAGGGTTCCACCAATAAAATCTGGAGTCTAGTGATGTATGAATGTGCAGTGTCTATTTGGGATGCAAGGCATAAAAAAGGTGATTGTAATCTTAGATTGACTCCTTTTAAGACATCCTATATATGTGCTAGTTATTTGAAGCTTTATAAACAGCAAGGACTGATTTATCGGTAATGGAACAAACCAAAATCACGATAAAATGTTTGAGAAGATAACAAACCATAAAAACAGTACAACTTAACCTAAAGCTAGAAGATCATTTTTAAAAATAACCTTAAAAGAATCCACCATATAAATAATAATACAAACATTAAATATACTTTAATTTAATTTGCCAATACTTGCAGCACAAGCCTATTGAATCTAATAATGGGAGTGGCCAGTCAGATGCCACTGGTATGGTACTGTACATACTACACTACTAGTGACTTGTGTCAGACGAGCATCATGTGTTGCCAAAGGGTTAAATCATTATTGCAACAGGTAGCATATAGCACTTGTCTGCACAGAATAAAAAGTGTTACCCTATGAAAAGTAAGCATTTAATTTTCACTCATCTAACAACTTGTACCATTCAGAAATGAAAAACTCTTTTCTTAATTCTAATAAGTGCCCTCCAGTAGCTGAGTGGATACAGCCACCAAACACCAGTAGTCAGTCGTGGGTTTGGGCATGGCTGACAAACTGGTCACGTGAAGTTTTCCAGGTTTTATTTGCGTTAGTAACATCTAAATAGAGTCCAGCTTCCCATAAATTCCTGAGATGAATCCCCCCCTCGGCAGATCACTCACATGTTGCATTGCTGTAACCAAACAAACCAAACTAATTCTAACGAGCAATTATTTATTGCGACATTGTCACAATGCTGGGCTGCAATTTTTTGTCACAATATTCACAATTCTTTTAGTGGTGGTCTTGCTCCTATACATCATATTTCTCTTGTTAGCAATAGAGTTGTGTTGGTCATATATCTAAGTCCATTTGGGGAAAAATTTTGAATCAAAGTAACATAACTTCTGGTCCAAACTGAAGTTCTTATATAGTTAATCTGGACCTCCTGATCCTAATTGTCTGGTCTGCTTTCTATGTCTGGTCTCAACGTTCATCTATCCAACTCCTTTCTCAAGATTTAGGAAGGACAGACAACAGGACAACAGTCAGAATTTATAGGTCTACAATTTTTTCAAATTTCAGCCCAATAATTTTTCTATAAATGCAATATTTACAAGAACATACTTTCCACAGTTTATATTTTTGCAACAGATTGTATAAACACTATTACCACATAAAAAGAATATAACAAACATCACAAATCCAAATGAATGTGTGTGTGTGTGTGTGTGTAGAAATATGCCCGATCATTCAGGTGATCATTGGATGTTTCTACACACACAAGAAAATTATTCTGGCATTTTTATGAAAAATTTTTTTTATTTAAACAAGTCATATGAAGTCTTTTGGATGTTAAGGTTAGCAACTTCAAATCACAATGTGGGCCATCACAACCACTGATCACTTTTCAAATATTAACAATAGACCAGTATTAATTATCATCATTTACCACTCTGTTTTTCAGGTCAGCAAGTACTTTTGGTCGAATTACTTTAACCTCCTCCTGCAACACCCCTGTTTTTCTATCAGACCAGTAGTATGATGGTGTTCGAATAGGAAAGTACATAATACAAGATTACCAGCCCACACGAAATATGTTTGTACCTTGAAAACCACTTGAAAGTTTAAATATTTGGTCTGTTTTTTGTGAAATTTGATTTATTGGCAGATTACCATTGGCATCATATTTTTTCCTAATATTAACTCTAAGAAACTACCATTCACTTTCAGCTGTGAATGGTAGTTTCTTAGAGTTACTATTAGGAAAAATATGACATCTTAAAGTTTTTAATTGGTATCTACTTGACCAATGAAATTCTGCTTTTTTATACTATCTAAGTATCACCATAAACATGACAATAGCAGACTGAAATAACTAAACTCTTTATATGGTTTTTGTTTTAATGTTTGTAGTTATATAAAATCAAATACTATAATATAACAAAAGGTTATCTTAACGTAAGGGTTTATCACACCGAGCAACCAATCTAACACATTTTAAAAATTCTTTATTCCTCTACTGTACACAACTTAAAGAATTTTTAAGATGTGTTAGATTGGTCATTTGGCATAATACTTTGTAGTTATATTATCTTATAATATTTGATTTATATAATAAAAGGGTTAGAAGTATGAAATAATCTAATAATCTTAATCTTTGTTGTTATTTTTGCCAGGGCAATGCCAGACTCATCTGCTAGTTTATCATTAAATGGAAGCCTAACCACCTACCTATAGCCAAATTACTTTATACATTAGAACCTGGTTAACCAAAAATCGGTCAGGGAAAAAATTTTGACTTCAAGTTAAAAGTTAAGGAATTTGAGATAACCAGTCTGATTTAACATTATACTAGACAACCCTGAGGGGAAAAAAAAATGTCTGAGTAAACCAGGTTCTGCTGTGACAACTGGGTGATGTTCATGTGTTACTTAATTTATTAAGAATACACTATTAAGTTATCAATTCTAAAAATATAAGCTCTGTTAAATTATAATATAAGCTCTAAATTCTTAGACAATAAGATATATTATAATTTTTTTTTTTTTTAAATAAAAATGAAAGTTCTGAATTTCATAATTGGATTATTTTAATCATAACTACAATGTGTAAAATACATAAATTAATACGACTTTCAAAGATTTGACTAAGATCACAGACAATTTATTTACAAATTGAAAGTTGCAAAATACAAGAAAATGAAAATATAGAGTGACTTAAAAGAATGTCTAATCTAAAAGGTTCGTATTAAATTATTTATAAATTTCAAGATTAAAACTAGTAATCGTAAGTGCAATTATGCAATTTAAGTAATGATCAAATCTTTTATACTTAAGAATGTTCTCTAAAAATATGGAAATGTTAAGTGAGGGGGAGGAAATCCAGAGAACAACAGGAATTTGGAATTTCCAATTGAAATCCCTTAATTTTTTCTCCATTTTTTAAATATTTTTTACACAACAACGAGGTGTCACATTATCTTAAATAATACATGAAAAATTAAAATCAAATGATGAAAGCAATTCATAATTAGTAATCTCTGTATAAAAGAAGAATTTAAAATTTAAAAAACATTCAAAACTATGTTTTGAAGACGAAGTGAAGAGTTAAAAATTTACTCATTTAATACTTTTTGAAGTTGAAGCTTCATAAAGCAGAAGTAAAGATTTTAAACAATTAGAGCAATGTAGAAAACAAATCTGATCAGTGGGATTGAAAAAAACTGATTTTTGGGTATACAGTATTAATTTTTTGTGTATATTATAAAAAAAAAAAAAAAAGACTATTTTTCTGTTGAATAAAATATAATCTATATACCTTTTGTTGTTCATTACTCCCACAATCTCACTCATATTGGAAAACTCTCAAGAACTATTACATAACGATTTCAATCAAAAAAAGCAAAATATCCGATCAGCATACATTTACCAAACATTCCATTTGCAATTCATCATTTATATTAAAATTTCTTGTATACTTATATGTATAAAAATAAATTTTACTTAAAAATTTAAAAAGTTTTATGGATTTTTAACCTTTATCGACTGTTGCCTTTTTACGTTTGTAACCGCATTAATCAGAGACAAGGAACCGATACTAAAAGGTATTTAGATGCTAGTATTTATTGTAACTATGCAATAAATACTAGCATCTAAATACCTTAGTATCGGTTCTTCGTCTCAGATTAATGTGGTTACAGACATAAAAAACAACAGTTGACAAATTTTTAACCTCAAAGTTTTAAGAAATCAACAATTGATTTTTTTATATTAAAATTATTCCGACAAAACTCCGCAACTCACCGGCAACAGTTAAGAAAGCAAACTCGGTCATACTGTAAGGAACCGAGTCCGAGCATTATTTTATTTTTTATTATTTTTCATTTTATTATATTTTGTTTGGGCTTATGTTTATTTAGGACGAAGGTTCCCCACCACTCTCTTATTAGTAACGAAAAAAGAAGATAAACCAACTCATGAAAAAACAAGCGCCGTACGAAAAATCTCGCGCACTTGCGCTGCCCAGCGGAAGTAAACAGTCCGCAGAGAAAAAAAAATGGAGGGGGAATCCCCACACTCATTAGCAAAGAAACACTTACTAAATCATAATAACATCCCAGAAAATTGTGCTAAATACTTTGTAAACAGTTTATAAGCTTTTGTCGGAAAATTAAAGCTGCCAGAAAGAAACTTAATGTTAGAAAACTAAGTATGTAAATAAGGGGAGTAACCCAGCTGAGTTGTGACGTCACCTCACAGCATAAAACCAGCACGTCAACCGAAGAAAACAATGCGATTTCCAAATCGAGGTGAATTCCTGGTTGAAGTCCAGATTGAGAATTAGGCGATCCAAGGTGTTAAAGAGGAATTCGATTGACGATAGCGAAAGATTGAGAAAACAGGTTCCTAGTATAGTGAGGTGACGGATAGACGTTTAGTTCTTAAGAGATTCTGTTCATAGTTCCTAAGTATTTGATTTGTCGAATTTTCATAGCTTAACTTAATATTAATTCCCCTAAGTAGCTGAGTTTATTGTCGGGTTGACTTGTTGATTTTCGTTAATAAATTTTGTTTTGGATTATAGACAATTGTACATAGTAAATTCTATTTACTAATTAAAATATATTTGAAACTTTTACTTTGACTTGATATTTTTCGTTATTCTTACTAACTCTTTTCGGTGCACGCGTAAAAGCCCAGGCCTGGCAAACTAATCTCGAATCCGCGTAAAGTACCCGTTAGGTTAACGGAAGTTTTACCGGCCGCAGTTAGTGTCAATTTCCTAAGATACTAAAAATAGTACTTTACAATACCACAGCACCAACATTTCCGTCACATGTTTCCTTTACACAAAACTCCTAACACAACTTGTCTCGAATGCAATTTCCTCCATTTCCATCGTAATATTTTAACTTCCCAAATAATCGACTTACCACGTACCGAACAACATTATTACATTACGGTCGTCACATTAAGAAACATCAAATTTAAAATTCTCCAATATTCCAATTATATAAAAGATTAATGGTTAAGTAACATTAACCATTACCCTAGGTATTGAGATGGCAGCTCGTCTCCTATTCCAGAATGACAGAAGCAAGGAAACAGTGGGGACGCACGTTCTAACCTAACCTATTCTAATAAATTACCATAATTATTAGAATAGGTTAGAACGTGCGTCCCCACTGTTTTCTTTCTTCTGATTGCTGGGATCGGAGACGAGCCACCATCTCGATACCTAGGGTAACATAAACCAGATTAATATTAAAGCTATTTGCATAAACTTGTACAAAAATTATTGAAACACACATTTAAAGTATATTAAAATCAATTAGATTTGTAAATAAAGTAAGTACATTTATAAATAGAAGTAAATTTAAATGCAAAGCAAGTGTCTCACCCTAAAATGACAAGTTCTCCGTAAACTGTCCTCCTTTTTAAACTATGTCCAACCTCATTCTGCACACATCTGTCAAGTATCGATGCACAAGGAGGGGATGGAAGATCCGTGGACGTTGAACAACATTGGTGAACAGATGGGTTATTTCCCAACATGTCTAAACGATGAATAATCATGTCTGTCGCAAACGTTCATCACGTTATATATTGATACATTACAATACAAAAATCTAAGTTTCTTTTTTTTTTTGTTTTTTAAATAGCTTTACAATGATAAAATTTAAATAAATTAGCACGAAATTTAATAAACGTAAATTACCTTATGTATGCATTCCACGATATTTCGAAGGTTAATACCTTTCCATGATATTATCACTTGACTTTCATCGGTACAACTTTTTGTTTTGGTCATCTACATTAATTCATCAATGGCTGCCATATTTTATATATATATTTTTAATTTTTTGTTTTGAGAAATAGTCGGTAGGGGCGGTAGTATCGAGGAAATTATATAAAATATTCGAAATATTACAATGATTATTATTTAAATAAATTCTAGTTTTAATATAATTATTTTATTACATTAAAAATAAATTTGATTAAATATGTATTATATTTTTACGAATAAATAAAGTTTTAATATTATTTGTGATTTACTCATTTTTGACCGCCTGTTTCTTTTTTTTTTTTTTTTTTTTTTTTTTTTTATATTTGTCGCTGTCGCCAAGGCACACCACTTTCGATAACAAATAAAGTCATATTACATACCTGACGAATTATCCCGGAATCGAAAATGTGACGTTGTATCTAATTACCTTCTTTGAATAACCGCAAGTGCTACCGTCCAATGGAATAATATCTTCGCTGCAGAACATTCGTTTACCATTACGGCCGGAAACGGCCTTCGCTAGTATATTGCACTAGCCTCCAAATGTTGACATTTTATTAAAAATGTTTGTCTGCATGCCAGTGACGAATTCCTCGGCTGAAAGGTCTTTTTCTTCTCTAAAAAGAATCAAGGATTTAAGATCGAAGCAGCAAAATAAGCTGAATGTCCTTGCACATTTTTTTTTGCATTAAAGCAGATTTAACAAGATCTGTCGACTTCAACGAAACAATTAAATCGTTTTCATGTACAAAAGCGCGAAAGAAGAAATCCTAGTAGATATTTTAGACGTCTTCAAATTCGATGAAAAGTTTTTTGTAGGTGTTAATGTTAGGCAATTTCATAAGTAGTGTAGTGTAATTTTGAATTAAAAATATAATGTGGTTTAAAAATTATAAAGATTGTTTATGTAGAGTTAGCCGACGGGAGAGAAAGAATGCCACGGCGGTCGAGCGGTCAAACTGTCTTGTGGGAGTGGACGGACTCACTGAGACGGGTTACCATCGAAAACCGTTTAATACACATAGAAATTTCCTTACAGTTTGCTCAGGTTTGATGAGGTAGATCCACACAAAGCGCGAGAATAATTGTCCACGAAAGAGTTCGACAAAAGTTCGTGTCTACGTGATTTGTAGTTCGACGTGGAATGTCCGTGGGCCCCGGGGCGTATGGCACGTCTTTCGGCTGCTTCTCTCGAGGCGAACCGACGATCTGGAGATAGCTATAAGACGGCAAATGTCGATGCTTCCTCCGGGTCCGAAAAGGGGTCTTTTTCCAAGGTTTCGGGAGCACACACGACCAAGAGAGGAAACTCACGCATCCAAACAAGACCAACCGATGTCCTTGAGAAACGATGGGTTTTATATCGTTTTCAAGGGCGTCGCCAGAGGGGGCAGAGGGGCAGTTGCCCCTCCCTAGACATGCGAAAAAAATTATTTAAATGCTAAGTCATTTATTGCCCGATTTATAATTCCCACGCGAAAAACCCAAGAAGATTATGTTTTAATTAAAATAATCTTCTTAAGCTTCTTAAAATTTATGAATCGTTTTTATTTTACCTACATACAATTCATATCCTCTATCAATTTATATCATCTTGCCCCCCCTGGCCCATTGGCTGGCGACGCCCTTGATCGTTTTCCTCCCCAAGTCGCCTCTCCATTGGTCTCTCATTGTCAGCTGGTGCCAATTCGAAACCCAATGGAGGGCGCGGAAGAGGTCATCGTCGCGACAGGACTTGATTCCTCTCTCGTCGCGTTTCTCGAATTCGTTTTTTTCCATTGTTTAAATATTTCAAAAAAACTTCTATTGAACAATGTAGACCTCCAATTTCGTCCCTTTGTGTTGTAAAGGGATATTTTTAAGCTCTTGTTAACATCTCCCATTCGGACCTCCTAGTCAATCCCCGGACGGCCGGATGGCCGAGCGGTCAAGGTGGCAGCCTACCGCTCTGGGGGACCCGGGATCGAATCCGAACGGGTCGAATAATCCCCAGGAATTTTTCGGGGGTGGTCCGTTCGGATATGTCGGGCCCCGTCCCTCACCACCCGGTCGCCCCATTGTGGGCCTGGCCGAACCCATAATGGGCCTACTAAAAAAGGCCCTCTTAGTGCCCACAGGAGTTAAAAAAAAAAAAAAAAGTCAATCCCCGTTCGGGTCCTCACACTTATGTGCTTCAAAAATAAACTATTACATATTAAATTGAAAATTATAAATCAACTTTGAAAGGGAACGGGGCGCAGAATTAATTTTCAAACCGCCACCCGAACTTAGACGTATTCACGTCAAAAAAGAAAAAGGGGCACGATCTACTCGGGCCCTATACCATGCTTTCGACAGTCTTTATTACACTTTAGTAGTCTATATTGTGTAAGGTAGAGGTGGAGAACCTTTTTAAATTGGAAAGCCACATCCTATTGTAAGAGGTTGCGTAAGTATTGTATATGCATTTACTCTATATCCATGGTTCCCAATTAGTGGTACGCGAAATTGCATGAAGGGGTACGCGCAAAAATCTAAAATCGGTCGATTTAAAATTTAAATGCATGAGATCAAGCAATCAAAAAAATAATGGGTGGACCATCAAAAATTCGGCAATTTACAGCATGATGCCGAATGCACAAATTCATTCATTTATAACTAAAAATATTCTCGAAATTTCATTTAAAAAATGCATTTGTGACAATACATAAATGAAATTCTTACGCAAGAAAGAAAAATTGTACAATTAACACAATTTGTGTTCGCGAAATTAACAGACAGAATTAACTTCGAATTTATAATATTAGTGTAGATTAATATGAATTTCTTCTATAAAGGGGTACGCGAGTTTGAGCTCTTTCTTGAAGTGGTACCGTGAAGATCCTAAAATCGCGTCGAAATCGTGATTATTTACAAAATCGCTATGTCGGGGAATTTCGGAAGTTCAACCGGACCTAGAACACGTGTCGGGCAGTAAACTCGACCGAAGTGAAGCACTTATGCTAAAGCAAACGCGACACGGTGATAGACGACGGGGGGGGGATGTCCAACAAGTGAGAGAGGGGCTTTGCCGGGGTGCTTGTATATAAGAGTTGGGATGTATACAATCAAAGAAGAGGAGAAGAGATTTATGGTCAAAGACACCTGTTAGATTAGATCACGTGAGCTCGGGACCGTCTCGGAAGGGGGGCGGGAGGACACAGAACATCTGGACGATCGGTCTAGTCAGATGTCCAAGAGAGGAGAAGGCAAACGGTGTAAATTATGAGGGTAGCTGTCAACGTTCAGGCGCCGTCTCCGGCCGAACTTGGTTTTCGTCTTGCTTAGAAACAATAGACTGACCAATCAGGAAAAGGGGAAAGGGACCCAAGACCAGTGGCGTGCCATGACATTTGATGATAGGGAAGCTGTGTTTCTGTAAGAAGCCGACTTACAGGGGCAATCAAGTAATTGCGCGTCAGAGCCCGTTCGTATTCGTTTGTTCGATAAGCCAGTAAAAACCGTATACTTCTTTAAATGTATTTTTAATAGATTATCTGACGTACTTAATAAATAAGAAAGTTCAATATAATTAGCTCCGTTATTAGATTCAATAAATTCCTACGCCCTCTAAATGCCAATTCTTGCTTTGAGAAAAAACATATAACATCTATTAATTTAGATATATCTATTAATCGTAATTATCTCGTTATAATTTTCAATATTTATTTTATATTGTCTACCAATGTTATATTCTATTCCGCTTTGATTTCCAAATTGCTTCAATTTTACGAAAGAATCGTCATTCGTCATAAATTTTATCGTCAAAATGTCGAAATTTTATTGTTGACGTATTTATATTTAATTTAGGCATTGGTCTTTCTCTTTTAATAATGTTTTCTTTTTCATTATATGGTTTTGAGCCAAAACTTTTTTAAAATAAATTTTTTAATCACTAACCACGATATAAGGGCTAAAATTAAAATTATCAAAAAAACTTACTTGGTAAAACATAATGTGTGATGAATATACATGCCTAGTACAAAAAATTCTTCAATTGTATGAATATGCTTTTAAAAAAACTTATAATTAAATATAACTTTGTGGAGAAATGTACATAAAAATAACAAAATATTCTTTACTTTTTAAATTTTAAAACAATCCACTTAGTGAAATAGCTCCTTACCAGTGGCTAATGAATGGAATCAGAGACGGTCCACGTAGGTGTGTGCGTGCCAAATCCCGAGGGTGCTGATACCGGTCAATGTCAAATGCCTCTTTTGTCGCATCACTAGTATATATCAGAGGACGCGACAGAGTTGTTGTAGATTTTAAACGTTTCTCGCCATAGCTGTAAAAATCTAAATACAGTGGTGCCTCGTATAACGTACGCCTCGAATAACGGACGCTGCGAACAACGGACTTTCTGTTTGGCCGTTACGTAACTCGAGCAACGGACTGGCTGCGAACAACGGACTTTCGGCATAATTGGCGACTGCTCCATGGGTGCGTTAGTGTTTTCCTAACATACTAAACAAACGTAACCGGAGACGTAGTAGCGGAGCTCTGTGTCTCCGCTACTACGGGAGTGCGCTGCTGTTTGTAGGCATTTAGGAACGACGGTAAAAGAAAGATGGCAGCGCTCGCACTATCGATAGTATCGTGATGGAGGAATCTATAATTCTAAAATATGAGCTTTTAAAAGCAAAAGAAGAGTTCCAATTGTAAAATTTACCATAAAATGGATTATTTGTTGAAAGAGCATTCAAAATAGCCACGAAAAAAATTAGAATGCCGGCTACCATTCGAAAAAAATTCGTAAAGACACTTACATCACCGCGTGCACTAACTTGCGCTTTCACAGTTTTTAAATTTTCATTCATAAAACCACATAATGGACCCGAAAACGAAACTATCTGAGCCACGGAAGACGCCATGTTGCTTTTTACCGTAAACTACTGCTACAAGCGGCCGTTTTTGCCGTTCGACGGCGCGCACTCCCACCAGAATTTAGGAACGCGTTCGGCAGGAATTTTTAAATGGATGTCGCTCGCGCAGAGTTACGCGGAGGAATAAAAGAACGCACCCCGTGTTCATTTTTTATGATACAGTACGGTTATTTTATGCTGCGGAACGAATTAGATGTTTTAACATGTATTTCTATGGGAAAATGCGTTTCGTATAACGGACGTTTCACTTAACGAACGTGCACCTGGAACGGATTAAGTACGTTATATGAGGCACCACTGTATGTTAAACTTAACAGATTGTCCGTCGTTCGTTTTCTAACTAATTCGTTTTAGGACTGTGTCCACTGAAATTTCCAAAATTTACAACTTTTCAGGTCACTCTCATTGAACTGGAAAAATTTCTGTTTTTATTACATCTAATATTATGAAGAGATCAGACCCTGCTGTACTCGGCAAGAGATTGGTTCAGTTAAGCTTCTGTTTAAGTAAAATTTCGGTTATTCATCGGAGTTTTATTTATGTTTCTAATTCCCTAATCGCTTAATTATTAAACTACTTAAGTAGAAATAAGTCGAAACCGGTTACTTTGTACTCGAATATCTGTAGTCTTGGGAAAGAAGTGGAAAGAAATTTATGTGACAACCGATACATAAATCGTAAATTTAAGGAAAATAAATTCTAGAGCTTTTTTTGTACCATTGTACGTCTCATTCATTAAATTTGGTTGTAAATGATGCTGCCAAAGTAACTGTTAATTTTTTAACACTGTACTAGAATTGTACACGTTTTTTCTGCATCCCCTTACAGATGGGACATACTAAATTGTAATATCACCGGTTTAACATTGAAATCCGTAAGTAATATAAGATGGGAGAGCGGAATAAACGCAGAATAAATATATCAAATATTTTAATGGATTTTTTTTAAACTACTGTCAACTATACAGAACTATCATAAAAGCATGCCAGTAAATTCCTATCGGTTGGGTTAAGTTATAAATCTAGTCTAGGGTGGGCAATCGTTTTTATAACATGGGCCAGAATAAATTTTACGTTTTTTCCGCGGGCTGTAGTAGTTAATTGACGCCTTCTTGTGACTTGTAATTTTTTTAGTCTGCAAATATGAAATAAATAAATAAAAAGTTAATTACTACATTTATTTCTCTTATCGTTTTCGAAAATTACAAAGAATTGGAAAAATTACTATTAATTAGTTATTTTTCCAATTTAATAATCTATTAAAGATCTCGCGGGCCGGATAGAAACTTTTCGCGAGCCGTAGCTGGCCCGCGGGCCAGCTACGGTTGCCCGCCGTTGATCTAGTCTACTCGTGATTCACATAATCGGTCGAGGGCGGCCGAATATCTAGCAGGCGGCTAACAGCCTACAACCGGTCCGGGATATAAAATTAGCAGCTTTATGTGTGAAGCATCCACCAGCTAAACCGGGTGGCGTTGGTGCTCTGTAAAGCGCATGCGCCAATGCCTATAATCTGGCTGCTTGGAAGTTGACAGGCAAGCGGCTAACAGCCCACAACCGGTCCGGGATATAAAATTAGATGCTTTATGCGTGTGTTGCTTCTACCAGCTAAACTGGGTGAGGTTGGTGCTCTATAAACCGCATGTGCCAATGCCTATATAATCCGGCTGATTGGAAACTGACCCGGTTTCGACACTCCTTCCGCCACTGAATTATTCGAATATACAATAGCAATCTTATCGTTTTTTTCACATGTAGTATAGCAATTTGTAAAAGATACATAATGCAGTTATAATAAAATATTAATTTTAATTAATGCAAAGTACGTTAAAATATGAAAATTTATATTTTATAAAATACAAGGGAAGGCCATTAGGTGAAATCGGCGCTTCCATCGCTTCCAATGACGGCACGCCACTGCCCAAGACCAGAGTCGGTAGATTAACTGGTCTTTCGACTAATAGTTCGAACTTAGCTAGAGCCAATATTTGCCGCTAGTTGGCGCCACTGTTGGCAGAAGAGCCTTGTTCTTGCTTTGGATATACAGCACTCAGTGATTTCGACCTATAATAATTGTTTTTTTTAGCTACATAAAAATGCCAACGTGCTTTGTGCCAGGATGCAAGGCAGGATATAAGTCATCGAACGAGAAGAGACATTTCTTCCGTGTTCCTAGCGATAAGATTGAGAAGTGGATGCGATGCATTCCACGAGACGACAAGAAGCTAACAAGTAAATGTTACGTTTGTGACGTACATTTTGCGAGTAGATTTATTTTAAAAACCTACTCCCATGTTATAAATGGAGAGAAAGTAGAAATTCCACGAGATCGCTGGGCATTAACGTCAGATGCATATCCATCAAACTTCCCTAATTGTCCTAAGTACATTTTTTTTTTTTTTTTTTTTTTTTAACTCTTTCCGCCCTGTGGGCACTAAGAGGGCCTCCTTTTTTAGTAGGCCCATTATGGGTTCGGCCAGGCCCACAATGGGGCGACCGGGTGGTGAGGGACGGGGCCCGACATATCCGAACGGACCACCCCCCGAAAAATTCCTGGGGATTATTCGACCCGTTCGGATTCGATCCCGGGTCCCCCAGAGCGGTAGGCTGCCACTTTACGCTCGGCCATCCTGCCCGTCGTCCTAAGTACATTAGTAAGTCTGTACCTCAAAAACGATCAACGCGATGTCTCACAAGAAATGAAGAACCATCTACGAAGAGATACCGAAAAGTCAATACCAAAGGTAAATATTTATATGTGTGGCCGCCAGCGCCAGAGATCTTGAACACTGCCTGGCAACACTTGCCAACGAGAGTTCGGTGGCAACGTAAAAAATGAGGCGCGAAAGTTCGCGGGTTTTTGCCTGGATGTTGGCCGAGGATGTCGGTGACAGTTCTCACCTTTTTAATAAAGTTTTTTTGTTACTGTTCATGTTTGTCTGCTTAGTTCTAAAGATCAGTAGGATCGAATGACAAAGTGGTGACCCGAACGTGATACGATTAACGAACTACCTGGACTTTCGACTGAATTGGATAGTGAACAACTCTATGTCTTTGAAGGGACATTTTTAACAGGACATGCAGGTATGATCAGTTTCTGAATCGTAAATTCAATAAGACGACTAAGAGTGCGTGACTCGGGCTAAGCCTAATCAAAGACTATCCCGCTTTCCTTCTACCCGCATAGTTAGGCGCCCGAAATGGCGGAACAGAACGAGTTGGAAATCGGACGTGTACAGGCAAAAATGCCTATCTTCACTAAAACCAACATCAAATTATTTTTTGTGCAGCTAGACGCAGCTTTTGCCATTAATCGGATTACAAGTGAGAACACTAAGTACAACTATTTAGTCAATTCCCTGGACGCAGAGATTCTATCTAACGTCAGTGACTTAGTATTTGATCGTCCAGCCGAGGCTCCGTTTACTAAACTCAAAGATCGACTCCTCGAAATTTTTCAGAACTCCGCTGCTAAAGAGGCTAAAATTCTGCTTGAAGATCTGGCGCTAGGGGATCAGAAACCCAGCGTTTTACTCCGTAAAATGAGGGAGCTTTCAGCGGGCAAGATTACCGAAGAATTTCTTAGAAACTTGTGGCTCCAACGTCTCCCCAAAAATATTCAGACAGTTCTGGCTGTTAGCGGTGATGAACTAGACAAGCTAGCCATCCTTGCTGACAAGGTTGCTGAACTTACAGAACCAACCTGATAAAAGACACTCCAAACTGGAAGACAAAGAGAGGTTTTATTTAACAGACTATACAGCGTGAAAGCAGTAACAAAAGAGAAAGGGTAAGAAACACGTGGCAGTGTTGCCGGTGTGTAGACTACATAGCGCACCCTGGTGGTGGAACCCGACATAACAAAAAATTAAATATTTTTCTTTAACACTCCTCCTAAATTTTTACATTTTTGTTACACTCATTACAAACAAGACACAAAGAAAAAAAACTAGGAGACAGGTCCAGAGTGCATAGGAGCGATTTCATTTAAATTTGCAGACTCCTATGCAATTTCTAAAGTACTCAAATTTAATCCGAGATAGTGCGCTCTTTTTATGTGCGATTTTTATTTGTGCGATTTTTTTAATGCGAATTTTTAATTTGTGCGGTATAGTTGGCGACTAGTCTCGTGCGATTCGTCATGTCTTACGTTGACTTATTATAGCTAAATAAACTTATTATAGCATAAATGCACTTATTATACTAATATTATTGCATGAATATGCGAAAAATGAAATAATTTACTTTTTAAGTCAACAAAACACCACCTGGACAAAAATATGTAAAACAGACGATAGACCAGACGATGCAGTCAAGTGCTGACATCTGTTGTCAATAAATTCTATTTCGTACGGTTTTGAGTTATTTTCTATGTGAGACTTTTTTAATGCGGTCCCTGTTGACCGCATAAAAAAAATATTTTTTTAATTGTGTTGCGAAAACTATTATTTACAGCCATTCGTGAAGTTTCGTGAGATTTTTTTAATGCGTTTTTTTTAATGCGGTCCCTATCCCCCGCATAAAAACAGGTTTGACTGTACAGTCAAACCTGTTTTTATGCGCTCTTTTTATGTGCGATTTTTATTTGTGCGATTTTTTTAATGCGAATTTTTAATTTGTGCGGTATAGTTGGCGACTAGTCTCGTGCGATTCGTCATGTCTCACGTTGACTTATTATAGCTAAATAAACTTATTATAGCATAAATGCACTTATTATATTAATATTATTGCACGAATATGCGAAAAATGAAATAATTTACTTTTTAAGTCAACAAAACACCACCTGGACAAAAATATGTAAAACAGAAGATAGACCAGACGATGCAGTTAAGTGCTGACATCTGTTGTCAATAAATTCTATTTCGTACGGTTTTGAGTTATTTTCTATGCGAGACTTTTTTTATGCGGTCCCTGTTGACCGCATAAAAAAAATATTTTTTAATTGTGTTGCGAAAACTATTATTTACAGCCATTCGTGAAGTTTTGCGAGATTTTTTTTAATGCGTTTTTTTTAATGCGGTCCCTATCCCCCGCATAAAAACAGGTTTGACTGTACTCAAATTTAATCCGAGATAGTGGTTTTGTAAATATATCACCCAACTGTTCGTTGCTGTCTATGTGCTCTACCGTTATTTCTGTTCCTATCTTTTCCTTCACAAAGTGGTATTTAACGTCAATATGTTTGGTTCGTTTAGAAGCTTTCTTATCATCTTTAGTAATCATGTGAATTGCACTGTTGTTGTCAACATACATTATTGTAGGTTCCTTACTTAGCATTTTTAGTTCTAATCCGAATTTTCTCATAAACAGCATTTCTCTAATAGCTTCACTGGCAGAAACGTACTCTGCTTCAGCAGTGGATAATGCAACAGTTCTCTGTTTTCTGGAGTGCCACGATACTGCTCCTCCTGAATACATTAGTAAGTATCCTGATGTGGAACGTCTATCCTCCAAGTTTCCAGCAAAGTCTGCATCACTATAAAGAGCTAGTTTTTTGTTGCCATTGTATAAGATTCCATAATCAGTAGTTCCTCTTAAGTATCTTAAAATTCTCTTAGCTTGAATCCAGTGATGGTGTTTTGGATTTTCTACATGTCTACTTAGGTAATTTACAGCAAACGTTATATCCGGTCTACTAATGGTGGACAAATATAGGAGGCCACCTATTAGTTCTCTGTATGGCATACCTTTAGCTTCCTTTGTGTCAGCTGTTTCATCCTTTGATTGTTCAATTGGAGTAAAGGTAGGGTTTGATTCATCCATATTGAACAAACTAAGTAGTTTTTCAATGTATTGGGACTGGCAGATAAAGATAGAACCGTTGGTGTGTTGTTCTATTTCCATTCCAAGATATCTGTTGACTTTTCCCCATGTTATCTCAAATTTTCTGTTTAATTCTTCCATCAATTCTTTCATTGTTTTAAGGTTGTCACCAATCACTAATCCATCATCAACATATAGGACAACTACTACTTTAGATTTCATATTCACAAATACACATGGATCTGATTCTGTAGCTATAAACTTCTTAGATTTAAGGAATTCCGAGAATTTTTCATTCCATTTTCTGGGGGCTTGTTTCAAGCCATATAGACTTTTCTTTAGCAAGTATACTTTGTTTGCTTGACTTGACTTAATAAATCCTTCAGGCTGTGTTATGTAGATTTCCTCCTCTAGGTCACCGTGCAGAAAGGCGGTTTTCACATCAAATTGAAGTAGCTGTCGTTTTTCTTTTGCTGCAAAGGCCAATAAAAATCTGATTGAATCATATTGCGCTACAGGGGAGTAAGTTTCTGTGTAATCGATTCCTTGTTTTTGTTGAAATCCACGCACTACTAAGCGAGCTTTGTACTTCTCGACTGAGCCATCTTTCCTGTATTTAGTGCGAAATACCCATTTGGTTGTTAGAGATCTTTGACCTTCAGGGAGGTCTACTAAGATCCAAGTATTATTTTTATTTAAGGCATTTATTTCCTCTTCCATTGCCTTCTTCCACTTTGGTTGAGTTAAGGCTTCTGAAGCAGATATCTGTTCACAATCTGCAATCATTGCATGATGATCGTACCTTGATGGCAGTTTAATTTCATTCTTACTTCTTAAGTTGTACGTTTTGTTTTTTGTTTGACTTTCTCTATTTTCCTGTTCCGTTTCTTCACATGCTTCTTCTAAAGCTGATTCAGATTCTTCTTCTTCAGTATCGCTTTTAACAAAGATTGAGTTTTCTTCATTAAGATCTAGAGTTACGCTCTCTTCAGTTGGTATTTTATCTGACTGTGAATTTCCAGTTTGTTTTTCATCATTAAATTCCACATCACGAACGATCTGGACATCATCATCTTCGGGAAAGTAGATTCTGAAGCCTTTGGTGTTATATCCATAGCCCACAAACAAACCTTTTTTACTCTTAGCGTCCCACTTTAAACGCTTTTCCTTAGGTACATGGACATGTGCAGTCTCTCCAAACACACGTAATTGACTTATATCTATACTTTTGTTGTACCATACTTCATATGGTGTTTTTCCTTCAACACTACTCCTTCCGGTTAGATTTATAACATGTACAGCTGTGTTTACAGCTTCTGCCCAAAGTGACTTGGATAATCCTCTTGCATGGATCATTGTTCTAGCTGCTTCAACGATTGTTCGCATTTCTCTTTCTATTCTGCCGTTTTGTTGTGGTGAGTATTTACAGGATAACTGATGAACAATTCCTTCTTCTTCTTCGGTTTCTTTGATTAAACGGTTAACTTCTTCTTTACCATTGTCTGTCCTTATTATCTTGACTTTGTAGTTTAAGTTATTTTTGATGTATTTGATGCATTTTCGGATTCTATCTTTGGCTTCATTCTTTCCTTTTAAGAAGTATACAATTCTGAAGTGACTTAGGTCATCTTTTACAAGCAGGAAATAGCGAGCTCCTCCTACAGATTCTGCCTCCATAGGTCCACATAGATCGATGTGTAATAATTCACCTGGTGCTTTTGCTCTTGAAGTACTTAACTTGAAGGGAATTCGATGTTGTTTTCCCTTCATACAGGATTCACAAAAGAAGTCAGGGTCATCTTCGTACTCTATTCCACATTTCTTTAAAATTTCTCGAACTCGTTTAATGTTTTGATGAGCTAATCGTTCATGGAATTTTCTTATGTTTTCCTTCTTCCTGTGTGTTCCAACGAAAGCTGTGTTTTTCAGGTATTTTTCAAAATGCATATAGTATAGCTTTTCTTTCTTTGTTCCGATAGCAAACACTTCATTGTCTCGAACAAGTCTACAACCTCTTTTGTTGTAAATCATACTGAAGCCTCTGTCTGATGCTGAGCTGATTGAGAATAGATTAAACTTCAGATCTGGAACGTATAGGACGTTGTTGAGACTTGATAAAATGTTTGATTTGCCATTGTTAGCTAAAAGTTCGACTTTGCCTGATCCATAAGCTTTCAGATATGATCCGTCACCAATCTTTATCAACTTTGGTTTATCAAATTCTGAATAACTAAGGAACCATTCTTTCTTTGCGCACATGTGATCGCTGGCTCCACTGTCTGCAATCCACGAGTTTTCACTTGGTGCTACCTCCGCCATATTCACACCGATGAATGCTGCTTTCCTTCTATCATTCTTTCTTGTTGTCCTCTTTTCTTTTTCTTTTTGTAGTCTAGCTGGACACTGAGCTATGAAATGACCAATTTTATCACAAAAATGGCATGGAAATCTCTTATTGCTCGACCTGGCTTTGGTATTGTAGATTTTATGAGATGGAAGTGCAACATTGTCCAGTTTTTCTTTGTTGGAGTTATTCTCTGTGAGTCTACTCTCTTCAAGAAGCAGTCTGGATGTTAGATTGTGCAAAGTACGTTCTTTTTCAACGACAGATTCCCAGGCAGTTACAAAGTGTGCATATTCAGGTGGCAGGGAAGAAATTATTTTAGTCATAAGCATGGTTTCAGAGATCTCATCATCTTGTGCCTTCAATTTTGCTACAATATTCTCTAAATCAGAGATATGCGTTCCTAGTCCTTTGGCTTGAAATTCGTAGTCAAAGAATTCCTTTTGTAAAAGATACTTTCCGATAGATGATTTGGGTTCAAATAGACTAGTCAATTTCTTCCACATTTCAGATGCTGTTTTACAACTTATTAGATGGGACAAAACTCTGTCTTCTACAAGAGATACAATAACATCTTGCACTCTTTCGTCTAGTCTCAATCTTTCTTTGTCTGTCGGTGTTTCACGCAACACGTCTATCCATCCTTTGGACCGCATGTGAACTTCTACTCTAAACTTCCATAAGTTCCAGTTTTCAGCACCGTTCAGTTTAGCAATAGTAAAATTATTACTTACAGATTCCATTTTCAGTAAGACGGCTTGATCAATAAAGTTCAGATACTTAATTCTTCAATTAAAAATGACTTGTTCTGACGTGGCCTGGGCCCATAACCTGATAAAAGACACTCCAAACTGGAAGACAAAGAGAGGTTTTATTTAACAGACTATACAGCGTGAAAGCAGTAACAAAAGAGAAAGGGTAAGAAACACGTGGCAGTGTTGCCGGTGTGTAGACTACATAGCGCACCCTGGTGGTGGAACCCGACATAACAAAAATTAAATATTTTTCTTTAACACAACCCAACTGGCCCATTTAGAAGCCGAAATCCCGTAATCAAAAATCTCGAAATGCAGATATTAGAACTCACAACGAAGGTTGCAGAACTTAATGTATCGCGTACTGCTCGTCCCCGTTATCGTAGTAGGGAGAGAAACCGACATGACCCGAATTCGAGGTATCGCATTAGTCCACGCCCTCGAGGAAGAAGCCTCAATCGTCAGGGATATTGTTACTACCATGATAAGTTTGGATCAGCCGCTAGGAAATGTCGTTCGCCGTGTTCCTTCGACCGAACTGCTGATCAGGGAAACGAGCGCAGCCAGCCGCAGTAACGGCCTGTGGGTCCAGCCTGGCTCCTAAATATAGCCGTCTGTTTGTGTATGACAACAAAACGGCCTAAATTTCTTAATTGATTCTGAAGCAGATTTATCGATCATTCCCAATCGCACTAAGAATCAGCCTACAAAGGTTGAATTGTATGCTGCCAACGACTCTAAAATCTCGACGTATGGAACAAAGGTGCTAGAACTTGACCTGAACTTAAGACGTTCTTTTAGATGGGAATTTACCATAGCTGATGTGCAGAAGCCTATAATCGATGCAGACTTTTTGGCCAACTTTGGACTCATTCTCGACATCAGAAACAGATTACTGGTTGACCCCCTGACTTCCCTTACTAACACGAGGAAGATATTATACAGGACCACCTACTTCGGTCAAAACTATAATCAGCAATTCCCCAATGCAGGATATCCTCAAGGACTTTCCACATCTCACTCGTCCTCGACCGTTTTCAGATAAAGTCAGGCACAACACAGTGCATTATATCGAGACACACGGTCCACCCGTATTTGCCAAACCCCGTAGATTGCATCCGGCTCAGCTGCAAGTAGCAAAGCAAGAATTCCAGCACATGATGGAGTTAGGTATATGCAGACCATCAAAGTCCAACTGGGCTTCTCCCCTCCATATGGTGCCGAAGGGCTGTAACGATTGGAGACCTACTGGAGACTATCGTGCCCTGAATAGGATAACTGTTCCCGATCACTATCCAGTGCCACACATCCACGATTTTGGTCAAAGTCTACACGGAGCCCGAATATTTTCCAAGATCGATTTGGTTAGAGCCTTCCATCATATACCAGTTAACCCAGATGATGTGCCAAAGACAGCCATTACAACGCCATTTGGGCTATTTGAATTCGTTTTCCTCCCTTTTGGTCTCTGCAACGCAGCCCAATCATTCCAACGATTCATGCACGAAGTTTTGAAAGGCTTAAACTTTTGTTTTTCATACCTAGATGACATCCTCATTGCTAGCACTTCGTGGGAGGAACATAAGATGCACATGCGGCAAGTGTTTCAACGCCTTGACAAGTACGGTCTGCAAATCAATGCATCCAAGTGTACTTTTGCTGCCCCACATGTATCATTCTTAGGATACATGGTGTCTCCCCACGGCGTTATGCCACTTCCAGAACGTGTATCTGCCATAACTCAACAGAAGCGACCACAGACCCTCAAACAACTGAGAAGGTTCTTAGGCATCTTGAACTTCTATCGTAGGTTCCTACCCCATGCGGCCCATCACCAAGCTCCTTTACACGACCTACTTAAAGGAGCAAAGAAAAACGACCAGCGCGAGATTAAATGGACTGACAATTCGATTCAGGCATTTGAGTCATGTAAGTCACAATTAGCAGATGCCACCTTACTACATCATCCTTCACCAAGTGCTACCCTTGCACTTCACGTCGATGCATCCGATTCTGCTGTGGGCGCTGCCCTTCATCAAGTTACAGCACAAGGTCTCCAGCCACTGGCGTTCTTTTCCCGCAAACTGAGTAACTCTCAGCGTCAGTATTCTGCATACGACCGAGAACTTCTGGCTGTGTATTTGGCTGTGAAACATTTCCGGTTTATGCTGGAAGCACGACAGTTCACCATTTACACAGACCATAAACCATTAACGTTTGCCTTCCAGCAACGACACGATAAGTGTACACCCCGTCAGTTGAGACATCTTGACTTTATAGGACAATTCTCAACAGACATCAGACACATAAAAGGGATCGATAACGTTCCAGCTGATGCTCTTTCCCGTATTGAATCAATTAGTAGCCCATCTATAGATTATAGCAAAATTGCAAAAGACCAACAGCAAGATCCTGAGCTCCAGTCTCTCCTGACTTCAAGTGACTCATCACTTGTACTTAAGAAGTTTAAACTTCCTGATAGTGATGTCGAAATTTACTGTGATGTATCGACAGGTCGCATTCGTCCATACATTCCGCCTAGTTATCGTCGCACTGCTTTCAACACTGTCCATAACCTGTCCCATCCAGGTGTAAGGAGCTCAACAAGATTGGTAAAAGCAAAATTTGTTTGGCCATCCATCAGTAAAGACTGCCAGACATGGTCTCGCACCTGCATTTCTTGTCAACGGTCGAAGATCCAGAGACATGTCGCTAGCCCTTTGGGAACCTTTCCTGTTCCAGACGCTAGATTTTTAAATATTCATATTGACATTGTTGGTCCATTGCCACCTTCCAACGGCTCAACATATTGCCTCACAATCATCGATAGATTTTCTCGTTGGCCTGAAGCAATCCCGTTGCCAGATATAGCAGCTGAAACAGTAGCTTCAGCCCTGTACTCAGGCTGGATATCTCGCTTTGGAGTGCCTGCCCAAATAACATCTGACCAAGGACGGCAATTCGAATCTGGCTTATTTAAATCCCTCACTCAACTTCTTGGTACCCAAAGAGTTAGGACAACAGTATACCATCCAATTGCAAATGGCATTGTTGAACGCTTTCATCGTTCACTTAAAACTGCCATCAAGTGTCACTCTACTGAAAGATGGACGGAAGTGCTACCTACAGTCTTGTTAGGATTGCGAACTGCGCTCCGTGAAGACACCAATACTACCGCGGCTGAGATGCTCTATGGCACCAGCCTCCGACTGCCAGGAGAGTTTTTCGTCCCAGGTTCTCAGGACGTCAATCCATGTTCTTTCGTCGAAAAACTCAGGACGATGATGGCAAACTTAAAACTAGTGCCTGTGGTGCACCACTCCTACCGCAACCCATTTATCCACAAAGAACTGCAGTCATGTTCCCACGTATTTCTTCGTAATGATGCTGTACGGAAGCTCTTGCAGCCTCCATACGATGGACCCTACGAAGTCGTGTCACGTGGTAGCAAGACATTCACTCATGCATAAAGGGAAAAGAAACTGTAGTTTCTATTGATCGACTGAAACCGGCTTTTCTTCTCTCAGCGAGTGAGTCGTACCAGTTACCCCCAACGTCTCCAATGCCAAGACCAGCGCCAACTAAACGTACCACAGACAATCCAGCCCCAACGCGACAAACTACCACACGCTCTGGCCGACATGTATCCTTTCCTTCTCGTTTTGTGTCGCAGACACTGGTGGGGAGTAGCTGTGGCCGCCAGCGCCAGAGATCTTGAACACTGCCTGGCAACACTTGCCAACGAGAGTTGGCTGGCAACGTAAAAAAAGAGGCGCGAAAGTTCGCGGGTTTTTGCCTGGATGTTGGCCGAGGATGTAGGTGACTTTTTAAATACTTTTTAATAAAACTTTTTTGTTACTGTTCATGTTTGTCTGCTTAGTTCTAAAGATCAGTAGGATCGAATGACAAATATGTTTTTTATGTAATCTTAATCCTTAGTGAGCCATGTAACTTTTTGCCCTTGCCTGAGTTGCAGTGGGTCTCTCGGACCCTGTGTTTTAATATAAATTTTTCGATTGGAAGCTGAAAACATCTAGTCTAAGTAAAATCAAATAAAAAAAAACGTTCTAATCTCATGTTGATCGGGCCGAAAAGTTGGAAAAATATAAATTTTTTCAGTATTTTTAAGGAACATTTTATATTTAAAAAATGCTAACTAAAGATTGAGCTGGGTTTGTGAGACCCACTGTGATTTACTGAGGGCTATTTCTCTGTGGCCTAACTTTTCTTATAAATACTTTAAGATTAATTGTCTGATTTTTTTTATATTTTTTAATCAATCATTAGATTTGCATGATACACACTCTCAAGTAACAACTGTAGAAAATGAAATAGAAGAACCCTCCACATCTGAAGCAGCAACTACACAGCATCCTGAGCTGTTATATGTCAATAAAATCTCTGCTTTGCAGTCTGAATTGTTAAAAGTCAAAGAGGATTTGTATCGGTGCAGAAAGCAAAAGATGATCTATAGGAAGAAACTGAAAACTCTTCAAACAGAAAATCTCAAGCTTCGTCAAGAAAATGCTGAACTTAAAATAAAACAGTTGTCAGCTGATAAACTTGATTCCTTACCACCGAGACAGAAACTTGTAATAGAGCACATGCTGAAAGCATGCCATATAAAAAGCAAAAAGGGTATGAGATATGACATTAATTGGTTACTTGACTGTTTGCTTTTAAAAATTAGGTCACCATCTGTCTATGAATTTTTGAGAAATAATGATTACTTGCCTTTACCTTGTCAGTCTACACTGCATCAATATATCAGAGGCATTAATGCCAAATTTGGATTTGATGAAGATCTTTTTGTTATTTTAAAGTCAAAATTGGAGACTATTCCACAAACAGAATGCCAGGGAGTTTTAATTTTTGATGAAATTACACTTCAAAAACATATAGAACTTTCAAAAGCTACTGGTGAAATGATTGGACTTGTTGATTGTGGTGATAATTCTGTGTTGCCACAGAGTGAATTTACAGCAGGTGATCATGGCCTAGTGTTTATGTTCAGACCTCACTTTGCTAGTTGGGTACAATGTATTGGCACATTCTGTTCAAAAAGCTCTGTCCCAGGTTCTACTGTTGCAAAACTTATTTTGCAAGCAATTATTCATTTAGAGCAGTGTGGTATAATAGTCAATGCAATAGTTTGTGATGGTGCCAGCACAAACAAAGCAGCTTTAAAAGCTCTAGGAATTTGTGCAGACACAAATAATATACAATGCTCATTTACAAATCCTGCTGCAGATAGACAAGTACTGGCAATTATTGATGTACCACATATTTTAAAATGTATACGAAACAATCTTTTGAAAAGTAGATACTTTCAGGTAAAACTAAGAAAATAAAGTGTTTTCACCTAATTTATAATATAAGCCATTGCATTATTCTTCATTTTTACTTTTAGTTTCCTGAAGGAAGGGTTGAATTACAGCATTTTAAAGCAGTTGTTGATGAAGATTCCAAATTACCAAAGGGATTAAAGGCATGTCCCAAAGTAACTGAAATACATGTTAATCCCAATAACTTCCAGAGAATGAGTGTATTGCTGGCAGCTCAAGTAACACTTTTTTTTTTTTACTTATATAATCTGATTTGATAAGAATACTTTTATTTATCTCATTTCTTTATAGATATTTAGTAATACTTTTGCTGATGCTATGCTGTTTTATAAACAGCGTGAGGTTGCTAGCCTAAAGAATGCAAATGTTACAATAAGTTTCATACGTCGCATCAATGCTCTTTTTGATGCTTTAAATCGCAGATTGCCACAGGATGGAATCAGACATGATTCAAATGATCTCAAGGTAATAGTAATGATTCACTAGGAAAAACTATAAATGTTTTAATAAACAACTTTTTTAAAATAGGTTATTGAAGAATCTCTAGAATGGTTAAATAGATGGGAAACATTCAGATTACAGATTGAAAACAGTGATCAAAAGGGATTTTTGAGCCACCAGACAGCAGAAAATCTACGCTTGACGCTAACTAGTATCTCAGCACTCATTAAACAATTGCTTCCAAACTCATATTATATCTTGACAGCTCACTTTAATCAGGACCCATTAGAGGTAAAACTGACTTAGTGTAATGATTATATAATCTTGTATTAAACTCTTAACTTATGTTTTCTTTTCAATTAGTGTTTCTTTGGAATGATAAGACAAGGAAGTGGAAGCAATTCTCATCCCACAACAGTACAGTTCTTATACCTGTATAGACTGATGACTGTGATCCTGGATCTTCCCTTGTTACTTTAAAAAATCTTCTTCAGAGTCATAAAAAACCATTTAAGGAAGTTCAAGAACAATTGGAAGAACAGTTTACAAAATTTGCTTTGTAATCCAAGCCTGCCCTGTGGAGATCCTACTGATAATGAATTATTAGATCACGATTATTGTGCACCAGAAACATTTAAGTTTATTTTACATTATTTAGGAGGTTACATTGTTTGTCATCTGCTGCCATCACTTGATTGTGATGAATGCAAAAATATATTAACAGCAAAACCTGAAAATGCTGCACCAGAGAAGACATTTACATTCATCAAATCTCGAGGAGGTTTGTTATATCCAAGCTATAAGCTTTGCCAATTGATGTACTGGGCAGAAAGCAAAGTATGTGAACAATTAACAAACCCAAACATAAATGTTTATTTTTCAATAATGGATATTATATTAAATCAGTGTTTTGTTACATTGATGATAGGATGCCACATTGCTGATCACAAGTCCTACTTGACCTCCAGACTTTTGCACTTTTTTGTTACCTGTCGATTGCATTTTTTCACGCGAACGATTAATCAATCATTTATTTCATCAATTGAAAGTAAAAAACAGAAAAATTTCTCACTTAAAGTAAATTTTAATAGCGCAAATAATAATAATTATTATTATAATTATAATTATGTGTAATATAATTTGTATGTATAATAAATTTTTAACGTATAATAAATTGGCATAATAACACAATTTAATAATTGTACTATTATGTCAGTTTTGTTCCTTGTCATTTATTTATCCATAAACCTGGTTTTGGGTTTAAATAAAAGCCTTTTCATTCTTATAATAAAATTCATAGAAAATTATGAAATCGAACTCGAAGGTTACATAACTTTCAATTAAAAAAAATATTCGACCTCACTGCGATTCGATCTAGCGCTCTTGTAGTGATTGCAGTGCCCCTGGTGGTAACATTTGCCTCTAGAGAACATTTTAGCTACTAAGTTTTTATTTTTCTGCTGAACAAACGTTTTCAACCCTTTCAATCAATTTTATTTGTTACACAGATATTTTGAGAAATTAATGGAAAATCCAAGAAAAACACTTTCAAAATACACAAAATAAAAACAGATTAGTTTCATATTTATGCGAGCGTGATACAATCTTTTGCAGCGTCAATGAATGAAGTAGTGTCTTCCGACTTTCCTAACAGTAGAACATTTTAGCTACTAAGACCAGTTAATCTACCGACTCTGCCCAAGACCAATCAAGAGGGGAAGATTCGAGGGAAAATCGTATAAAAACCTCTGAATCAAGGTCGGAAGACAGAGACGACGGAGCTTCCTACCGGGAAGTGAACGACGGAACTCCAATCACACCCCTTCTCCCTACGCCGACCCTTCGGACTTTTCGGCCTGATTGCCCCGGGGCTCCACCGATGACTTCAACATCCCACCTCCGATAGCCGTCATCCGGAGCTCTTTCCGTCGCAGACGATCTAGATCGCATTGCATATCATTCTTTTATAAGTTTGCTTTAATGTTAAAATAAACGGTTATTATAAGACACTTGTCATCTTTGCCTTTGCCACCTCACCCACGTACGATCAGTCCCTAGGCTTTGCCTGACGCACAATTAACTTATTCCCCCTAAATGTCGGCAAACATACAGTACGCAGGAAAAACTAATTGGGAACCACTGCTCTGCATGGATAAATAATACATATGTCCAAGCAGTTCTCGTTTCTGGAACACTAGGAGTTCGGTTGTGGGTTCGCGCCTGGCCAGGACGGCTGGTCATTTGGATTTTTCCGGGTTTTCTCCGCGTCTATAACGCCTGAATAGGCCAGTTACCCTTAAAAACACCTCTCTGGTACGCAGATCGCCCAAGTGTTGCGTTGCCGTAAATTAACAAACATGAATAATACATATACAGTAAATTATACGTAAACAGTTCGCGCCTGACCAAAGGACTGCCACGTGGAGTTTTCCGGATATTCCTAGCGTTTCAAACACAAAAATAGGTGCCAGATCCCCGTAAAAGTTCTTTCCGGAAGCACTCCCTCGGCAAATTGCCCATGAGTTAACTTGCTTATCACATCAATCCAATGTAATCTCTAAAATAAAAACTTATTACACTGTTAATGCTCGAATATCAATTTTATTTGTTACACAGATATTTTGAAAAATTAATGGAAAATCCAAGAAAAACACTTTCAAAATACACAAAATAAAAACAGATTAGTTTCATATTTATGCGAGCGTGATACAATCTTTTGCAGCGTCAATGAATGAAGTAGTCTTCCGACTTTCCTTCTCCTAACTCCTAAAAGAAAAGAATTATACAATTATTCAATTTACCGAATAAATTATAAAATATTTATCAATACAAACATTAACTTACTGTTACTCCTCTATTAAGACAAGAGATCACCTAAAATTTTATTTAAAAAGTTACTAATGTTATCAGCAGAACTTTTATACTGTATTAATTTATTGATATTTTTCATCAGTCTTACACCTCTTGAATTTTACACACGCACCTCACCGTAATGAATAATTTATTAAATCTTATTTAAAGAACGAGATCAAAACAATAAGCGCATTGCTGCTAAAGCTGCTATGGTGGCTCGCTAACATAGCTGTATTTAATGCCGCTTTACAGGCGACGTGCACAATATATTTGCCACCGATATGAAGGGTAAGCACTGATTTATACAGTCATATAATCGAATATGCTAATTGATTAATTATATACATACCTTTCTACTTTTAGACACAGAATCACGACAGATTAAAGATAAAATGGCGTCTGCTTTTCCTTCAGTTTCGAACTTTTCGTTAATACACTCGTACATTATATCGCTGCTCTAGTTGCAAATAATATTTTTAAGAGAATTTAGTTTAACTAATTAAAATTACTTTATTTATTTTCTATTAAAATATTTATCTTTACGTTAAAAAAATTACCTTTTGGATGAATGCGGAGCTTCTATTCAATGTGCAATTAATAAATCTTACCGAATATTCAGGCGGAGCGGCTGCAAAAAATTCGTTTTAAAATACTTACTTAGGAGAATCGAATTTAATTTAAAATTATAAAATAAATTAAAACTAAATTTACAGCACGTGATGATTCGAAATTCATCTCCAGTAAGTGCTTCAACTTCCCAGGCTACAGCCAGAAGTAACAATAATGCCGACACTTTCATTGCTAAAGATTAGCTTCACTATACGCTCTTGAATATCGAAAACTTCTATTAATAAATTTTGAATGTCAACTCATAAAATTAAGTAAGAATTTATCAGAAAAGTCGGATGTAATTAGTAATTTCATCACTTTTAGGATATTGTTAATCCTATGGTTACAAATGGTTACAAATGGTATACAAATTACTTTAAATTTATCAATGGAAATGCTGTAAACAGGAATATAAATTAAAATGTTTAAATTAATTTAAATATTTTATTAAAATATCTTTATATTGCTAATAATATAAATTCTCCTATAATTTATTTAAATTTGAACTTGTTGTTCGAGACAACATGGATTCGAACGTCTTTAACCTGAAAATGGCCCATAGAATGGGTTGAAAACGTTTGTTCAGCAGAATAAATGAACTTTCTCAGTAATAATTCAAAATATCACCAAAAGTTTCTTATTTATGGCCTTTGGCGAGGTCTTATTTATGGCTTTATGGCTTATATTTATGGCTTATATTTATGGCTTGACCTTCGATAAAGTCCCTAAAAGGGTGGTATGGGACAAGACCCAATACATTGGGATCAAACCATTCCTAAAAGTTTCTGAGTGCCTGGCTGTTTGTTCGAGTATCACGAGAACTGGACAGTTTATTCCCCAACTCTCACCATTCGTTGACATTTTTTATAGATCTGGCTAACCATATACTTGACATATAATGTTGGCCCTCTTGTTACTTAAATGCAGTGGTGATATTCGAAATATTTAACAAGGGGTTCGCTAGCAGAAAATTTTTTCCTGACAATCACCGAGAAACGAAATGGAAGTTTTAGCTAGAAATAAATGCAATACCTTTTCTTGCGATATATCTAACAATCAGTGGCGTATTTGGAACGTAACGAGCCCTGGGTAAAGACCAGGTAACAATAGTATTTTAGTGCTGTCGACCTTTTTCTTTTCTTTTTTTTAGGCAGAGAAATTCTTAACCGCGAAATGGCACTCCTCGTAATAGACAGATGTCACCATCTCTCGAGATACATTATCCTTTTTCTTTCGCTGTCCATAGCCCGACACGTGTTCCACAGCCATCTTGTATTATCTCGCGCGCGTGGCATTCTGGGATCTCTCTTATGACTAAATCTACTTTCAAGAACTCTCTTGAATCGAGCGCGATTAAACCTCGTTTCGGTCGAGATTGAAACGGTCCAGAGAGATCGCACCAAGACATAGTCCCCGACCTTGCTCACAATCTAAATTGAAATGCTCGGTGCAAACGGGGTATAAGGCCCTAGTTTAGTAGTATTACAGAGTATAATACGTCAGTGGCGTGCCGTGACATTTGATAATAGGGAAGCTGTGTTTCTGTAAGAAGCCGACTTACAGGAGCAATCAATTAATTGCGCGTCAGAGCCCGATGTTCGTATTCGTTTGTTCGATAAGCCAGTAAAAACCGTATACTTCTTTAAATGTATTTTTAATAGATTATCTGACGTACTTAATAAATAAGAAAGTTCAATATAATTACCTCCGTTATTAGATTCAATAAATTCCCTACGCCCTCTAAATGCCAATTCTTGCTTTGAGAAAAAACATATAACATCTATTAATTTAGATATATCTATTAATCGTAATTATCTTGTTATAATTTTCAATATTTATTTCATATTGTCTACCAATGTTAAATTCTATTCCTCTTTGATTTCCAAATTGCTTCAATTTTACGAAAGAATAGTCATTCGTCATAAATTTTATCGTCAAAATGTCGAAATTTTATTGTTGACGTATTTATATTTAATTTAGGCATTGGTCTTTCTCTTTTAATAATGTTTTCTTTTTCATTATATGGTTTTGAGCCAAAACTTTTTTAAAATAAATTTTTGAATCACTAGCCACGATATAAGGGCTAAAATTAAAATTATAAACAAAAACTTACTTAGTAAAACAAAATGTGTGATGAATATACATACCTAGTAAAAAAATTCTTCAATTGTATGAATATACTTTTAAAGAAACTTATAATTAAATATAACTTTGTGAAGAAACGTACATAAATATAACAAAATATTCTTTACTTTTTAAATCTTAAACAATCCACTTACAAGTTAGTGAAATAGCTCCCTACGAGTGGCTAATGAATGGAATCAGAGACGGTCCAGGTAAGTGTGTGCGTGCCAAATCCCGAGGCTGCCGATGCCGGTCAATGTCAAATGCCTCTTTTGTCGCATCACTAGTATATATCAGAGGACGCGACAGGGTAGTTGTAGATTTTAAACGTTTCTCACCATAGCTGTAAAAATCTAAATATGTTAAACTTAACAGATTGTCCGTCGTTCGTTTTCTAACTAATTCGTTTTAGGACGAGTGTTCACGGAAATTTCCAAAATTTACAACTTTTCGGTCACTCTCATTGAACTGGAAAAATTTCTGTCTTTACTACATCTAATATTACGAAGAGATCAGATCCCACTGTACTCGGCAAGAGATTGGTTCGGTTAAGCTTCTGTTTAAGTAAAATTTCGGCTTTTTCATCAGGGTTTTATTTATGTTTCTAATTCCCTAATCGCTTAATTATTTAACTACTACTTAAGTAGAAATAAGTCGAAACCGGTTACTTTGTACTTGAATATCTGTAGTCTTGGGAAAGAAGTAGAAAGAAATTTTTATGACAACCGATACATAAATCGTAAATTTAAAGAAAATAAATTCTAGAGCTTTTTTTGTACCATTGTACGTCTCATTCATTAAATTTGGTTGTAAATGATGCTGCCAAAGTAACAGTTAATTTTTTATCACTGTACTAGAATTGTACACGTTTTTTCTGCATCCCCTTAGAGATGGGACGTACTAAATCCTAATATCACCGGTTTAACATTGAAATCCGTAAGTAATATAAGATGGGAGAGCAGAATAAACGTAGAATAAATATATTTATTATTATTTTTTTTAACTCTTTCTGCCCTGTGGGCACTAAGAGGGCCTCTTTTAGTAGGCCCATTATGGGTTCGGCCAGGCCCACAATGGGGCGACCGGGTTGTGAAGGACGGGGCCCGACATATCCGAACGGATCACCCCCCGAAAAATTCCTGGGGATTATTCGACCCGTTCGGATTCGATCCCGGGTCCCCCAGAGTGGTAGGCTGCCACCTTTACCGCTCGGCCATCCGGCCGTCAGAATAAATATATCAAATATTTTAATGGATTTTTTTAAAACTCCTGTCAACTATACAGAACTATCGTAAAAACATACCAGTAAATTCCTATCGGTTGGGTTAAGTTATAAATCTAGTCTAGGGTGGACAACCTTTTTTATAACATGGGCCAGAATAAATTTTACGTTTTTTCCGCGGGCCGTAGTAGTTAATTGACGCCTTCTTGTGACTTGTAATTTTTTTAGTCTGCAAATATGAAATAAATAAATAAAAAGTTAATTACTACATTTATTTCTCTTATCGTTTTCGAAAATTACAAAGAATTGGAAAAATAACTATTAATTAGTTATTTTTCCAATTTAATAATCTATTAAAGATCTCGCGGGCCGGATAGAAACTTTTCGCGAGCCGTAGCTGGCCCGCGGGCCGGGGTTGCCCGCCGTTGATCTAGTCTACTCGTGATTCACATAATCGGGCGAGGGCGGCCGAATATCTAGCAGGCAGGCGGCTAACAGCCCACAACCGGGTCCGGGATATAAAATTAGATGCTTTATGCGTGTGTCGCTTCTACCAGCTAAACCGGGTGAGGTTGGTGCTCTGTAAACCGCATGTGCCAGTGCCTATATAATCTGGCTGATTGGAAACTGACCCGGTTTCGACATTCCTTCCGCCACCGAATTATCAATCAATCAATATCTTTATTCACAAAAAGGGAATTATCCCTGTTGCAGGGGGTTGTACAAAATTAACTTATAAATTTTCGTATTATTAAAACATTAACTGGATTATTAATATTTAACCATTTTTATACATTGGTTTTATATTGTTTCGTTATTAACATAAATAAAAACAGTTGTTTTAACAAACAACTGTTTTACTGTGTTTTATTGTATAATTATATTACTGTGTTTTAACAAACACAGTAATATAATTATACAATATTAGTGAAGTTATACATTGTTGGTATATTTAGACATATTGACATAGATTTACAACATTTTTGTAATCTTAATGAAATAATTGTACAGAGCATAGAGATCGTTTTTATTTAGATTATTTAAAGAATTTCTATAATCTTGGGATGAATCACTTTGGAATATTCGAGGAATGTTGAGAGAGTCACGTACATTAGAGAGGTTTTGACATTTCTGAAGTAAGTGTTCAATTGAGAAGTTATCGAATTTGCACCATGGACAATGATTGTTTGACAGGTCAATATAGTTATTATTGATATAAAGGAAATATTTATTTAGACGTAATTGTGAAATTAGCCTTTTCACATTGAAGTTAATTTTATCATATAAGGTTGTACAGAAGGTATTTGTAACATTTTTAAGTACCAAGGATGATAGGTATTGTGATTTAGACTATTTTGATCCATGTTTATCGATTGAGCGATAGCTGATTCCATTAACATAGTATATCCAAATTTCCAGTCCTGAATTATTCGAATATACAATAGCAATCTTATCGTTTTTTTCACATGTAGTATAGAAATTTGTAAAAGGTACATAATGCAGTTATAATAAAAAATTAATTTTAATTAATGCTGTACGTTAAAATATGAAAATTTATATTTTATAAAATACAAGGGAAGGTCATTGGAAGATGGAATCGGCGCTTCCATCGCTTCCAATGACGGCACGCCACTGTAATACGTATATTTTAATATATTTAAAAAAAACAAACCCACTGAGAAATGTTCCGTGTGTTTAACAAGGTTCGGGAAACTGAAAATTTTAACAACGCAATTTTAATGCGAACCCGCTGAATATCACCACTGCTTAAATGGCATAAACAACAAATTGTTCCTATTCTATGATTTTCGTTTTCTGTCTTCTGGACAGCATGAAAACATTTAGCACTAAATAGTATGTAGAAGCACAGGGCGTGTTGCCTGTTAAAGAGGATATAATGTACTGTACTGTACTATACCTGGGTAATTAGATCCTGGATATACCTGAGGATCATAACTGTTTTATATCGCCGACCATTTTGCCAGTTTTATATTTTTATCGCCACCTTAATAAAAATATTGTCAAGTGGCGATTTTGGCCCTATGCAGCGCGACCCCTGATATTTGACGGCCGGATGGCCGAGCGGTAAAGGTGGCAGCCTACCGCTCTGGGGGACCCGGGATCGAATCCGAACGGGTCGAATAATCCCCAGGAATTTTTCGGGGGGTGGTCCGTTCGGATATGTCGGGCCCCATCCCTTACCACCCGGTCGCCCCATTGTGGGCTTGGCCGAACCCATAATGGGCCTACGAATGGAAACCCTCTTAGTGCCCACAGGGCGGAAAGAGTTAAAAAAAAACCCCTGATATTTATTAACTATAAATTTAAAGCATTATTCTTTTAAATTATACTATTACAAGAACATTTTACGCAACACAATACACATAACTGTAGCGTAACTTCAGTTACTCTTATTTTACGTATTTATAACATTTAAATTTTCGTAATTTTTACGCCTAAAATAAAACGTTTCGTACCGATGAAATGCATTACTTTCATACTTTAATAAGGATATTCTTATTTAAAAATAACAATAACTAGCTTAATTACTTACGAATAGATATTTTCCCAAGCATATTAGAGAGGTTGCGGCTGAAGTTTACATCTCTAAAACGTGAACGTCGAACGTCGAGCGCCGCCATCTTGTAAGCCTAGAAGTTTGACAATGGCGTTTAGAACGTCGAGCATGATTCCAATGACATTCCGAACGCTATTGTCGAACTTCTAGAAATTATCAGGTCATGCAAATATTTTAAATTGATATTTGTTAATGATGTAATTAGGATGCAATTTGAAAAAATGTCTGTCTGTCTGTTCTGCCTTAATCTCGAGAATGGAGTTAGATACATGGAAGTCTAGACCGGATATGGAAAGCGTAGATACAAGAGGCCCCGATTAACTATTTACGAACTTTCTTTACAAACCAGAACTTACATCATTTCAATCACAATAATTTTCCCCCGAAAGGAGTTAGACGATCGGGACGACTCTGTTGCTAACAGGAAAGTATGATGTACAGGGACAAGCTACTATTACTTGAGGTGGAGAGCATATATTTTAAATGAAACAAATTAAAAATATGAATTAAAATCGAGATAATAAATAATTGCTCGTTATATGTTAACTGTTGTCTGTAAAATTTGAAATGTTTTCCTTACATCTCTTAAAATCATTATATAATAATTAGGTTAGTCTGTATACATTATTACTGTTAAATACATTAATGATCGAGGTGTTTTGACAACTTAACACTATGTTTTCCTATATAATTAACCTAATTTACTCTAATATTGCATAAGTTATGTACTAATTAATATTAATCAAATGTAATTTGATTTCCTATTCGACGGATTATAAAATTATTTACAAAATCACAATTTTTTAAACTTTAATACCGCGAATAATTATTATTGAAAGATCGGTAATAGTTTTAATTTAATTTATTTAAATGTATGTATTTTAAATGCTAAATGCACTTTCATTTACTTAATGATTTGATTTTCAATTTAAAAACCTACGATGAAGTGATTTAAGATGGAAGCCGAATTCTTTAAAATATTACTTTTGAATAATTTAATAAATTAGCAGCCTAATATAAAATCTCGTGTTTTAATAAAGTTATTGTTGAGTGTCTGTCCTTCCTTGATCTTGTCAAAGGTTTTAAATAAATTAAAGCCAATTGAAATACTGAAGGACTGTTATTGAACATCAAATTTCGAATTAATGCAAATTTTTCTGATTTATAATTTAATAGTTCTAGAGGTTAATTAACCTCTAAAACTATTTAATTTTATCTTCAAAACTTCTAAAACTATAGAAAATAATAATAATAATAATTAAAAATGTAACATTTTCAACACAAACTATACAGGAGAGACCGTTCCACGTCTGGACACTTTTTTGATCCATAAACATTTGTGGTAAATTGAGACTTTAGAGAACAAATTTGATTACACACTGCCCATTGCCCTATTTTCGAAGCTACCATTTCTTCACTATGGAAAGTAGGTTTGCCAAAAATAAATTAAGCCTTTCAAAAACGCCAAATAGTTCTTTGGACATAAAGATTTCGGGTCAAAAAAATTTCAAATATCGAGCATATTTGGCAATATAAAAATTTCGAATACATATACAGTAGAGCATCGATTATCCGACTTAATTGGGGACTGGGGTTGGTCGGATAACTGAAAAGTCGAATAACCGAAAAGTATGAAAAAATACATTATTAGTATAGTGTATTAGGCCTGGTTTAAATACTAGCCTCCCTTTCATGGTCGAGCCAGTGCTGCAAGCTAAAACATGCAAAAATTTAACAAAAATAATATTAAAGTAGCCAAGACATAGCCAAATATTGTAGCGCCACGTCACTAGCGGACATTTGAACTTGCCGACTAGAACGCGGTCGGTTAACCGATAAGTCGGTTAATCGGGGGTCGGATAATCGATGCTCTACTGTATTCACTTTTCGGT
The DNA here is from genome assembly GCF_030686945.1 of Centruroides vittatus. Lineage (NCBI taxonomy): Eukaryota > Metazoa > Arthropoda > Arachnida > Scorpiones > Buthidae > Centruroides > Centruroides vittatus. Next base: position 1,103,350 of record NW_027122171.1, read on the forward strand.
TAAAAGCATAAGTTACACACGCTGATAATAAAAGGTTTTTAATATTAGCCAACACGGGCACAACCGTCAAAAGAGATAATTAAATAAAAATGAATGAAGAAACTGCGGGTATTGGTGGTGACAACTTGGCAAATATGCCATTTACGTCGACTAAATCGTTCTTTTCGTCTGTGTTTGCGAACGATTTTGCCTAGAGAGATGTGTGACGTAGACTCGTTTGGTATTTATACACGCGCAATACTTCGGCAATGGCATTTTGACCATGGCTACCCACTTACAATACTTATTAATGATGTAAATATAGATTAATCATTATTAGGATAGTGGTTAACTTTTAAAAGATTCAATGTTGCAGCATAAACAAAATCCACTCCATCAGACCGGTTGTGGAAAAAGTGCATTTTTTTTTTCCGCGTGAGTGACAGTGACAATGACGTAACGGGGACTTGGCATCCCAAAATACATATTTATTCACCACTGGAATGCTGTGTCTTCTTACGAGTGTCTTCTGAATAAGTTAAAGGAGACCTCCAAAATTAGTTTACCACTTCCTGCCCACGTCTTGACACACCGCAGATTAGGTAAAATGGATGCCATTTAGCAATAAACCAAGGGGAGAGTTTCTACGAGATAGGCTCGAAATTTAAATTGACCGCACGTAGAACAATCTCCTCTGGACATAATTTGGCATGTCCATCTTTTTGGAAATTTCAAACTTTAGTTCCGGAGAAAGATCTCGTAAGATTCGTACTAAAAACTTCTACGGAGATGTTTCTGTTAAATTTCGATTTCCTATTTCTTGCATACGTACAGGGAATAGACGCGCTTGGTGTTGTTGGAATTGCACTGTTTTCGAGTCTTCGTCTATGTAACACCGTTCTCAACTCGGAATTGAGATTTTTGCATCGATGGAAGCACGTAGTCCACGACTTAGCGGCAGATCGGAAGTTTTCATTTAACCAGCAATAGATAAACGGGTTATAACACACACTGCTCATGGCTAACCAATGGCACAGAAAGAATACGGTAGCCGAAGCTTTACCCAGATCGAAGTCTATTAATAAATGATAGAGATTAAGCGGGAACCAACACAATGCAAACACTAAAACTACGATCATCGCCATTTTTATGGTTTTCACTTTCATCCTTAAGTATAACACCTTTTGTTCTTCCGTTACGGCACCGATTGCGCGACGTTTCCAAATTTTGCACATAATTCTGACGTATATTATACCCGTGACGGATAAGGGAATGGCGTATTGTAACAGAAATAAAGCCAGAGTGACGTACTTCCTGTGTATTCCTTTAGGATAATTAATGCGGCATCGAACCAGAGTCATGTAAGTGAAGACGCTCTCGACTCGATAGAACGATGCTTCCGGAAGTGACAGAGTGATGGACACGCACCAGATGACGAAAGTCACAGCTATGGCCCTCTTAGAACTCATTCTCGGCTTTAAGGGTCTGGTGATTATGTAGAAACGATCGTAGGCGATGCACGTCATGGTGAAGGTAGAAATATAAACGGAAGCAACCTGAACCAGAGGAACAAAAACACACATTATCCTGCCGAAAGGCCAATTGTCCAGAAATACCCTGGCTAAATTAAATGGTATGTTGAGTACAGTCATCAGTAAGTCCGATATTGATAAATTGATGATAAAGATTTGCGTAGACGTTTTAAAACGCCACTTTCGACACACCACGTTGCACACCAGGCTATTTCCAAAAATGGAAATGACTATAATCAGGGAATAGAAGAATATAATTACGGCTTCTCTGGTCATTTCTGTAGGCATAATCATTCTGCTCAATAGCAAAGACAGCTTAGGATTTATATTGCTGTGGTTAAATTGCTGATAAGTATCATTTTCCATGCTTTTTTTCAACATATTTATAATACCTTTCAATAATAAATAGTCCGAATTGTTGATTTGATAATCGGAATTCACTTCGTTATTCGGCTTCATTCTTAATATTCATTTTAAGTCACCAGAAAAATCCTCACCGATTTGCTAATTCTGTAAATAAAAGATTTCTTTTAAATAAATTAAATTAAATCGATATTTAATTATTTAACCTAACTTTGTTACAAATTATTTAAAAAATAAATTTTTAAGATCTGTTATAAAGTAAATAGTTCTTTTTTAAAATCGCTCTTTTGTAGTCCCAACTGGGCCCTGCGGTATAAAAATTAAGCTACAAGTAACGAGCAATTATTTATTGTCACGCTGAAATTTTTAAATTAACGCAATTTACGTGATAAGTTCGTCTTACCCAGGTGATCACATTAGCAGGTTTCACAGTAAGAAATAAACGTTTCTTCTTATTTTAAGAAAAAAAAACACGCGTTTTCACGTTTTTTGTCCACGAGAACTGTTTTTAACAACTAACAAATAATAATATAATTTAATTTGACTTTAAATGTTATAATATATATATATATATAAGAATGTTTTTTGTTTGTTTGTTTGCTATACACGCCTAGGCCATTTGACCAAGTGCTACGAAACTCGCTAGTTACGTTTTTATACCCTTAACTTAAATATTGTCATACACCCCACTTTAAAGTATCGATTGCATTTCTATAAATCAATTAATTTTTATTTACATTCGATTTTCTGAGTTTACACGTAGCGTCATCTGTTGGCAAAAATTAACAAAATCATAAGATAAATGTAATTTTTACAAAAAAGGATAATTTAAAAAATATATTACATTTACTTAATTACTGCGACAAGTAGCATATAGCACTTGCCACTTTTTGTTTTCTGAGTGATACTTCCTTAATAAGTGCCCTCCAATAGCGGAATAGATAAAACTACCGAACTCCGGTAGTTAGTTAGTTGTGGGTTCGGGCATGGCCAACGGGCTGGCATGTGCAGTTTTCCGGGTTTTCTTCACGTTAGTAACATTTAAATAGGGGCCAGCTTTACATAAAAGTCTTCCTGGGATGCATTCCCCTTGGCAGATCGCGTTGCTGTAATCAAATAATCTAAACTAATTTTAACAAATGATTATTTATTGTGACATGGTCACAATGCTGGGCTGCAATTTTTCGTCACAATATTCTCACTTCTTTTAGTGGGTTTTGCCCCTGCACATCATACTTTTCCTGTTAGCAATAGAGTCAGGGAAGTTTACGTATTAGGAAGATCGATACTATTAAATTTTGGTGGTTAGACATCAAGGGGATAGGGAGATAGAGAGAACGGTGTGTCTTATCTAGAGTGGAATCGGATTTATATGAAGATTTTACTGGTTATAAACATTTACAATTTATTTTGTTTGTTTTTTTTTAAAATTCGTTTCGACCCTGAAAATTAAGCTTTTTGCCATTTTATAATAATAAATTTTATAAAAAAGGTTTTTAATAAAATATCGTAACAGATAGCGCCGCACATGATCTTAACTTGTTTTGCTGGAAAAGTTACCCAACTCATTGTTGGACTTTTAATAATTTAGAATCGGATTAAACTCGAAAAAAGAGGACAATTTTGTTTCAAACATTCTTTCTGGAAACTGCTGAATGATATGGAGTGAAACACAGAGAATAAATAAGAAAATATCTTACGTAACAAATGCTTTATTCACGTGTCGTTGACGTAGGAAAAACATAATTAAAATGTTGGCACAATAATCATTATGTAATTATAGCTGAAACTTGTTACTACCGTAGTATTTTTGTTGTTTAAACTCTTTTTCTTAACTTACTTATCGTCAATTTTATAATAACTGTCGTTTAATTAAAATGTCCAAATTGTCACTGTGATATTAAAAGAAGGTTTTGTTGACCAACGAGGGCAAACACGCAGAAAGAAATATACAAAATTAAAAAAATGATATATATTAAGTTGAAAAATAAAGCGAAAACATTGTAAACTGAGGGTACAAGTAAAAGTGTACAACAATGATGAAACAATACAGATTAAAATAATAAGTAAATAAATATATAAAATACAACGAAATATTAGTTCAGTCTTTGGTATCGTCGTCCATTGTGTTTAGAAGATACCTCCAAGCTTCTGATAAGCAAGCGGCATCCTTATGGTTTACGCACGAATTCTTAATACTGTGCTTGTATATGTATATTTTATCTAGAGTTTATATGCTTGCTGGTCCCTTACTGGCCTATATTCTTTAAAAGTCTAGCTTCGTTATAGTTTGGTGTATTGTCTGGGACAGTTACCATTATAACTAAGGTTGGTGTGGTTTTGCCTTTACTCACGTCATATTGCTCTCCTTAATTCTCGTGGGGAGCTTTCTGGAAGTGTATCCTATGTATTTGTTTTTTCTGTTTTCCACGCCTAGAGTGAGAGGTATTTCATATATATCTGGGACCGTGTCGGGATCAATTGGGTCTTTGTCATTGCGTAATCAGCTGTAAATAGTTCTGTTGCGCTTATATACGATACTTCTGCTGCTCGATCTGATGGTTTTTCCATGTGTATTGTCTAATAACTTCTTATAAGTCACCTGGGAAATTAGGGATGGAGGGTGTTTAGGTTTCTTTGGAAATCTGGCGTTACTGTATGTGTTAAATATATAATCAATAGTACATATGAGATAACATCGGTTCCTTTAATTGTGGTTATTTAAACCTTTTTAATGTAACTTTTATGTATGTTTTGTTTTATTATCTTTATAAAACACCAGCCAAAGAGGGACTCCAAAAGAGTCCGAAATGCATTTTGGGTGTATTGTATACATTTCACATTCAACCAAAGTAAAAATTCTTTATTCTATTATAAATTTAGATATAAAATAAGTTAAAAGTTTATTCGTAATATCATATTCACAGGTGGGATAAACCCTATTATTTAACAGAATTTTTACAGTTTTTGATGAATTGACTGGCTCCCATTCATTTTAAAAGAGGCGTACGGGTGGTCTGGTATAAAAAAATATCTGGTTGAAAAAATAAAAACTTTAAATTTAAGTTACTAAAAGTCTTAAACTAGTTTATAAATCTCTCATATTTAACAAATTATTAATTGGTACAATAATTGCACGTCTGTCATTAATTACTTAGATAAATTCCGATCGGATCGATAGCATTTGGCTTACATAAAGGAATGTAATTTCGTTTAATTTAGTGATAATCTAAATTAAGCTTTATAAATTAACGTCCCTTTGCATTCCCCGAAGAAAGTAAACAAAAAATGAACATTTTAATTGATTAATTTTTGAATTGAAATGACGTAACTTCCGATTTGCATGGGATGTTCGTCGGGCCTCCAGCCTCTTAGGTTTCGATTTTCATCTGTCTAACTCCGTTCTCGAGAATAAGAAGGACAGTGGAATTTATAGGTCTACAATTTTTCAAATTGCCCAAAAAACGATGTTATCTATTTACTTAAATGTTAACATATTCCGTTAATATTTAAGTACAACTTCAGACATTAGTATTAAATAATTATATAACTCATTAATGAGCAATTATATTATAATAAAAAGTATTTAAACTTGTACGCGAATACATATTACTATCATTATTAATTTCTTTCTAACAACAAATATTGAAATATATTTCTAACAAAGGAAAAGAAACATAGAAAATACATCTACCATGCCTACTTTTACCACACATTTTACATAAAGCCACAGTTAAACGATCAGACATATAAATATCAATAAAATATAGGCTGTTTGAAAAATTTACTCTTTGTTATTTTAAACATTTGAAAATTGAAAATTCCTATCGATTTGTAGTGAATAAACGTGTTGTCTTTTAATCCGAAATTCATGCTTAAGATCTCGATTTTGTTCTTAATGTATGTTTCCTCCAGATGCGAGATGAATTGTAAAAAATCAAGTATTAACTTTAATATTTATTCAAAATAATATGTAACGTGGAATTATGGTCTTGCATTTCCCGTATCTTTAATAACGCTATCGAATTTAACGTTTACAAAATAGAATATATTCTTTTCTATAAATATATTATATTTAAATAAAACACAATCGAATAATTTATTGTGATATCGTCACAATGCCGGCTGCAATTTTTACATTCCCTCTGTTATATATAACACAGGGAAAGTATGGCGATCGACCCCAAGATTTTTACATTTTTGGACTGAAGGGACTTTGAAACGTCGAGAAATAGAAAAAAAAAAGTTTGGGGATTTTTTCCTGCATGTATGGATGTTAATGTGGTAGGAGCACAATTTTGTTCATTTTTTTTCAAGCTGAATAACTACTGTGCTTTTTGTCGAAAATTTCTGAAATTTTGCAGGAAAGTTTGTGTATTAGGGTGGTCGATACTATTAAATTTTGGTGGTAAAAGGTCGCGAGGTGGGGAGTTAAAGGGTCGTGTGCCATACCTCGAGTAGGTTCGGACTTAATGACGATTTTACTGGTCATTAGCATTTACGATTTTTTTATAAAACCTATCCATACTTATGAAATGAAGCTTTTTGTCATTTTACGATAGTTAAAAATGTAAAATTTTTAAAATAAAATATGATAGGAAATGGCACTGTAAATGTTGCTGGGATAGTTAAGCAACTTGCTGGATTTTTTAATCATCCTTTAACTTAACCTAAGCTTTCTATATCTGGTCTCGATTTTCATCTCATTCCATTCTCGAGATTAACGAAGACAACGAACGACAGTGGGAATGTATACAGAGAGAGGTATGATGTACAGGGGCAAAATTCAGACCAGATAGAGAAAGCTGATTAAAAGAATTGTATCCCGGCATTGAGATGATGTCATTTTAAAGTTTGAATAAATAATCGATTGTATTTTGTCACGAAAAATTGACAAAAATCGACTGATTGGAAAGCAAAAATAAAAATTAATTGAAATAAATCCCGGTAGTATGAATGACAATTGAAGCGATATTGCACGATTTCCAAGAAGCGATCGAATGAAAGCTGAATTATTCCTCTTAATAAACAAAAGATTTCGATCCGTACAATACTTTATAATATACTGAATTAAAGGTTTAGAACTGTTAAGTAATTCAGAAGTTTTAATTAAATTGCGCGAAAGAAATTTCGGCATTAACAATAAAATTTAATTGTTTAAATGGGTTTTAAATATTCAAATTACACCACGAAAAATTTTTATAAAGAATATCTCTAGCTGATTAAATTTAAATAGAAATTCTTTTCTGTTATATAAGAAATACATTTTCGTAAGTTTTCTACCATAAACTTTACATAAATGTGCGACCAAACATGCAAATTTATAAAATATAGAAGCTAAATTTGAAATTCGTAAATATAATATTTTATTCGGCACTAAATAAGACGTTTGGCGCTAACAAAAATTACAATTTTGATAAAATCCGAAAAATTATATGAAAATGCGAAAACAAAATTAAAATGTAGTACGTTCGCCACCTCAAATTCAAAATTTTTTCCTTCAAAGCCGTTAGATAGATGACGGGCACGACTCTATGCGAACAGGAAAAGTATGATGTACAGGAGCAACCCGTTACTAACTTGAGATGGAGAGCACATATTTTAAATGAAATAAATTATTGAATAAATTTATTCCAAAAGAGCGAAGAGAAAAAATCCAGAAAAATAGATTTTTAATCATATTCTTAATTTATTCAATGTAAATTATACGTTCTCTACCTCAAATTAGTAGTGTCTTGCTCCTGTACATCATACTTTTCCTGTTGGCAATAGAGTGTATCCGTCATCTATATAACTCCTTTGGAAGAAAAGTTTTGAATTGAAATAACGTGAGCCTCCTGCCCCTAATATGGTCTTGACTTTCATCTATGTCACACTCTATAATAAGGAAGGACGGACAAACAAACAGATTTTTCAAGTTGCAACCCAAAAAAGAGGGATTATACAGGCTTATGCAAAAATATCGATGTACCAAAGCAATTCAAATGTTTACATAACACAGAAAAATGTATTTTAGTTAAATATTTGGAATAATACGATATTTTCATAAATTTCGTAATAAAAAAAAATAAAATTAACTTCGTATCGGTACATTTTAAATAAGTAAATTCTCAACGTTAGATAAATACTTAAGATTTTTTCTTACTTGACTCGCATCTCGTCAGTTCTCTTATACAAATGTTAAAGGAGTGAGCATATCTCTATAGTGGCGCCTCCAACATCCAGTCGCTCTACGTCATCAAAACAATAACAACAGAAAGCTTTATAAATTATTTATAATAATAATAATGAAATGGCCGTATTAAGCTGGCAAAATGTAAAGTAATTTCAATATTTCATTTATGTAAGAAAAAATAAATCGTAGAGAAATTCCACAAATAAAAATAGTAGTAACCTCCAGTAAGTAGTAAACAAATGTCATTACTTAAAATCCAAATGGTTTTATTAATTTATTCCGACAGACATTTGCGTATTTACGGCTGTTAATATTTATTCAACGTTAAAGCGTTTAGATTTAAATGAATAAACCCATTAGTTATATCTAATCTTCGTTGTTATGGTTACAGTCATAAAGTCGTCTTCTTTCCAAAATCTTACTCAAATATTTAAAAATAAATTTATATCTACGAAACCATTATTATTTATTTAATATTCGTAATATTTAAGCGTTGATTTTCGAAAGAATTTTTAATTAAAACTGATCGCCTGACAGTGAAAACTTAAAAAATGGATATACTTATTATATAAGAATGCTTTTCTGTATTATTTAAGTAATTTTAAGTTCTGGAATAATAATAATAATAAATATTTAAAAAAAATTATATTAAAAAATCCAGCAACCAGTTGCTTAACTTTTCCGGCAACTTATCTCCTACGATATTTCATTAATACAACTTTTTATATTTTTAACTATTATAAAATGGCAAAATGATTAATTTTCAGAGTAGGGATGGGTTTTATAAAAAATCGTAAATGGTAAAATCGCCATTAAGTCCGAGCTTACTGGAGGTACACACGATCCTATTTATCCCCTCATTCCTCGACCTTTAATCACCAAAATTTAATAGCATCGATCCCTCTAATAAACAAACCTCCCTGCAAAATTTCAATAATTTTCGACATCTTGCGGGTCATTTTTTGATCGATCGCCATACTTTCCCTCTGTTATATATAACAACTGGAAAAGTAAAAAGAAAGCGTATTAAATTTAAGCGCATAACGAACATCGTAAAGTTATGAATTATAATCCTGTTTACTTAATTTGTTTGAAACTAATATTTTAAAATGAATGATTATATAATAAATAAAAGTTAAAAAAATTGTTTTGAGTTTTATTTTAATAAAAATTATAGCTAAAAATCAATTATTACAACGATTGATTTATCGTCATAGTAACAAGACAGTCGATGCCTTTATAGATATATTAAAATAAAGGAATAAAATAAAATTCAAATTGTTATTAAAATAAATTGTTTATTTTACGTAAATTAATTATTAACAAAAGTTATATTACAGTAATAAAACGTAATTATTAATTTTATTGGGCTGCACTTCCTTCCAAAATCAAAAATCCTCTCCAGGTTCTCTCTAAAATAAAAAAAATAAAAAAAAAGTAATTTGAGTCTTACATCAAATTTAATGTAAATAATCCAATTTACAATGAAATTAATTGTCATTGAATATTGATAAATTCGAGTAAATAAATAATATAATTAAATTTTCTTAAAACTTAATTAAATCGTAATTTAATATTGAAAACGAATGATAATTATATTTAATTAGAAAAATTAAAAGTATTTATACTTTTAATTTTTCTAATTAGAGAAGTTTAAAGTATGTATTTAAAGGAAGAACAAATTGAATATACAATATGCTTTTAACTGCCATTTTAAATTTAAAATATTTATTAAATTTGAATTATTAATTGAACGGAATAGCCTATTTTGATAAAATATAAAAAAAAAATTCAAGTAAATAAGAAATAAATGTTATAAACCTTATTAAATATACGAAATGTAGTGAGTGTGCTTTATCTTATATTATTTTTGAAATATGCTTTGTTATTTGATTTAGACTTATTATAAACTTGGTATTTTCGTAGATTTAACATTGTTAAAATAAATTGAAATGAGTAAATATGATCCAATATAATAATGGAATATTCCTAATGCCTTTGCCATTATTCATCATTTTAAAAGTAGAAAGAACCAGTTTATTTTAGGTTTTTAATCGTATTTTTAATTTATTTAATTTAAAATATATACTCTCCACCTCAAATTAGTAGTGGCTTGCCCCTATACATCATACTTTTCCTGTTAGCAACAAAGTGGTGCCGGCCATTTAAATCCAATGGGGAAAATTTTTGAATTGAATTCACGTGACGTCTGGTTTGTACCGGAAGTTCGTGTATAGTTAATTGGGGCCTTCAATCCCTGAGACTTCCATATCTTGTCTCGACGTTCATCTATCTAATACCGTTCTCGACATTAAAGATGGACGGACAGGCAGTCCGTCTGTCCTTTCCAAGAAAATTTCTGCGAGTCGGAAGACTGATAACTATCGATTGACGTCGGAATAGCATTATGTGTTCACAATACACCATTAGTTACTATTGTTAACCCGTAGAACTGTAAAATCTTTGCATTTTAAACTATTGTGATGAATTCAATGTTACACACGATACGTAAAATTTGAATTTCCATAATGACATTTTTAAACGTTACTTTAAAAATTGCTAATACAATATTTAATTATTGTAATATTAGTTAATAACTTTGATTTCAATTAATTAGCACAATTTAGAATTTCGGTCGCGAATTTAAAAAAATCCAGCAACAAGTTGTTTAACTTTCCAGGCAACGTTTGGTAGCTCCGTCTGTTATCATAATATTTAAAAATTAAAATTTAAAAAAAAACTAAGTGGCAAAAAGTTTAATTTTATGGGTAGGGATGGATTTTATAAAAAATCGTAAATGCTAAGAACGACTAAAATCGTCAGTAATTCGTGTAACCCTATTACACGATCCTTTACTTCCCACTCCCTCGATCTTTAATCACCAAAATTTAATAGAATTGATTCCCCTAATACAAAAACCTCCCTGCAAAATTTCAGAAATTTTCGACAAAAAGCACGGTAGTTATTAAACTTCAAACAGTCTGAATAAAATTCTCCCCCATACGCACACTAACATGCATATATACAAAAATTGTTTAATTTATACACATAATTATCATTTTAATTCTAGAAAGAGCATCCAGTTTGTCTGTAGAGGTAAAATGAAAGTAATTAAATCGTTGTTAAATCATCTATAATTACATAATTTAAATTATTCTTAATTACATACTATAACTCGATAATTTATCTACGAATGTAGAAATCGAATTAAAGTGATTTAGAATACAAATGATGTAAAAACAATTTATCCTCCATAACGAAAGTAATATATATAATATATACTTTATATAGCCTATAAATTGTAGACCTATAAATTTCCACCGTCTCTGTCTGTCCTTCCTTAATCTCTAGAATGGGCTCAGATAGATGAACGTCGAGACCAGATATGGAAGTCTCAGGGGTTGAAAGCCCCGATTAACTATACAGGAACTTCCGGTACAAACCAGAAGTCACGTGAATTCAATTCAAAAATTTTCCCCACAGGATTTAAATGGCCGGCACTACTTTGTTGCTAACAGGAAAAGTATGATGTACAGGGACAAGCCACTATTAATTTGAGGTGGAGAGCATATATTTTAAATTAAATAAATTAAAAATACGATTAAAAATTACAGCTCGGCATTGTGACAATGCTCGTTATTTATTTGATTCTAGACCTGTCAATTTTATGTTTTTTTCCCCCGTATTTTCTGAACGGAGACGTAGGCGTAATAATGCGTATAATGAGATTTATTTATTATTATAATGGATGCGTTATTTCAAAACAGCATAAAATAAAATCTCATTTATGATAAACGCATTTAATAAATTACCAATAAGAATATATTCGTCAAGAACGAATGAACTTTGTTCATAATCAATGATAAAAAACATCACTTTGATGTCGTTGAAAACATTTATCGATGCTAACAAAAAAAAAAAAAAAAAAAAAAAAAAAAAAACTCCAGGAACGAGTTGCTTAACTTTCCCGACAACATTTGTTATCATATTTTATTTTAAAATTTCTTATATTATTAACTATTATAAAATGTTACAAAGCTTAATTTTGAGGGTAGGATGGGTTTTATAAAAAGAATTGTAAATGAGAATAACCGGTAAAATCGTCATTAAGTCCTATCCTACTGGAGATACACACGACCCCCTTTACTTCTACCCCCTCGACCTTTGAATATAAGTTATTATTTTAGTTTTACTTTATCTTTTAATAATAAATACTTCAACAAGGAAAAAGAAAAGGGAGAAAGGGGATTAATAGCAAAATTTATGTAGTAAACAACAGGATATTGTCTGCTATTTTAAAGTTATACTTTTTTGATTTTTGACCAATCTAATTAGCTTAGTAATCAAATTTTTAAAATTATATTTAAATATTTAAAGGTAATTTATTTACTTATTAGATTTAAGTAGATTATACGGTACGAGTGGAAAAAATTCTGCAAATCGAAATTTCGACATTCCCTTTCACCCACCCCTTCAGAAAATAAGATTATCGCTGTGCCGGGCTGCAATTTTTAATCATATTCTTGATACTTTATTAATTTAAAATATATGCTCTCCACCTCAAATTAGTAGTGTTTAGCACCTGTACATCATACTTTCCTGTTAGCAATAGAGTCGTGCATATCGTCTATCTAACTCCTTTTGGAAAAAATATTTGAATTGAATTCACGTGACTTTCGATTTGTACGGGAAATTGGTATATAGTTAATAGGAGCCTCCTGCCTTTAAGATTTCCATATGTGGTCACGGATTTCATCCATCTAACGCCATTCTCGTTGCATATTGCATTGAACCTCCGTTCTTCAGTTTTGGGAATACCTAAATGGAAGGGGATGTCGAAATTTCAATTTACGGACTCTTCGGAAAAATTAAATATATTTCTAAATTAACCCTAAACGGGTTAATTTAGAAATATATTTAATTTTTATTTAATTTATTTAGAAATATATTTAATTTTTATAATAATTTATTTCACCGATTGAAAGGACATTGCGATTTGGTGGAAAGATTTCTCAAACAAAAGTAGAAATAATTGTAATTTGAAAGAATTGGAACAGAAAACATCTTAATTGTAAAGGTAACTTCTACATTGGAAAGCGTTTTTAGCATCAGCGCCGGAAGCATCTATTAAACTCGCTCGATTCATCATTGATTAATTCTTCAGTTTGTTTGTATGTCTGTTCGTTTGTCTCTTCGGATGTGCAAATCAAATAAAATTAATTAAACTTTTATACAGAATTCAAACTCGAAAACGATTGATAAAATATGTTTTTTTTTTATTTTTGTTTATTTCTGAAATTTAGGATAAGATCGTAAAATTTTAATTAATTTATCAAAGCTTACGTTTATCATCTTTCCCGTTTAACAAATTAAATCAATTTTTTGGGTTGCAATTTTAAAAAATTGTAGACCTATAAATTTCCACCGTTGTCTGCCTGTCCCTCCTTAATCTCTAGAATGGACTTAGATAGATGAAAGTCGAGATCAGATATGAAAATCTTAGGGGTAGAATGCCCCGATTAACTATATATTTTAAATTGAATACATTATGGAAAGTGATTTGTCTGATATTGAAGATCTTGAGTCAGACAAAGAGAATCAAATATAGAAGATGCAACTCATATAGAAATTTTCAATATACATAGTACCAACATGTACATATTAACCCAGGATTATTTTAGTTATATTCAATAATGAACTTTAAGGCAATAAAGTACCAACATGGATAACATGTTTTTAGCAGGTTCTAGTATACCAATTGAAATTCAAACAAAACAACCAAATGAAAATGATGACGATGACACGCCTCTGAATCTTCGTCTTCAAAAACAAACAAATGGATTGGGAACAGACAAACTGAATCGATGTTGGCGTTTTAAAAACAAGGAGTCTATACACGTGCCACATGAAATGACACGTAAACAATAATGACAACATGCTTCCAAGGGAGCACAAAGATTCTGACAGTGTTCAAGATTCGGACCATTTGTGGATATACTTAGAATTTTTTGCAGATTGAGCCAGAGAAACACAATGCTGTGGATGAACTAATGATCCCATTGAAAGCACACACTGCCATGAAACAATATATAAAAAACAAACCCAATTATTTACGACTTCGAAGTGTACTTAGGGAAGGGGACAAATCTCAGCGATAATTCTTTGGGAATGAGCAGCAGTGTGGTTATGAGATTAGTGGAACATCTTCCACAGCACAAGAGTTATAAAGTTTCTGCTGACAATTGATTCAGCTCGTTTGAACTCACAGCAAAATTGAAAACAAAAGGAATATTTATGGTAGAAATCCTACGAAAGAATAGACTTGTAGGATACAGTTTGAAATATGATGGTGCATTGAAAAAGGAAAGATGAGGGTCATCTGACTAGAGAGTGGAAACCAAAGAAAACATCATGATTTTTAAATTATACGACAATAAGCCAGTGTACCTCATCTCGTCATATAAGAACCAAGAACCAATAGAAAGTGTCAAGAGGTGGTCAGTTGCAGCAAAAAAACATATAGAAGTTCCTTGCCCAGATATTGTAAAAGAGTATAATACATTCATGGGAGAGTTGATCTTCGTGATATGTTGGTTCAACTCTACCGTACTAACATCAAAGTTCGACGGTATTATCTTCGAATATTATTTCATTTCATCAATATGGCATGTGTGAATGCAAGGCTTTTGTACAGAAGGCACTGCAAACAAAAGAAGATAAAACACAGACTACTAATTAACTTCATCTGTGATATTTCTGCTGGCCTTCTGAAGAAGGAAACAAATGGAGCAAAGAAAAGGGAACAACTGTCAAATGAAATCAGCAAATCAGGAACAGTCCAAAAAGAGAAAATAACGTCCTGTCCAGTCCCTGATGTACAACATGATGACACAGGACACTTACCAGAACATTTGGACAAAAAAAATCGAGGTTCAAATTGTGTATAAAAAGTTATTCAAGAATCAAATGTACTAAATGCAATGTAGCATTATGCCTTAACAAAGATTAAAGAATTTCATATTAAATAATCAACAAGTGTTCATTTTAGAATCAGAATAAAAACAAAACTATAAATGTAAATTTTACCTTGTTCCTTAATGTAATGTCCTAATGATTCAAAATGGAATCATTAATAATTTAATAAAAATTAAAAGTTTTATCTGATATACATATTTTTATTCTTAAACATTATTATTTTTATAAGAATAGATATGTATTATATCAATGGTGCGGTTTTCTTTATATTGCTTTAAAAATTAATTCTTTAAATATTTCTTCAAAAAAATTGATGAAACTTCATAGGTTAAATCTTAAGAAGTTAACCGATGATTTTTATCTGGACCGCATTTTCATATTGAAACGACAAATAAGAAGACTACAAGGAAATACAGAACCAACTAAAGAATTTACCGACTGGAAATATTGATACAAGAAAAAGATCAGAAACTAAAAAAACTATTCGGATACCCAATGCCAAGTGAAAAAAAGAAGATGGGAAAGTAAGTTAATAATTAATAAGACAAATAAAATAATACCGAAAAACATTACAAACATACTGAAACTAGGACTAGAATACAATATGCCACTGAACGGTAAAGCAATTAATATAATATCCGAAATTGATAAAGCGGTAAATCAGATAAAAATAGAGAATAGGTATAATTTAAAACACCAAATAAAAGAAGACATTAAAAAAGTGAAAAACAGCACTAAAATAGGGGAGATAATGTTAAGAGATGGGGAAAAGATTATTCAAAAAAATGTACAATATTGAAAAAAATACTTAAAGAAAAATGATTTAAATATAATCAAAGCAGATAAAACCAATCAAATCATCATCATTGATAAAGAATGGAAAAAAATGAAAAAAATCTCAAATAATGTTAACGAATGATTTTGTTGAATTAACAGAAGAACCAAAAGAAGAAATAAAAAAATGGACGAAGAAAGAAATTGTATACACAAAAAAAGATAACACCAGCGAGAAAAAACAAATACTAAACTACGACGACATCAGAAAACCACAACTTAAGATACGTCAAAAACACACAAAGCAGGGGATATATGCTGACCATTAGTATATTTTAAACGTACAATATTATCCAATTTAGAACTGTTTATAAAGAAAAAACTTAAAATAGTCCCATATTCATACTACTCAATAAAAAACACCGACGAATTAATAAGAAAACTTGTGTGTGTAAAAATGAAACCAACATATAGGCTACTAAGTTTGGACATAATTTCTATGTACCCATCAATAAAATGGGAATTAATTGAAAAAAAGCATACACAATCTAGACATACATAGCTGGCTATTAGAATTAATAAAATACAGTTTTAAAAATATTTACTTCCATATAGATGAAAAAATATATAGACAGAAAAATGGTATTAGTATGGGAACAATAATCGGACCAAAACTTGCAGAAATATACATGAAAGAAATAGATACAAAATTAGCAAACCTAAATGGAATAGTATTTATGGCTGGATATGTGGATGATATCATAATAATATACGACAGAAATAACTAATAAAAATATAATATACAAGTATGCGAACACACTAAGCAATACTCTGAAGTTTGAAAGCGAAACAGAAAATAAAAATGAAATTAATTATCTAGACATAACTTTAAACCGGAAAAAAGACACTATCAATATAACACCTTACAAAAAAAAAAAAAAGCAATGTAGCTAAACTTCTTAATTATAAATCGTATAGTCCTATAACAATAAAAAGAAATAATTTTATAACGCCACTATCAAAGATATGGAACAGAAAATCTTAAGCTGAAGACAGAGAAAAACAAAAAAATGAATTAAATTTTTATCTTGAACAATTACCCAAACAGATTACTAAAAAATGGATAACTACATTTCTAAAAAACAGATTCAATGTTAAAAATAAGAATGAGAATATTACATATACGTAGGATACATATTAAAGGAACATTTGAAATATAGAGAAAAGTTTTCATGAAACATGGTGTTATACTAGCAGCCAAACTAAAAAATAAAATTAAAAACTACATCAATAGCAATAAAATTAAAAATAACGAAATACTAAACGAAGCAGGAGTGGTGTGAGATAAAATGTACACGTAAAAAACCAGCAATATATATTGGAGAAACAGTTGGCAACTCAACCAGAATAAAAGAACATGAAGCAGCAATTAGACTTAAATATAACCAATCACCACGGACAAATCACTGCAGCAGGTTTGGATGCACAATCAATGAAAAAAGTGTAAAAATAATCCACAGAGAAAAAGACAGTTATCTACGTAAATTCAAAGAACACTTCGCAATTTTTAATAAAAACAAAACCATAAACTTAAATAACGGCATGGAGATTGACAACGTATGGGAGGAAATGGGAGGGGGCTAAAGAGCAAGCAAACAGAAAGGCAGTTACAAATGCCTTAGGGGATACATCATCAACACCGCGTAGCTGTATTCTAAACATAAAACAGGTTAGTTAGTTCACTATTGTGTGAATATATCCAAATAATGGAAGTTGTAATTTTACCGTAATAATCACTGTAATAATTGTATTTATACCAATTTGTAGAAATGTAACACCTGATGAGGGGTGCAAGTTGCACAAAAAAATCTTGCACCCGAAATGCATAGTGAATAAAGAATAACGAAGATAACACTCAGAAGTTTTTGTCACTGACGAAATGCAGCCCAGATAAAAAAAAAACATCGGCTAACTTCTTCGGATTTAACCTATGAAGTCTCAATTTTTTTGAAGAAATATTTAAAGAATTGATTTTTAAAGCAATATTATTTTTTCCGGTTTTACCATCATTTATTCAGATTATTATGATCGATTTATTCCGATTGATTTTATTAAGAATTATTAATATTCACTTATAATAAGTAACGTAAATACGAGTCAATAAGAGATGAATGGAGACACGACAATATTTTGATACATGTCTGTTACAGAAAGTAGCTTTTAGGTATTTTTTACTTTCCCAGCTGTTACATATAACAGAGGGAAAGTATTGCAATCGATCAAAAAATGACACCCCAAGATTTTATTTTTGGACGGGGTATTCCCAAACAACAAGAAATTTAAAAAATTTTCGGGGTTTTTTTCCCGTTTGAGGGGGGGGCATAATTTTGTTCACCCTGTTTGAAGCTTAATAACTTCCGTGAATTTTGTCGAAAATTTCTGAAATTTTTCAGGGAGGTTTGTTTATTAGGAGGATCGATGGTATTAAATTTTGGTGATTAAAGGTCGAGGGGGTGGGGAGATAAAGGGGGTCGTGTGTGCCTCTGGTAGGATCGGACGTAATGATAATTTTATTGGTTATTAGCATTTACAATTTTTTAAATAAAATCCATCCCTACCCAGAAAATGAAGCATTTTGCCATTTTATAATCAGTTATTTCATTTGTACCTGAGCTATTTACATGGAAAATGTGACTATAAATCAAATAACGAAACTATAGATGGACAAGCACGTAGTTAATAAGTGTACCACTACAAAGTTTTTTGTAATTAAATGTATTTTAATACACAAACGAACAACTCTAGGAATGGATGTCTGTATGTTGGAATGTAACTTAAAACAGACTCGGTCAAAGAACTTTTGATTTTGAGTGATTGAGATTACAGAATTTTGTAAATACAATAAAAAATAAATTAACACTATTTATAAAACATCTGGAATAAATTTAATGATGATGTTAAAAACATATACACTTCAGTTACACAACTGGCCACACACTTACTGTACATGGCAGGAGGGAAAAAAAATACAAGTTCTGAAAATGTTGGCCAGCGTAATATGCATTCATTCTATATACAAATATGTGAAGCCGTCCTTCCTCTCTTAAATACAAACTGAATAATAATAATAATATAATAATAATAAAAAAAAGACATTTAAAACATTATTGCCATTTAAAATAATATATGACTAACATTAAAAACTTTGTATTTAAAGACAAGATATCTTTACATTTAATGATGTACATAACTATTAACAATTCAGATATTTTTTAAAAAAGTTGAGACAACAAGAAATATGTAATTTGAAAAAACCAAACTGCACAAATGACCATTCATGATGATGACTGCAGTGAGTGATATGAAATTTTGGGAAAAATGAAAATTCTGTAACATATAAAGCTTAGTTAAAAGTGGGATTTGATAAATATTAAATTAATGTTGACTAGAAATAACAGAAATACTGTAAACACAAATAATTAAATAGAGTTACGACGTCTATTTTGAGTTTACGAAGTGACAAATATTTGATAAAGTTTGTAAAAGTGATTGTCCAGATGTGATGCAACGGTAACCAATCTAACCGGAAAACAAAATCCAAATTAGCTATACCATATTTACTCACTTATAAAACAAGGTTTTTATTCATTTTTCGCTACTTCAAAAACCCAGGTTACCCTATATGCACAAGCAAAGGATTCTTTGTGTTTTTGCAATAATTTTTGTGAACCGTGTATTTGCATTTTTTACTGGATGATCACCGTTTGGTTTTAAAAAATAAACTATTTTATCTGGGTCGTTTGAATCGTTCTTGTGTGCTGTCAGGAGTAAAGGTGAATAGCAATAGGAAAAGTAAAGCTTTTGAATTGAATTCCGAATTGAAAGTCCAAAATTACATGGGAGCCCAATATAAGTTTTAATTCATTCCCGTGAAAACAGTGATTATTCAGATATCAGAATTCAGAGAAACTCATAGGTGTGGATTCGATGAAAAGTGGATGCGACTTAAGAATTGGCAAAAACAGTTCTTGATTGTCCAGCTTTACATGAACAAATTATGTTGTCGGTTTTACAAAATTTTTCCTTAAAGTTTAAAATGCCAGTAATTTTTGCAGGACAATGTGTGCATTTACGTTCATTTGATATTTTACTTGTGATTAAATGAAATAAAATTAGAATTGTATTAATAAATCTAATTTTCTTTATTGTCATCTAGTCACACCTTGTCCTATATGTGAGTAAATACAGTATGTATATTTTTATAAAAGAGGGGAATGAAATCATTTAAAATTTTTTACTATATCTTGTAGAATTATAGCAGTAATAAAATTCATTCATTCAAAATCTAAAACATTTTCTAAAAAGAAAAACATTATAATAAACATGTTTTTTTTTCCAAACCATGAAACAATATGGCACATATCCCTTACAACACTTCAGAACATATCAACAAACAGTACTGAGAATACTACTAACAAATGTTCTTTCACAAACAATATGCAACTCTACTGTTTATAAAAGGACGGGGAGACGTTTACGGTGAGCAACTATGTATAAGAATACTTTCATAAATAACGGAACGGAGGCTTCACTTTAGCTATTACTGCTTGCAATAATAGATATTTAATTGCACCTTCGACGTTAAAAGATAGACGTCTGTTATAAAATCAGAAAACATAGCTTTCTAATATGGAAATTAAGTAATCTATCTTCGTTTTTCTGAATCAATAACTGCTTGCGTCGGTCCACTTTAATTGATATATTTTCAAACAAATTTCCGTTCAGTTTCCAAGCACTTCAAAAGGTTTCTGGAGTAGGAAAGAAAATTTATCTGGCTGACAATACTGCAGAAAAAGTAACTTTATTGTTCTCATCCAAAATATGTTGTAGCGTTTGTCTATAATTTTTTTTTATATAACACAGGTAATGAGAATTATGTGTATGTACAATGACAATAAACAGCCAATCACAAATCTGCTTTTGGTCTATAGTATAATTTCAATGGAGGATCCTACAAAAATATAAATCATTTTCAACATTTATATATACAAAATTCACATATGGACAGTTTTATAAATTCAATACTTACTTTAAACCTCCATCTTGTTACGCAGACAAATTTTAACGTATGATCTTTCCCTAAAATTTCTTCATTACATAATATGTCAACCTGAAATTCAATAATAATAATAATAGTTATTTTAACAATAATTTTGATGTATATTTCAAGAAATATATGACTCACCTCTTTATATTTTTCTAAATTATTATATAACTTTTTCGCTATGAATTTTTTCAAATGAGTTATGGTTGCTTGAGCTGAACAACGTATGAATTTCCTCCTCATCTGTTTGAGGGAGCCATTTTGAGATTCTAATAATATATTGACTTGTTCGTCAGACTTGTGATAGTCAGAATCATCTTCCTTTGAAGACGATGCTTGAGAACTTGTTTCTTTCTCATTAACCCCAGCTAGAAAATTTAAAAAATATTCATCTTTCTTTAAATTGTAAAATGCATAAATAATTTTATATTAATTATGAATTTATTATAAATTAAACTGCCATTTTCTTAAATTATAACAACAGCTCAAGTGAAATTTATAATTTTCATTATAATTTATCTTCATCTATCAAAATTTTGGTTGTATCAATATAACTAATATAAGAAACTAAAAATTTCATAGGTAAGCTTTCAATACTGAAAATAATTTTTTTGTACTCTCTATTCTGTGGAGACAAAAAGGATTTTTAGCAGACTCATTGCAGGATTAACTGTGTACCAAGATAGTGAGGAAAACAGCCAACAT
Source organism: Centruroides vittatus (assembly GCF_030686945.1). NCBI lineage: Eukaryota > Metazoa > Arthropoda > Arachnida > Scorpiones > Buthidae > Centruroides > Centruroides vittatus. The sequence continues at coordinate 1,124,957 of NW_027122171.1, forward strand.
ATTCAGTCATATCAAAACAAAAATTCCTACACTCAAGCTCAGAGTGATAGGTCTTAAAACCTTGGTTATCCATCAATTAATAAAGTATCTTTATTTATTGAGTTTTAATTAGCAAACTTTACTTATGAATAATTCTGAAACTGGAGAATAAGAATTTCTTAAAAGAGAATATTTTTTTGTATACTTTATATTCTACGAGGGTAATCCCAAAAGTAAGGTCTGCTAATTTTTTAAATACAGAGAAATGTTTATACAAAAATAAAGTTCATATCATTTTAAAGCTTGAACATTTATCTATTTTTCTACATAATCGCCATATCGGTCAATGTATTTTTGTATGTGCTGTGGCAATTTTTATATGCCCATGTCATACCAGCTTGCCGCCATGTCGTGTTAAACCGATTGAAATTCATTGCCAATTGACAGAAGTGTGCGTCGAGTCATGCATAGATGTCAAAAACATCTTCAAGTGGTATAGGGAGTTTGTAGCTGATCATACTGAAATTCATGATGAAGAAAGAAGTGGGAAACCATCAATTTCCAATGAGACAGTCACAAAGGTTGAGCAAGCCATGTGTGAAGATTAGCAAATCACTCTGGATGATCTCTGCATTTTGGTTATTAGGCTTTCCCCAAGCACAATTCACAGGATTTTATTGGAAAAGTTGCAATATTGGAAGGTGTGCACAAGATGGGACCCATGACATGGTGGCGAGCAGGTATGACATAAGCATACAAAAACTGCTACAGCACCTACAAAAATGCATCAATCGAAATGGTGATTATGTAGAAAAATAGATAAATGTTCAAGCTTTAAAATGATATGAACTTTATTTTTGTATAAACATTTCTCTGTATTTAAAAAATTAAGAGACCTTACTTTTGGGATTACCCTCATATATTAAAAATATTTAAAAACACAAAAAAGAAAAAAATGTTTATTAAATAAACTGAAAAGGGATATACAGTAGAGCATCAATTATCCGAAACAATTCGGGACTGGGGTTGTTCAGATAACTGATTATGTATGAAAAAATATATTAACCTATCCCATGCTGAAATTCGTACAAATCCTGGCACTTAAGTACCCTCTCATGGTCACGCCAGTGCTGCCAGTTAAAACATGCACACTAACAAAAATAATATTGGAGTAGCCTAAGACATAGCCAAATATTGCAGTACCACAGCACTAGCGGAAATTTAAATTTGTTGATTGGAACGCTTTCGGTCAACCGATGTTTCAGTTGACTGATATTTGGATAATCGATGCTCTACTGGATATACTATTGGTTCTTAACCGTTTCACTTTTAACCATATTAACTATTGATACAATATATTTTTGAGGTCTAAAGGTATCTCCTAAAAAGAATTCAAGTTCTTGTATAAATTGTGAGAGAAATCATAAATTTAGCTTTGAATTCACACTATTACTGAGAATGTTAAATCTTATTGAAGATATTTTGGTAATATGTGCATATTTAATAGCATAAGGCTTTCTACCAGTTATTTTGAGTATTGTAGTTTCCATATTGAATATAAAGCTGTATACAGCAGAAACCTCATTATTTGAAACTCAATTATCTGAAAAGTTTTTCAAAAAAATATGTAGCATTGTACATACCACATAGACCGAACCTGCCATATAATTGAAAATAACTAAATCTTCTACTGATTGTAGCACCACAAATTAGGTCACTTACATAACATTAAGTTAGACTAATTTACCTTCAAATATAATAATTTAAATCAAATATAGTAATTACACTGCAATATTTATTGTTCACAAAACTTTAAATGCACAGCACCTAAAGCACAAAAACAAACTAGTTTCTGGATTTTCCAAAATTTGTTTATTTGAAAGATCCCTGGTTCCATCAAGTTCAGATAATTGAATTTCCAGTATGTGAATGTTTTTTTGGAATAAAAAACCATGACTGTGTTATCAGTTCTGTGTCTATAACTTAACTGAATACTATTGTTGTGTTCATGTTTTCAAAAGTGACTGTTGTTCAGATATTGCCAATGAGAGTCTAATCTTTGGTATGATCTAGTACAGTGATTCTCAACCTTTTTTTCATCATGGTAAACTTTTAATAATTTAAAAACTTGATGGCACACTCGGTTACTTCGGTAAGTACCGCAAGACAACTGGTGATGTCATAACAGTGATTTTTAAACACGGTTATTTAGGTCACATTTTCTAAATGTCTTGGTAACTACTGGCAGTTACGAGTAACACTGGTTACAATATCCAAACTTGCCCTAGGAAGGTAGAACTGATTAAACTACTTGTCTGACATCACTTAGGTATGGGTATTTGCAGTGGCAGCATACTAAAGTGCCGTGGCACAGTGGTTGAGAATCACTTATCTAGTGTTTCTGTGTGTTGATGTATCAATACTTGATCTGTTATTTGTTTGCTATATTTGAGTGTTGTATGGGGAATAAGATTGTTGTGTATAATTATTTTCTGGTCAACAACCTTGGCTCTGTAATTGTGAGATGTGTGAATTTGTAATGTTAATGTCTGTTTAGAATTTTGTACTAATGTAGTAAGTACAGATGAAGAATTAATTTATTTCCTGTGTCTACATCACTATATCACCCACTGATCTGATTTTCCAGCTAAAGACTGGAAAATCAGATCAGTGGGTGATATTTGCAAGGGACCGAATTTTAACTGAAGTACTTAGACTGGTTTGTTGTGCGTTGTTCATTGTTGTTGTTCATGTTTGAGTAAAATGTCATATATTTGTGATACAATAGTCATATCAGGCAGTGCTACATTCGCCAATAAATCTAAAAACATGTTTTGAATACATATAGTAATTAATTAAATTGAAAGTAAACTATTAAAAGCAAATAATCATTAAATGAAATTTTAATCTTTATTAATTTAAGTCTGGTTGCAAATCTGTCCCATCATTGCAGATCACAAGTTCAGAAATGCTGTATTATTGCATTTACAGTAGAGAATCGATTATCCAAATACCAATTGACCAAAATATCGGTTAACTGTAAGGTTTCAGTTGGAAAATCCAATTTTCCGCTAGTACTATGGCACTGCTGCACTCCCCCCTCTCTGCCAATGTAAACCGTAAGCCTACTTTAATGTACTACTTTATGTAAGATATGTATTTGTAAGATATGTGATACGAAATATATACAGTACAGTTCAGTGTTTAATATACTTTTTCATAAATGATCAGTTATCCAATCAACACCAGCCCAAATTGTTTCAGATAATCGATGCTCTGCTGTATTTATAGATTTTCTTTTTCCTTGCAATAGTAGTCAAAGAAGACTGGAAAACTTTTCAAATGTGAGCCTCTGCCTAATCCAAGAACAGAGTCCTCATTAACCCAGATGATGTCCATGCTAATAACATATTGCAAATGTGTCAAAACCCTTTTTGTTTTCTCCACAGAAGTAGGTGTGCTTATATACCCAAAGCCAGCTGTTTATAAATTAGCCACTTTAAAAATGTATAAAAGGGATAGCTGCTAAACAGACCCTGTTTAGCAGCTATCCACTCTGGATCATATGTTGCTTGAGGGTCACTCTTTGCTTTATTTCTCCTACTTTTCATTGGCAAGGGTATCCCTATTGGAAACTTATGCTCTATGGTTTGTTGAAACTACTGAACTCTGTCATCTCAACAAGGTGGTGACTAATAAGACAGCTGTTAATACATTCAAAGTAAAAATAAACCAAACTGTCACATTTTAATCTATCTAAAACTATGTACTTAATATGTTATTATATTAATATATTAAGTACTTACAATAAATTATAAGAATTAATATATAACTAACTATAACATTGATTTCCAATTTGATGACGTAAAAACATCTGTATTGTCAAACTTAAAAATCAAACACAACAAAATGTTTTATATTTTTTCATTCTCAGTTATGTTTATGGTTATCTGCTTAAGAATTGTTTTAGAGATTAGATAACGCATTAGTAAAAAAAGTAGTATTTTTAATTTTTAATTTAATTATACGCTACAGGTTTCATATTACTATATTAATATAGTCATAAAAGATATACATACAAGGTGTTGCTTTTGGATATGGTAATCCTCTCCTCCTGTAAAACTCTTTCTCTCTCTTGATTTCATCTGAAAAATATTTCATTAGCTTTTAGATATAATTATCCATATTATTTTAATAAATAATCATGGTCATTATTTTTAGTAATTTAACATTTCTCAAACGTAAGAAGCAGTACACCTTGTATAATCCAGCAATATATTTAATTAACCAAAAACATTTGACATACTTCCATACTTCTTCAGTTGGAACATCAAACTTAAATGGAAAAAAAACATTCCAAAAACATATTAAATGCAATAGAAATAATTTAAATTAAAAAGAATGGAAAGAATTTCTAAATCAATAGAACATTTGTACAATTCAAATATAAAGGATTAAGAAATAAATAAATATCAATACAACAACTATGTAACATGCAAAAACTGGATTTAATTAAATCCAAAGCATGTCACGACACCAGTAATATCCAGTGCATAATATACTAAGTAAAAATAATAAAAACAAACATTTTTGACAATTTTTAAATTATCATCTTCAGGTTAAAACATAAAGTTAGTTATACACATTCTCAATTACAACATAAAGAACACAAATTTGATGATAGCACTATTTGTTAGGACATCTCCCCATCCTGGCTATTGGAGATAACCAAGTACGGCCCTATGTATGCTCCACATCCTTTACAATCTAAATTGGAACACTCTCTCTGACATCAAAAATTTGATGGATGAGACCCACAGGGAATTTTTTAGCTGGAAAAGTCTTCACATTACACAACTCTTCCATCCATCCCACAAATAGATCCATTTTGACTGCCATCTGAACTTCCAAGAAATGATTATCCACCAACAATAACATCATTGTTAAAGCTGATTGCAGTCCAGAGACATGGTATTAATGAGAAGAAACACATGGAAGACATACATAAATATATAAACGTAACAAAATGCAAATTGGTACCCATGGGTTTATTGAAGCTACAGAACAGTCATCTGTTTTACCAACACCCCACTGGCATCTAAGTTACATAAGAACAAGACCACCACGCAAGCACTATCTTCACCACAGATCTTCACTTTTGTCAAAATTTATAAACTGGACAACCAACTAAATCCACTGGTGCTTATCCCTGTATAAAAATTGAGAGAATACTCAACCACTTCATACCTCCTTCATTAATGACTACAATTGCACAATAACCAATTCAGATGCTGGCCAAACAATGTTTAGCCAACATCTTAGTCAACAGGGAGTTCATCATTGTGATTTTGAATCTCAATTCCTTTCAATCAAGATTGAACCCTATTTTGCAAACTTTGGAACTTTCTATTTAAACATACTTTCAAGTCACAGAAACACCATCTTGGAGCTAGCAAACATTATTTCTTCCAATTTCAAGGGCTAACTTACCTGCAAAGCAGGGGTGTCTCGATGGACAGTCTGGTATCAGGCAGCCTTTGTGAACTAGTTCATTGTCGTTTTAAAAAAGATGCCCTTCCATCTTTTAATGATGGAATCATTCTTTACATCAGATATGTTCATGATGTTCTCTTAACCTGATGACAGGAACTGAATTTAATCCAGTTCTTAACAGCCATCTACAACAACCCCATAGCCTTCACCTTCCATGTTAATCAAGAAAGCAAACCACCAGGTTCATTTCCTGCACATCTTTCTCACACTCAAAGATGGCCACATTCCCATTAAAGTTTGTAGAAAACCAGCGTACAAACCACAGTTCATTCCATCAGAATCTAGAGACCCTTATACATTTAAAATGTCACCCTACAGAGCCCTAGTCAGAAGAGCCTTACTCCATCATCATCACTGACAGAGAGATCAAACTAAACTACACAGCATGCAGGATAAAACAATACAGATATCCTTCCAACCCCATTCAAAATTGCATCCATAAATATCAATCTAGATACATATCTAAGAAGGACGGATCCAACAAAGTCATCAGATTTAACCATCTTTCTAAGGTTTACAAACAAATTGCAAGAACAAACTGAGTATCTCCTACATGAGAAATCCAACCATATTCTCTTTATTATGAAATGCCAAGGACCCTATCAACAGACAAAATATATCAGGGGTATATGCTATCCCCTTTATAGATGACATTCAACAAGAAATGAGTCTACGTAGGAGCAATGGCCAGACCTCTTTACAAGCATATCCAGAAGCACCATTATTTTATCCAAATGGGCATTTCCACCAGTGTTAGCAACAATTGCATCCAAAAATGATTAAAGGTATTTCTCAATGAAACAGGTTTAATATCAGGTCAGTCCATAAGTTCATGCGTATTTTTATCTACAAAAAAAAGCATCAAAAAATTTTAATTAAATTTTATTTCAATCTATAATGTATTCACCATTATTTTGTACAATTTCTTGCCATCTTAATGGTAGCTTTTTAATCCCATCTTCGTAAAATGATTTCGGTTTTGAATCAGAATATTCAGAAATAGCCTTTTTTACATTGTTCTCATCCTCAAAAGTTTTCCCTTTTAAAAAATTCTGCAAACTGCAAAAAAGATGATAATCACTGGGAGCAATATCTGGCGAATATGGTGGATGAGGTAAAATTTCCCAGTTGTAGCTTTCAAGTTTCTGTACAGTTATTTTTGCAGCGTGTGGTCTGGCATTGTTATGCTGCAAGAGAACCTGCTTTCTGTTCACTAATGATGGTCGATTTTTTTTTTCAATTTTTCATTTAAACGCTCTAATTGCTCGCAATACATTTGAGCTGTAATTGTTTGATTAGGTTCTAACAGCTCAAAGTGAATTACACCTGACATATCCCACCAAACAGACAAAAGAATTTTTTTTGGATGCAACCCACCTTTTGCAGTCAGTTTTGGCTGCTTGTTGCGATCCATCCGTTGTCTTTTTCTCGTCACATTATTACAGAGGATCCATTTTTCGTCTCCAGTAACCAGCCTACCAAGAAAAGGTTCTAAAGCAATACGGGATAAAAGAGACGTGCAAACGTTTACACGTTGTTGTCGGTTAGCTATTGACAGTTCATGTGGTATCCATTTTCCTAGCTTTGAAACTTTTCCGATTTGTCGTAGGTGTTTATGAACAGTTCCACGGGATGAATTTAAATGTTCTGCAATTTCATCAACTGTTAAAGATGGTTCTGCTTCGACTAGTGCATCATCATCAAAGTCAACGGGTCTTCCAGTACAAGCCTTATCCTCCACACTAAAATCATTGTTTCTAAATCTTTCAAACCACTTCTGCGCAGTCCTTGCACTAATTACAATTTGATTATGTACAGTATTTATTTTTTTGGCTGCATTTGTAGCATTCTCACCACTTAAAAATAAAAAGTATAAAATATGTATTTTGTATTCGTCTGTTACTTCCATTTTAACAAAAATAAACAACTGAAATGTTCACAATTCTGAACAGTATTATATGAATGAGATCCAATTTAACACTTCAGTGTAAAAATTATCACATTAGATAGACATTTTTAACAGCAAAACAAGATTTTTCTCAAGGTCATAAAAATGCACATGGACTTGAGGACTGACCTGATACATACCAGTAGGAACTGGACCAATCTGCAATCTTAACCTAATCTTATTTTATCCATACATCCTGCTGGGAGGCATAAGCCGCTAAGACTGTATTATTGAGATTTTCCAACACTGTATTTATGTTCCTTGTATTTGAATTGTATGAACATTTTGTTGATTTAGAACATTCTTCCCATCTCTAAATTGTTTCCATTGCATTTAATCTGTTTTTGAATGTTCTTTTTTCATTTAAGTTTGATATTCCAACTGAAGACATGGAAGCAGATAAAAAAAATGTTTTTGGATAATTAAATACTCTGCTGGAGTTATACAAGGTGTACTGCTTCTTTCATTTCATTACTTCTCCAGTTTTATCAAATTATTTTTTTAATATTTTCCATATCTAATTCTGCCAAGATACATTATAGAAGAGTCTTCTATTCAAAATAAACATTACTTTGGATAATTTTTAGTGGGTTCAAAAATACTGTTATTTTGTGGAAATGATATTTTTTCACAAAATATGAATATTTTTTAATGTTTACACAAACAAATAAATGAAACTTCTCTACTATAATTTTAATACTTTTTGAAAATTATTATATAATATAAAACAATTTTATTTTTATTTTTAAAAAGTTTACCAGTATGTAAGTTTTTCATGAAGACAACATATTACTTTTGCTTTTTATAAATGTAATTCACTTTTTAAAATGCTTGTAATAAAATTAAAAAAACACAATTCAAATATACAATTTTCAAAATACTTTTAGTAAATGCCAGCAGTGTTTTTGTGTTCTAGTAACATACAGTATAACAAACAGATAAATTATAAAATAGTAATAAATGAAACAGGAAAAATAAATGATATAATTGATGAATTTTTCTTAATCTAAATTTTTGATTATACTGTTTTATATTGATAGCAAATGAAATATTTTTTGAGAAATAATCAAATATGGAAAACTGTAATTCTGCTGAGGCAACAGTAACTAATATAATATAGTAAGAAATTATTATTATAATTCCTTACTATAAATATTAGTATTAAAGAGTATAATACACTTCTCATATATACTTGTGAACACTGTTTTGGCTTCTATATTTCTAGACTTATTACACTGTCACTGGACCAGATCAGCCTTAAAAATTCAGTTTATTTTCCCAAAAAAATATGCATTTTGAATGATGATGAGTAACTTAAGGTCTGAAATGCATACTTTTTTAGGAAAATAAACTGATTTTCTAAGGCTGATCTTGTGTCCAGTGACAGTGTAATAAGTCTAGAAATATAGAAGCCAAAATAGTGCTCAAAAGTATATAGTATTAAAGAGCTTTAATAAAACGATTCATTTAGATTTACAGTACCTAAATGTAATTTCTAATAGTTACAATAATTGTATAGAGAGGCAAACAATGGCTTTTATTCTCTATATTAAAGCAATTATTTTATTCACATCATTGTTTTACACAGAGACTAACTACACAGGTCTGCAAACTTCAACTAATAAAAAACTGTTTGGACTTCGAGATGTGATTTTTACTAACAACTATCGATAAAACTAAAAACGATCTCTTAAATGTTACCATCACTTAAAGTTTTGATACAAAGGCTTTACAAAGTTTTGTCAAAAATTTATAAAAGCATATAATATAAATATAAATAATAGTGTTTTATTTTATTTTAATGTGGAAAATATTACCAATTTCAGTTTATTATTAACATGTATGGATACAAAGATACAACATAAGCCACTAATTAGCTTTGGTGCTTATCAGTTTGCCCTAAAACTGCATTTTGTGGACCTTATCTAGATTCTGCATCTGGAATGTCCCTATGTATCATCCAACAGTAATCTGCCATCATACTTACATTCCACTGTCCCTGCTATCTCCTTTCCATCTCTTTAATGTTCTGATGGAATCTTTCGTCTTGTTCTTCATTTACAGCCCTTAGATTTTCAGGAAATTAATCCAAGTGTGAGTTCAAAAAGTGTATCTTTAGGCTCATATTGCAGCCCAGTTCGTGGTACTTAATTAACAAGTTCTCTACTATTTCTTTATAATCAGGATCTTTATTGTTTCCTAGAAACTTTGAAACTATTGCCTTAAATGAAATCCAGACATTCCTGTTCATTGCAGAAGTTCTGTGTCTGATATTGATTTCCTTATATCAGGTCCTATAAATACACCTTCTTTTAGTTTTGCTTTGGACAAGGCTGGAAACTTTTTGCATAAATACAAAAAGCAGTTTCCATTTCTTTGGCCTTTATGAACTGTTTCATTAATCCCAGCTTAACTATGCAGGGGTGGCAGCAGCCCTTTCTCTGAGTTCACCAAGCTGCTCCTCACAATATTCTTTATGCCAGGTTGTAATTGTTTTCTAGGTGGCCATTACTTTTTTAACAGCATAATTAAATAAATTATGGCTATTGAAACATGTCACTAATATGGGCATGAAATATGCAAAGAAAACATCTATTTACCCAATAAAAATGGTTTTGTAGAAAAATCTTACGTGATAGAGAAAAACTAGTAACATTTTTGAATTCAGCATTAAAAAAGTATATAAGAATCACACAAAAAACGTCAAACAGTTTTTTCACTGCAGACCTGTGCTAAAAAAACTTTTTGGAACAGATTATACATCTCTCAAATAGACAAATTTCAACGAGTTATTATTATTTCTAGTCTAAAAATTACTAATAAAGTTAGTAATTTTTAGACTAGAAAGTAAAGTAGACTAATCTCACAGCAATATTACTGTGAGATTAGTCTACCAAAAGTTTTTGAATTACAGAGACTAAATTCGTAATAATATCTACTGTACAGCAAAACATTTATATTAAAGAAGTTAAGCTAATGAAATGGAAAAATTTTAATGAGCAAGATGTTTATGAAAATATTAATGTTAACATTATATTTTGATGTTTAAAGTAATGGAACTTAACTACATATAACATACACTAGCTTGACAGTCAGAAGATTTATCTCAGAAAAATGTGAAAAATTTTAAGTATTTTGAAAATGATTTTTGTTTAATGTTTTAAAAATTTATAGTTAACAGTACATAACACTTCAATAATATTTGATAGTAAATTAAACTGTATAATTAAAATACATACTTGTCTGTAGGTTTGGAACAAGTTTATAAACTATGTCTTGCATAGTTCTGTCATAGCTGCAAAAGAAATAGTATATCTCTTCAGAAATATAACTCTTCAGTAGTCTTAAATTTTAGTATCAAAATTCTCTTACCTAATATACTGTAATGGATGGCTTTGATGAATGACTATTTCACAAGTAGGACAAGTATTATTATCTTCTAAATGTTTCACCAAGCAACTTTTACAGACTAAAAAACATTTTAATGTAATATAAATTAATTGAAATAATTACTGAGATATTTATAAGTGTGATGAAGGGCTATAATTAAAAGAGCCGACATGTACAAAGCAAGTAGAGTGGACAAAGAGACAGAATTAGAAAGATTTAGAAGGATAACTAAGGAACTGGGATACTCTAACAAATGGTTTATGAGTCTGGTTAATCATTATAACAAAATCATTACCACTAAAATGAAAACAGATGATATGGTTTGTACAAAGTTCGCATACCAAAAGGAGATTTGGCATATAATGGAGGAGCTTTCCAAACAAAAGAACTCATACATGGTATATAAAAGAGCTCCTAATTTATATTGTATATTGCAAAACTATAAGGATCCACTCCCAGAAGAAACTAAAGCAGGTATAGACAGGATCCTGATAGTTAATGAAGAGCTTAACTTTAAAACAGCATACATTGGAGTAAATACAAGGAATTTAAAAACCAGAGTTAAAGAACACCAATATGATGTAAGTAAAGAGAAAGAAAACATGGTCTTGGCAACAATTGCAAACATACAAAGAAGAAACTTTACAGAACTTTAATACTTTGGGAGGAATCAAAAATCATTAATAAAATACACTTGTCCTCTATAGCCACGAATAGAGAAAAAATTGAAATTTTTAAACACAAACTTAAAAATGAATGTGTTAACACAAGGAACATAAAGCGATTTCCAATAAATAATGGAGATATGCTATTAAAAAATGACTTGGGACAAGTAAAAACACCTTGTAATAAGTACAATATTGGACAATTGTCAATCTTAAATAATAATTAGTTAGGGGGTTATTGTATTAATTTTGTGGAGATAGTTTATTGCTACTGAAAATGACTAGTAGTATCACTTGGAAATAAAGGAGAGACATCTTTCACAATTACATACCAGAAATGGGTTTGTGCTATGTGACAAACAATTTCTTACAGTAGAGAATGCACCAAGTATCATTGTCTCTTATGAAGTGCACAAGAAAAACAAATATCAGGAGGTCATATGTACCAAAGATGCTCACGTAAAGGAAAGTGTAATTCGATTAAATGCAAATGCAAGAAAAATAAAAAATTATATAACTCAAAATGTCATGTTAGTTTACCATGTTCTATATTTTTTCCCAACAAAGTTTTTGATATATTTGTACACGTAATTCAAATGTTAAGCTGAAATAATTTTTCTTAGTTTCCTTATATTCATTAAATCATTCTAATATTAATATTAATAAAACAAAAATCACGTTTTTGATTCATTTTATTAAAATTTGTTTAAATCCATAAGTTACTTTATTAAAACAACAAAAGGTGAGAAATTTCATGATATTTATGAACTACATTTTGGAAATTATACAAAAATTGCTTTAAAAGTAATATATTTGGCAATATTTATCAAATATACCAACTTCATTTGGAAATTAGGTAAAATCACTAATAAAAGTGAGAAATTTAGTGAAATTTATTAAACTCACCAAGATGATTGGTGATTATGCATAATCACTAGTGATGTAACGAATAGTATATTTGGCCTCAGCTGAATACTCGGCCAGGAGCGTGGCCGAACGGCCGAACATTCAACCAAACTATTTGGCTTGATTAACGCACACACAAAAATTAGCACGCAAACCTCATTATGCAAGGATCGCGCACCCTGCTCTCTATTGGTCCAATGTCACTACGATTTTTTCTTCCAGTAGGTCTAAATTATTTAAATTAATTAATTAAATTATAATTATTAAAGTTAATATGAGATGGAGCCTAATGTCTACCTCTAGTGCCAAATTGGTTTATAATTTATGTAATAGCCGTAAATAGCCTAATATGATTCAGCAGTTGTTGGTATTTAGATGAAGTTATAACTTATAAGTTATTTTATTTGCAATTGATCTTTTTAACTCTTTAATTAAGCAGTAAAATTTTATTTTTACTATGTATTTGTAGACTGAATAGTACCCTAAGGATATATACTTTAGTGGGGCATATGGTCTAGTTTCTCCCCAGATGTGGAACAGTTCAAATATATTATTGGGGGTTTCTATTTGTTAAGTTTTGTAATATTTTGTTGCTATTGTTTTTGTCAATATTTTTAAAAATTAACATGATTTCAAATGTTATCTTTTGTATATAATGAGAAATGCTCATTCTTTGCTTTATTTATAAAATAAATTATATATTAGTTACTCATCTTCTAGAAATAAATAATTCTTTCATTAAATATGATAAGTTTCAATAAAACGTTTCATAAATCACTTTAAAATATCGTAAAAAATATTAAAATATACAAGAATACGAATATAACATAATTAGCTAAACAATAACACTAATGCCCGATACATTCTAACCTACACGCCATCAAGGCCATAAGATATCAGGCTAGCTAAAGGCTATAATATTATTTTAATTACGAAATAATTTACTAGAGTTAGACGCTATTTCTTATTAACTTTAATAATTATAATTTAATGTTTAGCATTAATAAAAGTTTCCAAAATGATTAATTTACTGTGTTTTTGTTATTTCTTACTCCTGTTTTAGGTATTCGGTATCGTCGAATAGTGATTAAATATTGGTATTCGGCCGAATAGCAAAAAATAGGCCGAATACCAGGTAGTAACCAAATATTTGTTACATCACTAATAATCACTGATTAATCACTTTTACTGCATAATTCTTATTGTTTAAAATTCTTCAGTTTAGTGCCAATTTCAAAATGAAGAGAGTTGTGCTAAATCAAGATTTGATTTTATCTTTATATATTGATGGATTTAATTAACTTAAATACTTACATGTATGTAGACACTCTGTAACAGTTGTAGCATCAATTAAATATCCTTTACAGATTTTGCACGTTATGTAAGGGTTTAGAGTCTTTAGGCGAATCCGCCTTTCCATCTAAAAAAATAAAATAAAAAGCATTGCTAAAATAATTTTAAAAACTTTTAAAATATTAAAATTTATTCTTTTTAATTTAACAATTCAACAATCTAAAACTCATTAAAAAAGATTTCCTTAATAGGAAATTTTTACAATATTTATTTCATTGAAACATTGAATTATAGAAAATATAGAAATACAGTATAGGCCTTGCATACGTTTTTTACAGCATAATCTCGTGGCCAATTTCTACAAAACTGGTGTCAGTGCCGATTGCTATCACATGTGAAAACTTTTTTATTGAAATGAATAATACTAATTGTTCTGTATGTGGTTGAAACAATACTTATGCAAACTGCAGAAATGTTACGCCCAAGGTATCATTTTATAGATTTCCAAATCGCAAATGGGAGCTGGGAAGATGACAAAATGGATCTCGTTTACACATAGGAAACAGTTAGTTTCATTTCTTGGCATATGTTGTTAGCTTAATAAACATTCTAAATATTTATGTTTACATTTATATACTTAATATATTTAATGTTTTGTTAAATGTATTCTTTATATTTAATACAGTTTTCTATTATTTTGTTTATTATTCTATTTATTTTTTTATTACGTATAATGCACTAATATATATATATATATATATATATATATACTTTTTAAAATTTTATAGTCTTGATGGGTCAGAGTGGCAATCAACTAAACATAGTAGAATTTGCAGTTGACATTTTAATGGAAATGCATGCAGTAACGAACAGAACCATCCAAGTTACAATCCAAGAATTTGGGACATTGAGAAAGAAAACAATCAAAATTCACTTGACAAAAATAACAGATATTTGAGATACACAAAATAAACTGCAAGGAAGATAAGTCCAAAAAGAAGTCCTTTTGTTCAAGAAAAAACCAATGAAGAAATGAATGTAATACTTGAGACTGAGCACAGCCCAAATTTGAATCACCAAGCTTCAAGGATAGATATAATTACGTTATATAATTTATGTACTTACATGTTAATCTTTTAATTAGATTGCACATCAAACTGATGATAAGATGTTAAATTGTCAACTTTTGTCATTTGAATGTTATTTTTTTTGAAGATGGAAAAATCAACTCAAACAACACATAAGAGTGGTTCATGTTCTATTAACACATCTGTTGGCAATAATTATAGAGCAAGTGTATTTTTAGGATATTATACAGTTAAGAATGATTAAAAATCTTATCAGGAGTTAATGTCAGTTTATCCAAGAGTTTTTGTTTTGCTGCTCTCACTTTTGTCACAATCAAATCATCAAGACTCAATAAGAAATGAAGACAAATTAGCTCTATTCCTTATGAAATTAAAACTTGGAATTTCTTTTGCTTCCCTCAGAAATTTATTTGGCAACAATCCAGCGTAACTTTAAAGCAGTTTTGACTGACTTGTGTGTTGCAAAAAAAATTGGATTTTTTGGCAAATGCCTGAATGTTTCAAGAAAAATACAGTAGAGCGTCGTTTATCTGAAAACCGGTTAACCGAAATGTCAGTTATTCGAAAGCTTTCCAGTCGGACTGTGTCATGCTGAATCAAACATTTTTGATACTAGATTAACTTCTAAAGTATAATTTTTTTGTTTTTATATTTTTCAATATATTTATTTTGTTTGTACAAAATAAGGAAATATATTTTAGCGATACAATAGCCTTGATTATTATTATAAAAATTTTCGTTAGGCTTAAAATTGACAAAAATTCAACATGAAGCGACACGCAACGGTGAAAAATTTCAACATCAGATAGGTTAATACAGGTATACCTCGAGTTACATCGTTTTTGATTATACGTCGTTTGTCAAAAAAGTATATGGAAAAATAAAAATCAAGTTTAAGTCATTTTATTCAACTTTACATCTGTCCACCACAAATATTGAAGTTGTAATATCACTAGAAAAGCGTTAAAAGCACACAAAATCATATTAAAATATGTACATTTACAGTAAATGTTAGTATAATCATCATAAATCCTAGAGAACGAAACATGAAAACATCTATGTTTCTGTGTTGTCGTCTATTTAGCAGTCTTTAAGTGCTCATTATTGGCGTTTTCCACCATAGTTTCGACTTACGTCGTTAACTACACAAGTAAATCCAGGAAATGGTTAAGGCAACAAAACAATGTTATCCTCAGAGCTGACAAAAGCAAGTCTCTGGTGCTAATGAAGAGAAGTACATACACGTCTATGATACAAGGATACATCAATGACACGGACTGTGAAAACATAGATGAGGGATACCTCCAAAGGTTGCAGGCACATGTGAAACGTTTCACACAAACCAAGTTAGCTGGGGAGTGGGGCTTGCGCAGGGTGGTGGTGGCGTCCCCCGACGTGCCAAGGCTGTTTGCCTTCGCCAAAACTCATAAAGACCCACCCTCTCTCAGACCAGTCCTAGATAAGGCCAGATCCCCCACCAGGGCTTTAGAATCTGCCATACACAAACTGGTGTGTGATCAAACTTAATATTTATGAGTAAGTTGTTTTATGATTTTTTGTTTTAGACTCTCTCTCCAAGTATGTTTAGTGTTATAAAAATTAAAAACAGTTTTTAACATTAATGGCAGCTTGCTTGGAAGGAAAAGAATTTGGACTCTATTATACATGTTAAAACATATAATTTATACAGTCAAACCTGTTTTTATGCGGTCTTTTTTTGTGCGATTTTTTATTTGTGCGGTATAGTCGGCGACTAGTCTTGTGCGATTTGTCATGTCTCACGTTGACTTATTATAGCTAAATAAACTTATTATAGTAATATTATTGCATGAATACGTGAAAAATGAAATAATTTATTTTTTAAGTCAACAAAACACCACCTGGACAAAAATATGTAAAACAGACGATTGATGAGACGATGCAGTCAAGTGCTGACATCTGTTGTCAATAAATTCTATTTCGTACGGTTTAGAGTTATTTTCTATGTGAGACTTTTTTTATGCGGTCCCTATTGACCGCATAAAAAAAAATATTTTTTTAATTGTGTTGCGAAAACTATTTTTTATAGCCACTCATGAAGTTTTGTGCAATTTTTTTTATGCGGTCTCTATCCACCGCATAAAAACAGGTTTGACTGTATTTAGGAGGCCAATTCCATTGTCAGCAGTGTGCTAATAATGAAATCAACATAGCTTAATTTTCTATAGCAGCAGATTGATAGGGAGATGGCACACATCAGGTATCATAATTCTTGAAGCAAGATCCTTCCACAAGAACTGCAGAAGCATTAATGATTTCCAGAGAAACTATTCACTCAGCCTTTCAATACGGCTCATAAATTCTATGACTGATAAACAATCTGAAAATTATCCCAAATAAAAGACTAATTAGCAATGGTGGATACAAGAGGAGGACCACAGGGGCTTAAGCCTCTTCATTGGCACAAAAAATTTTTAATTTAAATGTTTGAACTTAAACATTTATGATAGCAACTATATTTTTTTGGACTTTGCAATGAAATTGTCACGAATGCGTTAATAAAAAGTACTTAGTAATTATTCAAATATTTTTAATTTTTCAGTTAGCTTTCCCTTTGGTTATCTCTGAATATCTACTGCTGATTAGTTTTTTCACAAAAAACTCCCCCCGTACACTATAAATTCTGATGCAATGCATAATATTTGACCCAAATTCAGATAGTTGCAACCAAAAGTTATTAAATTTAAACATATGCAGATGTCCTGAAACCTGATATATATTAGTAATTGGCCAAATGACTACAGGATTAAATCAGGCTACTTCTCTGCTATTATTTTTAATTAAATTCTAAATAATTTGTCTTTAGAGCAGGTATTAGGCACCATCTCTTATTAAATTAATAACTTATAAATAATTTAGAATATTCTGAAAGAAAAAAAAATCAGCCCAGAGTGAGACCTGCCTCTAAAGACAAATTTAGAAATTAATAATAATAGCTGAGAAGTAGCCTGATTTATTCCAGTAGTCATTTGGCCTATTACTAAATTTAAACATACCTATTTATTTTCATACCTGTTATTTTAATATATTTACTATTATTGTAATATATATATAATTTACTCTAATTTATAAAAAATACATTGAGAAACAATTAGCCTGTACAAAAATATTGTGAAGGACATATCCTTTATGGACACCCACAGTTGGACTTTCGATAGTCAAATGACTACCAAAAAACAAAGAGGAAACAAACACAGTAAAATTCCAAATCCTTTTTAATTATACACACATAAAATTACAAAGTTAATAAGTGATAAATGCTATCCCTATGTTGGATGAATGATAGGTGCTCTTATCCCTTTGAATCACCTCAAGGTAAATAAAAAAGGGAAGATTATCATCTCATCCTCAGCATTACCCCTGTGCTACCTGTTGGCCTCCATAGGCATATATATCACTGATGGGCACCACAGACTCCTTTAAAAACCTATGTTAGCATTAATGTATTTCAAAAAGTATGATTTCTTCTATATATATTAAAGGATGACCATATATTTAATAATACCAATCCCTTAATAGTAAAACCGCCCTTAAAAATTTTCAGAAATTTTAAACAAAAGGCACGGGAGTTCTTAAGCAAAAGTGTGCCCCCCTCACACACACGCAAACTAATTAACTAACATCCATACATACAAAAACCCTTCAACCTGAATTATCATCACTGAATCAGTGAAGTCCAAATTAATGAGGTTTTACTGTACAATCAAAAATTTATCAATGTAATTCGATAATTTGAAATGCATAATTAAATACAACTTTTATTAATTGCTAGAAAACTGTTCTGTAGTATACCACAATAAATACATTCAGCAACAGAAAACATGATTGTAACAAAATATCAGATGTTCGTATTAAAATTGATAACACTGAAATAGATATTTTATTTTAAAATTTAATTTAAGATATTTTAGAATACTTATAACTGTTCAATGAATATTAGAACAAAATTAAACAATATTAAAAATTTTAATTTAATTAATACATTTTTATTATATTAATTAAGTTTTTTAAAGAATTTAACAAATTACCTAACAGTTAATAGCAGGTATTAAATACTGTATTAAGTTTATAGAATTAAATTATTAAAGAAGTAACTTAACTACCATACATATCTAGTATTACTACAAGAAATACATAACAGATGTATAGTTTTACATTTTTTATCAATATAATTCAAATCTGAAGAAATTTTTGCTTCATTATTTCGTATTATAAAAACAATGCTCTATAATTTGATTTACAAGTTTCTCATTAGGATAGGTACTGAACATATATGTGTATACATATATGCACAAATTCAATGATTTCTTGAGAACAGGTTTGCAGATATCAGCAGCAGCTCATGATAGACACTACAGAATTGTAGCACGTCGGAAAAAAAAATAAACTCGCAAAATAATATCCCAAGTTTATTACATAGTAATTATATATAATTATCATACATGATTAAATTAATTTTTTTAATCAAAACAGTTCATAAAGTAAAAACAGTTTAGGGCAGTTGCTTGGTACATATCCTCCTGCAACAGCACTGTTAAACAGTACAAACAGTTTTAATAAAAATTAAATGAACATTTTTGGCTACATTAAATGGTCTGCTTCAGATTTTAACAGTCTGAAATCAAATATTTAAATACAATACAAATAGGGTTTCTCAAACGGGATCCCAGTTGTTTTTTAACCTGGGAAATATCCCAAAATTCTTCTCAGCCAGGAAAATC
The DNA here is from genome assembly GCF_030686945.1 of Centruroides vittatus. NCBI lineage: Eukaryota > Metazoa > Arthropoda > Arachnida > Scorpiones > Buthidae > Centruroides > Centruroides vittatus. The sequence continues at coordinate 1,144,539 of NW_027122171.1, forward strand.
CCGCAAAAATTTACTTTTTATCTCATTTTGTGTTAAGGTTGAAGAAATTTTGCCAAATAGAAAGTATAATTAACTCATAAACTGTCAGAATACATTTGTATTTATTAATTTTAAACCTACTTATTAGTTTTTTTTAATTTTTGCTCATTATGGCATGTCACAAATTGTCAATAATCAATATATAACTTATTTGTGGCAGGACTCTGAAAATTCCAACAACTATTGAGGAGTTGATAGACATGATAAAAAAGAAATAATAGCAATTCCTAAAAAAGACCTTAATTACCATTATTGAATGTTTCAAAAATTGGTTTAAAAACTATTATTGCAAGCAAAGATAGTCATTTTGAAAACCTAATTCATTAAATGGCAATAAATTTTGTATAATATGCTTTTTGAATTTTCTTTTTATCTCATATAGTTGAAAAGTTATTAAGGTTTCAAGTTTTGCAAGAATTAAAGATCACTCTGTATTAAATAAAATTAAAAGGCACTCAATTAGATGAACAATATTTATTCAAACATAGTCTATTAATTATAAAAAATGGGGTTAATGTTACCCTAGGTATCGAAAGTGGTGGCTCATCTTCGATTCCAGGGATCAGAAGACAGGGAACAGTAGGGACGCACATTCTAACCTAACCTATTCTAATAAATTACCATAATTACAGTAAGACCCTGCTTAATGCTGCCTTGGCTTAATGCTGATTTGATATAACACGGTCTGCTCGACACCTAAAAAAAAGCTCAAAATTTATGCTGATTTAAATTATCGTGGCATTTCATTGATTCCTATATAATATGATTATTTATGAAACGCAAAACCAATCAGCAAAAGGTGCCAAAAAGGTGTAGGCTACTTTCTTTAAATCTATGTTTGGTGCAATTTTAGAAAAAATATAACATCATGGATCCCATAGGCAATGTTGACTTTGCTTGGCAAGAATTAACTGATAAATGCATGAACAAAGTGTGGAAGAAGTTATGGTTGAACGTATCCAAGAATTCTCAACGAGATGCTGTAGGTTAGGTTGACAATTTAGTCAACCTAATCGATACAGAAGGACTAGGAGATGTAGACGAGCAGGATATTGAGGAGTTACTGCAGTTACTGGTGAGAGCCTTACCAACGACGACCTTCAACAACTGGCAGAACAAGGAATTTGTGTAGAACTGGAAAAATAGAGATTCTGAAAACAAAGAACCCAAAAATTTCTCTACAGATTTCCTTACTAAAAGTTTTGTAAACAATAACCAAAATCGTTGATCAAATTGTAGCAAATGATCCAGATTTTTAAAAGGAGTGCAAAAGCAAAACGAAGCGTTTCGGATGCGATCTTCTGCTACCAAAATTTGCTTAAGGAAAGAAAAAAGCAACAAATGAAACTTCACGACTTTATTGTAAAAAAACAGGAATTTCAGAAAAGTCAGGACCTTCATTCACAAAAAAATGAACTCTACATTTCTGTGTGCATATGTTTATGTGTTATTTAACATATTTTTTATTAATTTGTATAATAATATAACTTAAAATTAAAGTAAAATTTGTTTGTTTTTGGTCGCATGTTCCCCCTATCCCTTATTTACTCTAAGTTAAAATAAACCCAATTAACGTTGTTTCGCTTAGCGCTTTGTTGTCTAGGAACATATCCCCCACGTTAAGCAGGTCTTACTGTATTAGAATAGGTTAGGTTAGGTTAGAACATGCGTCCCCACTGTTCCCTGTCTTCTGATTGCTGGAATTGGAGATGAGCCACCATCTTCGATACATAACATTAACCAAAAACGGTATTGATTAGAAGTGACACAACACTTGTACAAAACTATAAAATAGAAATAAGCTAATCAGTACTTATCAGTTTGTATTTTTTTTTTTATTAAGCCATGCACTTTTAAAGGTAATTAACTTTTGAAAATATTTTGAAAAATTCAAACAAAATAATAAAAATAACTTTTAGAGTCAAACTAAAATTAAAAATAAACTTATTTGTGCTTCTTAGTGAAACATATAAAATATTTAATCTTTTATTTATTTTTACAGGATGTACTGTGGTGACATTTTGAATTACACAAAATCATTTTTTTTACGCTGGCATCTATTTATAGCACATAAATCAGTTTGGCCAGTAACATATATATATGTTCTGTTCAAGGGAGCATTATGAAGGAAGCAAAAAAAATTACTGGAAAAGTGCTCAAAAGTGTATTTTTATATGGTTTAAACTCTTCCATCTTTGATTCAATTAAACTTATTACAGGTGTTCCATGAGAAATATTCTACAGCTTGTTCTAGAGGCCTAGGTGATCCAAAAATGGTTGTCCTATAAACATAGCCCTTCAAAAGCATTGTTTCAGCATTAGAAGAGGATAGAGTTCAGACTAGCTACCTCTTAAGACACCATTCTGCATCACTAACCACTATGAGAAAAGTGTCAATCTTACGTCAGCTACTGTACTTCACTGAAGAGCCTTAAAATGCAAGCAAATCTTATGTTTTTGAAAAAATATAAGGTTCTTTAAACATAGACAAGTAGTGTTTAAATTAATTGATCACCAGATATGCCATTCTGAGGCATGAGACAAATTGTAGATCCTAAAATATTTGAACTTTTGAGATTCCAGATTTATCTGATAACATATAGTACATTCAACTGCATATAAATATGAAATACAATATATGCTACTTTAATTTAAAATACTAAATTCTATAAAAAAGTTTCTTAAGTTGAAAACTTTATAAACTTCAAAAACTCACTCTTGCCAGGATTCATAGGATGAGATGACTTGATTAGGACACAGGACTGTGGTTCATCCCCTACAATATCAAAATATTAACTTAAGTTTATTGTTATTATTGTTCTAAGACTACATTAAAAAATTATGAAGAGATATAAATGAAGTTATGATTCAAATCAAACATATAGAAAAAATTTATATGTAACAATTACATAATTTGTCTAGAGGTAGGTAGTTACACTTACTACCATCTGACACTAGATTACATAATTATTATATGTTTAATTTAATTTAGAATTTTCTGGAAGACAAGAATAGGTCCAGAGCACAGGACTTGAACATGCAACTCCCACTTACCATGCAGATGCATTGCCAATTACCTCCTAGCAATCTTCACCTCCAGAACTATTAATTTAGGTATATCACACCTTTCTTTCAGAAAATTCTAAATTTTATTATAATTATTAAATCTAGTACAAGATGGCAGCATAACTGCTTATTTCTAGACAAATTATTTAGTATTTAATTAATTACATAGCCACATTATAGCCCAATAATTCAACAGCCATTTGGCTTTAACTGTAACAATTGTGGTATAATGCCAAAATAACTCAAAAATTTTTCAAAGAAGATTGCAATGATGATATTCAAATGAGTGAAAACAACAGAGAATGCAGTTCACAAACATTAAAAGATAAACACAAAGCATGTTACATTCCACTTGACAAAATGCATGAAATTATTGCTTGTTGACATGACTGCATATTCAAGTCTCACCATTCAGAACAATCAATGAAACAAAAGTTTTGTAGATTAAGTTTGAAGTCTTCATAATGCAAGAAAACATGGCATTATCATAAATGAATGCAACCCAAATGGGCATTATGTAGTGCTAAAACTTTGAGCCTAGAAACTTTCAAGGCTTCATATGATTGGATTCATGCTTCCAAGAAAAAGTTTCATACTCAAGTCTCATAAGACCACACGCACATGGTTTGCTGGCTCATGTTAAGCAAGGTCTGTATAAGAAGGTCAGGACACACGGGAACCTACTTCTTGAACCGCCATTTTTGGGTATTTTTGAGTCGCATGTTTTTAAGCAAACTTGTACGAGCAGTCAGTTTTATAACGACATTAATTAAACTAAAATTGCATAAATCCAGTGATTTCCAGTCAAAAATATAATAATAATTTTGGATGATTATGCAACCCCAATTTTATGTAACTTTTCGATCAAAAAGTTTAAAAGAAACAATCATCTATATAATTTGCTGTCGTGAATGAAACTAATTAAATAGGTGCTAAAACTGATGCAATTACATAAGTAAGTACTTCGTAAAGTAATGCAATAACATAAGTTATCCAAAATTTTATTTTAAAGCATTTACCAATTCAATATTAATGCATTAAAAAAATAAATACTGGACTAACATTTAATTAATGAACATTTTTGGCTTTACAAAGGCTTAAAGGTCATATTTTCCTAATTACATAAAATCTAATCAAAAAGGATAATATTAAACACAATTTAATGATATTTTTAACAGAGCTTATCTAAGACATAACTTCTTTCTCTGTAAACACACAAGATACAAATACAATAAAACACTAATTTTGGAGGTCAGCAGAAGTACGCATAAATGAGCTTTTGCTTCCATACAGTTTTTTACATTCAAAGTACTGTTCATATCTCTGGCAAAAATAAGTAATCTCACTGACAGAAAAGTTGGTTGCCACTTAGCCCGTCTGCAGTTCTGCACCCATTTCACTTTCCTCTGCTTATCTGCAGGAAATCTAAACAATCGAATGTCGGTAGACTTACTTTTACAATTAGGTGCCATACAATAAGGTTTTGAGTACATATACACGCAATAATAGTCGACTCACACAGGAACCATGTGTAGTGAGCTCTATCGATAAGTCCCAAAATGGCTGCTGCCAGATAGAATCACGAGAGTGTGTCCTCACCTTATACAGACCTTGATGTTAAAAATCAGGATCCAATTTAAAATAATGTGACAGAATTTATTCACAATGTGAATGAATACTGAAAATCCTGATGTGCAGGTGCTCAACAGAAATCAAAGTGGCATGATACTACATAGAGACAAAATCTGGACATCCACTTAAATATCAAGATGTTCATCAAGTAATGGGGTACAGTGCAGTCAGTAAATGCTACCATTCATTCATTTTCAATTCAGTCTATGATCTCAAAAATTGGCAAACTTCTTCCAATTATGTATGTTTGGTTAAAAACAGAACCCAACTTGAGCATTAAATTCCAAGACCAAATGTTCAAAAGTCGTTTGATTGCTGTTACATGGTCATATTCTGGAAAACTGAACAAAAAGGAAAGTGAAGAAGTTTTACAAGAACATGCTACTGCCAAATATATCAGATCTTCATTCTTCTTCAAGATTTCTGAATGAGACAGACAAGTGAAACCAATTAATCAGCTAATGTATAAAGAGTACAATGATTCAAAAGCCATAAAATTGTGCATCATCAGGTCTCAAAAAACAAGACTCATGCTTATTGTTTGAGTCCTGGGGCCGTATTCTGGTCTCTTGTCTCTCACAAGCCAGTCGCTGATTGGCTAATCATTTGGATTAGTCAATCAGCAACCGGCTTGTGAGAGACGAGAGATCAGAAATGGTGACCAGAATACAGCCCCTGAACTGCTGTTTTTCAGCCCATGTAAATCCTACCTACAATTTATAAGCAATACTGTTCAATTAAATTAATGAGTTCAACATTTAAACACGGAATAATTTGTTGAAACCAATTACACTTGTTTTCAATCATTTTTGTGCTCCAATATACGAAAGTATAATTAGGCACTCATTTTACATAACTGAGCATCCAAACCATACCAAAATCCACTGGATTTGATCACTGAAAAATGTGCAAACAAGAATTGTGACAATGTTATTTTTTCTAAAATGTTCTTTTTATAGAAATGAATATTGCTTGAATCACTCTCTTATTGATTTGTTCCATTATCATAACATAATTAATCATTAATGTCATTTCAATTGTAAAATTTAGTTTTGATATCTGTAATATATTCTCTCCTACATCTGAAATTTTGCTAGTCTGTATATATTAAAAGCAAAATGTTCCATCCACCCATAAACCAAAACCAACACTTCACAAAGAAGCAGCAAGTAAGTCACAATAGGTTGCAGGTGGGGTTTACAATTTATTTCTCAAAAGGACAACCCGTTAACTTCCTCTATGGACATGGCATGAATTCCTGGAAAAAGTTAACAAAGAGAAAGGAAGGTCTTTGGTACGTTCATTACTAACGGTTGCTCTGCATCTCTGCTACTACAGGAGTGTGCTGCTGTTTGTAGACATTTAGGAATGACAATGAAAGAAAAAAACAAGTGGTAGTACCCATATTATCGAAAGTATCGTGATGAAAAGATCTTAAAATATGCATTTTTTGAGACAAAAGTTAGAAAAATGGTCCCCAATTGTAAAATTTAACCATAAAATGGATTGTCTTGGTGACAAAGCATTCAAAGTAGCCACGAAAAAAATTTGAGATGACACTTATACCCTATTCATACTGTACATTTTAAGCGGGATTAAGATTTAAGCAGAATTAAGTTAAGTCGCATTGTCGAAAACAAGATTAACTACTCGTTCACACTAGATAATTAAAGCTAATTATTCGCTTAGCCCTCGAGTGGGTGTACTCAATATTACATTTTAAATAAAATCAAACTTTTGCTTATTTTTCATAAATCACCATAAATTAATTTATATTTAGTAATTTAAATTATAAATAACTTATTTAAAGAGCATAAGACGTTAGTTAGGAATTATTAACATTTATTATCAGTGATGTCGTTGTCGTTGGCAACACAATTCTCTCAATGTTTATATCACTTTAGCGATAGAATTGTGATAAGAATGGATTTTTGACAGAAATTTATATATATATAATTTTTTTTTCGTAAACAAGAAATTTATATTATCATTTAAACTTCTTGTACCGAAGCAGCATACAGCTAAATTTCCATTCATAAAATCACATAATGGGCACTAAAATGAAACTATCTGAGCCATGGAGGACATTGTGTTGCTTTTCACCACAAACTACTATTACAAGTGGCCGTTTTTGCCATCTAATGGTGCACACACTGGCCAAAATATAGAAATGCATTATGCAGGAATTTTTAAATGGATGCTGTTCATGCAGTTGCATGGAGGAATAAAAAAATGCACCCTTTGTGTAGGGATAGGAGATACAAGGCTTCACTTTTGACTCAGAGTTGAAAAGACGGTTATTTGTTTGCTCCCAAGCAACTATTCTTTAAGTTTGATTTTTGAATAACAACCTTTGGTTATATACAGAATACAGATATAAAAACCCAACTAAATTCATATATTATTTTTAATAATTTTTATCTGTATATATATTAAAAGTAAAATGTTCCATCACCATTACACACAAATAATATAAATTTAAAAACTACAGTAGAGCGTCGATAAGTGGAACGTCGGTAAGTAGAATGGCCGGAAAGTGGAACGATTTTCAGTCGGACTGTGTCGTGCTGAATCGAATGTTTTTGATACTAAATTTACTTCTAAAGTATAATTTTCATGTTTTTTATATTCTTTAATATATTTATTTTGTTTGTACAAAATGCAGAAATAATTTTTAACGATACGATAGCCTCGATGATTATTATAAAAATTTTCGTTAGGCTTAAAAGCGACGAAAATTCAACACAAAGCGACACGCAACGGAGAAAAATTCAACAGGAAGCGATACGCAACGGAGAAAAATTTGAACATCAAACAGGTTAATGTATTTTTTCGTACAAAGTCAGAAACTGGAACAAATCATTAACTGGAAGGACCCCAGTCCCCAATTGGTTCCACTTATCGACGCTCTACTGTAATTTGATTTTCATTTTGAAAATTTCAAAATAACTTTTAAGTGATTTTTAAAAACGTTTTAATTTTCAATTGATTTGATTTTAATTAGTTTTGATTTGGTTTCAGTTTAAAGCCAAAGTTTTAATTATATTATTCTTTTTTTAAATTAATTTTTAGATTTAATTTAGTTTTTATAATTATTTTTAATAATTATTAATTTATTATTAACTAGCTGATCCGGCCACGTGTTGTTATGGATCAAAATGTATCTATTACAAATGTATAACACTTCCCCCATGGGGGAATTTCAAAAAATTCCTCTTAGTATACATTCTCTTGACGTACCCTATTAAAACGCAATCAAAAACGCATCTAAAATAGTATAATAAAAGCAGAGTTCTTCACAGTAAGCCTTAATCCTGTCCCTCTCCCCTGCAAGGAAATATCGAAAAATCCCTTTTTAGTGTATATTCTGTTGACATAACCTATTAAAACGCAATTAAAAATGCAAAAAACCGCATGTAAAATAGTATAAATAGAAGCTGAATTCTTCACGGTAAGCCTTAATCCCATCCATCTCCCCCCAGTAGGGAGAATTTTGACATGTATATTATATAAAAACACGTGCGTATTCGAATGCAACGTCGTGTCAAAATTTCAAAGGAATCGGTAAGAACAAACAAACGTTATATTTTATTTATATAGATAGATAGAAAATTATCTGCTTTAGTCCATTCTCACAGAAAAGCAAACTTAGGTCGTCGAAAGTTAGCGCCATCTGTTGGACATAAAAGCCTTAATCCATATATAAATATATTTTTGAAAGGGGGAAACGGTGGTCTTCACATATGCCAGAAACCTTCGCGGGAGTGTATTAAACAACTTCCCGAAGTTTCATGGCAATTGGATAAATGGTGTGGTAATGCATGAAGGACAAACACACAGGCTTACATTTGTTTTTTTATATATAGATTTAATTTTACCTACATGTTTTGAACCCTTAATTACAATTTTTTTAATTACTTGCAACTCTCTTTTCTTTTGTGACATAACTATTGAAATCGCTTTAGCATTGTTTCACACAAAAGATAATCAAATGTAATTTTATTTAAATTTTTTTCAGTAATTTCATTAATTTTTGTTTTATAAATTTGCCTGTTTTAAAAATAATTTTTTCTAAATTTTAAATATAAGCGAGTTACCTTGTAAACAGGTTATCCACACTACTTTATAGGTACTGGTATATTATACACTAGACTCACAACAACCTTTATGTCACCAGTAAAATATTTCAACAAACTGCAAGCACGTGTAAAAAAATTAACTCATACACTGTTAGCTAGATTGATGAACATAAACAGGGCAGTGGTGCCTTCCCCAGACACTCCCAGGTTATTTGCGTTTGCCAAAACACACAAGGTTTCCTTGTGTGTTTTGGCCAGCATTGAGAGCGATCCTTGACAAGGCACGATCCCCCACTAGATTGTTAGAAACAGCTATACACAAGCATATATCGCACAGCTTGATTGATTATCCTTTGACGGTCTGGAATTCATTGGAGTTATTGGAGGCTTTGAAACCGCTTAGCATAACTAATCGAATGTATATCACGGTGCTCGATTTCATGTCATTATACCCTTCTATAAAAATCCAGCCATGCTTTTGCACTATTAGGGACCTTTTACTAACTTCTCATGGAGGACACTGAAAACAAATTTTAGAACTTGCACACCTATTATGCTACAGTTCGTTTTTTTTCGTTTCAACACGTACCTCCAGAAATGTGGGGTCCCTATGGGCAGCCCACTATCGGGGGATTTATGTGAGTTAGTCAACAGACAACTAGAACAAAAAATCGTACCTATATATGACCACAACATACATATGTATAAGGTACATAGATGACATCTTAATTATATGGAAGGCTAAGCCTAATATCTGCAAATTCATTGATGCAATGAATAATAACCCGTATGGCCTCTGCATCAAGTTAGACCAAATAAGTAATTCGAACGCAACCTTCCTTGACATCAATATACAATTGGAAGGTGACAAGACATCAACCAAGGTCTATTACAAACCATGCTATACTCCTCTATTCATCCTCGCTGATTTGGATGGCCCATATGCGTACAAGATAGCGGCATTCCGGGCCCTAACCAAAAGAGCGTTCACACACAGTTCAAAATTCGAGGATACTATGGCAGAATTACAACACATCCAGAACATAGCCTCACAACATGAATATGGGCGAAAATTAATTCATTATCTTGCATTTGCCTATTTGGCACAAGCATATAATAGCAACAACCACAACGCACACACTAGCAACTCGAATAATACGCAATCTTGTGCCATAGTTTGATATAACCACCACCTGGACCCCATTTATAGAAAAATTGCAGCACTTACAAACAAAAAAATTGCGTATAAGAGGCGTAATATGATTTATGACATCTTCCACAACTGCAAAGATCGTATAGACAAAAGATTGGCTCCAGGAGTATATTCTGTCCCATTATGGGACCACAGATTTCAAAGGGGCCTGGTGTATATTGGTTCTACAATATGTTCTCTAGATAAGCCACTGCCCTATCTACTTATGTTTCGACCCCGGGCATAAGAGCGGACCTACATAATGCGCAAATAATTAAAATATCACACTGAAGAGAACACATACATTCGCTAGAAACTCTAGAAATATACAAAGCAGCATATATATAAATAAACAGCTACTAGCCCGTTATAGATAACGATCAACCAATGCCAAATTATTGGGCTAGCAAATGGCTATAGTAATATTAATAAATATTAATATTAATATAGCCATTTGCTAGCCCGATAATTCAGCATTGGTTGATCGTTATACAAAGCAGGGTTACACAATAACTGCATCAACTCCAAGGATGCGATTAATATTTCTAAGGCTTGGAAGTTCTATTATGAAGGTGAAAACCACTGAAACTCCTATTAGTGCAGCCCTCCACCGTTTTATGTGTAAAAAGAGATTAATATTTGCTATCATTTGTAAATTCTTTTGTGCATGATACACATGCGTACAATGAATTTATATATGCAACGTTGTAAAAAATATTTTTAAAACTGTGAACAGAACGGTTATTCGAATCTCAGAACTTTTAACCTGATGAAGACTGGAAGTTTTACGGTCGAAAATGTTTGTTTATAATTAAATATTTTACTAGTGACATAAAGGTTGTTAAGAGTCTAGTATATAATATACCAGTACCTATAGAGTAGTGAAGATAACCTGTTTACAAGGCCAAAAATATAAACTGATAATATAAATTTGCCAAATAACCACACAAATCAGGATTTTGTTAAGTAACGTGACAATTTACAATCATTTATCCATATCTACATAATTATAACTTTACATAAAAAAAAAAAAAAATACATAACTAATAAATAATATCTGTGGAAATTTTGCTAGATTTTCCTTGAACTAGTTTGCTGTAACTTTTGTAGCTGTATGTCACATTTGAATATACTGGAAATGTAAACTTATAAAGTTAAAATAATATATAAGAAGTATAAGTTATACATCATCATCTGTCAAATTTTCTATATTAATCCATTTATGTACATTTTTTCAGTTTATATAATCGATAATGAAATTCTCCTCGATTCTAGTAGTTAAAACAACTCTTTGAAATCATAATTAGTCCTCTAATTTATAAATATTTAAATATTTTAAAAGTTTGACACAAAACAGCAAGAAAGTTTGGGTGTACTATAGATTACTCCCTATGGAATTTCAGGACTTTGATTATATATTTGAACTCAGGGGACCGAGACGAGTTCGACAGTACCCTATTTTTGGACCGGAGACGAAAAATAAAAAAAGTTATCACACTTTTTAAGTTACCATACTTTTTTAATGCTCTCATGCAGACGGCACCATAGTTGCTAGCATTGCCATCTTGCGGTAAAGTCTGCAAACCGTGACGTCGGACTACGGTCATCTCCCGGAGCGTTAAACACACGATACGAGAGCGCCGCGACTTCCGATCATCGCATGATCGCCATTTCAGTTAATGTGGCAGCGAACAAGGCGGCCCGACTGACCTCTCGTATGGGAGCCACCACACGCCGCCATGTGCTAAACTAGTGATCGATTCATGGTAGTTCTTGAACAAAGTAAAAAAAGGGGGGAAACGTCTACTAAAGGCAATTTTAACGGCAAGCGATGTGACTCCCGATTGCGATAGCGAGGCCGACTTAGCGGAGAGCGATGCGACTCCCTATCATCACGCGATCGCCGGAAAAAAGTATGATAACTTTTTTATTTTTCGTCTCCGGTCCAAAAGTAGAGTATCTTTGAACTCGTCTCGGTCCCCTGAGTTCAGATATATACCCAAATACACGAAATTCCATAGGGAGTAATCTATAGTATACCCGAAAGTTTCTTCAATTTATCTAAAAATTTATCTAAAATTTAACAATTACAATACTATCAGAAATCCACTAAACATGAGATCGATTATAGAAATCATCAGCATTTGCACTTTGATCCATTACCATCACGCTTTTGTAGTTTCATTTCTATTAGTATTTAATAATGTTAAGATGAACTAAACTGAAATAATCCTATATAAACTATTAGTAGTGAGATCTACAGCAAGTAAAACAGGTCATAACTGATGTATAAATACAGTTTTTATAGGCATATATACATCAATTTATGCATAAACCAAAACAACACTACAGGTGTGACTAGGCAGACATGAATTTAGTAGTGAGCAATATAGTTCTCGCAAAGGACCATGCACAAGCAAGAAGGGAGAAATATCATTGGCGAGAGCAAATTCTGGTTCTTGTACATATCTGACAGTTTGATATTTATCGTGTCTCATCTCTTCTCGCCATATATTCTCACTCATTGGCATCTGCATAGTTGCACCCTACGTAAACTCCATTAATTGGAGAGTAGTACAATCTATGGTGAGTAAAACAGATCATAAATTGATGTATAAATGCCTGTGAAAACAGCATTTATACATCAATTTATGCATAAACCGAAACAACACTATGTAAACTCTATTAATTGGAGAGTAGCAATATCTATGGAGAGGAAAACAGGTCATAAATTGATGTATAAATGCCTATTAAATACAGTTTTTATAGGAATTTACACAGCAATTTATGCATGTATATTACATATGTGTTGACTTGAGAATTTTTCATTCTGTATTTATTTCAAGCATTAAAGCATGACATGTACAATGCAAGTATATAATATTGGTTTTTGAATTAGATATTTTTTTATAACAAATTTTTATGCCTCTTAAACAAATGTGATAAGTTCTGCTTGGATTTTTCTTTCAAACAAGTAAGTTTCAAATGTCAATGTTAGGCTTAACTACACCTCTTATATATTCAATGAAATCTTTCAAATAACAATTTATAATCTTCACCGATCTTACCTGACGAATAAAAAGATGTCGAAGATTTCAAATCACTCGTTTTTTTATAATAATTATTTCTCTATTCGCATTTTTCCGTGCACTACAAGAAGAATTCAAGCAAAACCGAAGAGTCAAACTCCATATCACAAATTAGCAGAAGCCAAACTTTGTGTTCGGAAAACCGGTTAAAATAACCATCGTTTTTCTAAATAAAGCACTAAATAGTTAAATTTAACTAATATTAATTCTCCTTTTTTAAATTAATTAATTTATATTTATATTTAATTGGAAATAGCCATCGAATAAAATTTTTGCCACGGTTAATAATACGGTAACCGGAAAATCGGTAAATACGGTATTAAAAAATATTAAGACGTTTTTAGATTAAAGAATTTTATTTAAATGTAATTATTAATATTTTATTAATTTAGATAAATTTATTAATTTGATATAAATTTGAATAAATGAACGATAATTATATAATTTTAAATTTTTCGTTTCGTAGCGCCATTTCCAAGCTCTGCGAAGAAAAGTATAGTTCGTAAATTTTCAGTAGAAGAATGATGTGCGTGGTTTAAGTTGAAAATTCATTTTTTTTAAAATGGTAAGTTCGTATCCAGTTTATTTTTTTGCATTTTTCAGTTTTCTATATATAATAAGCAACTTTATTTATTTAAAATAGAAAAAAATTAATTGTGATGTTAAGCCTACCCACGTGGCTTAGTTTTGTCGTGTAGTTGTAACACTACCTTATCGATTGAATCTGTTTGAATTTTATAATTCGGTCTCTCTTATATTGATTAAATTAACTCTTAGATTAATCAAAATTGATTTAATAGTGACTGTTAAATCAATTAAGTAAATTAATTAAATAATAATTTTGAAATATAAAATACTTGAATAATAATTTGGGTAATGCTTTATAAGCCATACACCAACGTTTTCCTCTTAATTATATTTATAATAGAGACATACATGCCAGACATGTCCAAAACACATCGAATATATGAAGGGCAACTCATTTAAAAAACGCTATAAACAAAAACTCATAGGACTACTTACCGACTGTGCACCGCCATCGCTTAAGCTTGTTTTGGTCGCGGAGCTGCACATTGGAGGGCGGACGCGCACACAGCGTGTCACGTGACTGGGATTCGACGTCAGTCGCTCACGTGACTACAGCTCTGACGCGTTTCCGGACAACTTTTTCTTGTGGCAGAAGAATTCGTTCTGTTTGCACTATACCTCGCAGGCGTCACGTGATAGAGTAAAGACACCCTACGGTGCCCACATTAATAGCAGTGCTTCGCTGGGCTGCTGTTTGTAGACATTTGCTAACGACGGTGAAAAAAAAGAGACGTCCGTAATATCGTGATCTATAATTTTAAAATATGCGTTTTAGACAGAAAATGTAAAAGATGGGTTCCAATAGCATCCAAAGTAGCTGCGAAAAAAACTCGAGACGACACTTATATATATTGACGTGCGTTTTCACAACTTGTAAATTTTCATTCATAAAACTACATAATGGACACAAAAACCCGCGTGAACAGCCCGCGGAGCAGTTTGACCAACTTTGCTTAGTTACACTTCCGTAACACCGTAACATTCTATAACGAAATTCACAAGCTAAGGTTTGACAACGACGATTTATTTTTCGAGATTAACTTGTTAAAAAGAGAACAATCAAATTACTTTAAAATTCAGATTAAATGTTTATAACTATAAATTTATAAACCCGTATGTTTTACATAGCCTAACTAATCCTTTAAATTTAAAAATGTAAAGTTATATAACAATAATTTATATGTAAGATGTGGATCAATAGCTACTACATAAAGACTTTTCTGTTGGTAATGTTTTGCTTAAAAACAACAGATGCAACACGCGTCAGAGCGAAGTTCTCACACCCAGTTTTTTTTTCCATCCAATACCTGGCGGGCCAATACTTTTGTGAATTAAAATAAAAGTAATGATAAGGCGGATCACAGTTTGAGTACGTCCAGTTAGACCGCCAGCGACTTACTTTTAATTTATTTTATGAATCGCATATTATAAAATAAGTTATAGTTATCATAAACAAATCAATTTATGATTGATAACGTTAAAATTAAAGATGTATAAATGAAATAAAAAATGACGACTTCTTGAATATCGTGTAATTCCTATTCGACTGATATAATAAGTCTAGTTTAGAACGTGGATAAGAATATGCCGACAATAAAACTATTTTGTTACTAAACAGTACACCTTTATATTTCACCTAAAAAAGATAAAAATAATAGGAATAAAACATCTAACCATGGACTAGCCCAATGAATATTGTAATTAATATCTTAGTTTGGTAAGATACAGCTTCACTCACGGGAACAATGCGTAACGAAATTTCATACCGGTGATCGAAAAAATTACAATTTTGGCTAGGAAAAGGTGGAAGGAGTAAAACTCACATTTTTATTTAAATATCGTAAATAAGCAAAGTAATTAAAAACTATTTCAAACATGTATTAAGTGGCAGACAATACACGACTTGAACGTAAGAAGTTACACGATACTGTTTGTTATAATCGTGCCGTCAAACCAAGAAAGCCAAATCAAGATGCCTTCCCTATTAGTTCAAAATTAAAATACGTATACGATACTTTTTTTATTTCAAAGGATGACAATGACGAAGAGAACACAGAATTATTTTTAAAAGAGCGTCTTTTTAAAAACACATTATTTTATAAAGTTTAGTTATTTAAAATGCGCAATATAGATCTTTCTCGCTAGACTTATTATACCATCAATTAGAAACAGGACAAGCTTTAGAAAATCACATTTTTTTCCCTAGAGTATGCATTTTTCGAACTTTGAGTCCCTTATCAACTCTTCATCATGTAACTGTTTAGTTGCACTGTTACAAAATTTGTAAAATTTTTTAACTTACATGGTTATGAGAAGCACAGAAATGGTGACGATTGATGAAATACAAATGATAATTATTAATTTATAGGTATTTGCTAACGCAATAGTTAAAATGTTAATGATTTACAAGAACAAACATGCGCACGAGAATTACGTTTTTCTAAGTTAATTAAGAGATTAACTAATAACTCGCTTCTTAACTATAATATAAGCCAAACATTTATTTAAACTTCAAAAAATGTTTGAAATATGAATATATATAAGATTCTTTCCTGCCAGCCAGAAGCTGTATCCCATACGGAAATACCATATTGAAGTTTGGGTTCCATACAAGCGCGATATAAACGCAAAACAGTCTCAAAATTTATGAAACTTATTATTCTTTTCAATATTCCAATAAATCTAGATAAAGACAATGTTAGATTATTTATATGATTGTTCCATTGTAATTTATTATCAATTTCAATACCGAAATATTTTACGGTATTAACTCTTTGAATACGTTTATTATTAATTTTTACTTGTATATCATCTAAGTTGACTTTTTTGTTCTTATTTGATAAGTAAATATATTTTGTTTTATTCTCATGTATTCTAAAGTTATTATTCACCGTATATTTAATTAATTGAAGATTCCAACCCGCATAGGTTATAACAATATCTTCTGCCAACAATATATTATTATTTTCGGGAATGGTTTCTATAATATCGTTTATATAAATATTAAAAAGCGGCTATGCTAATTTATAATTACATATTGATAAATAATTGTGATTTACTGGCATTTCTTTTTTCTCTTTTCTCTCGTTTGGGGCCCGCGTTATTTCAAATGTTTTTAAATACGGCCGTTACATAGAAAAAGGTTGCCCATCCCTGATTATACTAAATGATTAAGTATAAGAAGCGCGTATCAACATATTAAAGTACGAACTTAGTTTTATTTTATTTCATTCATTTAGAAAATATTACATTTACTGCAGAAGGAGAAATCTTATTTCAGATAGAAAATAGTTAAGAAAATTTATTGAAACATCAAATAAATACATTTTAAAACAGTTTTAGACGTTACTAGTAAAATTTCATTTCATAATATAATGCTGTAAATATTCTTCGATACAACTATGTAAAATTTTAGATTAACACTGTTTAATTTACAAGTTTAATAAGGGCGCTTTCGTGAATATCTGATTAATCACAATTAAGTGTTGAGACTTTGAAAGCCATATTATGTGTGAAATATAATTTAAACTCTTGCGAAAAATTTAATGACATTTTAAACGACAGCAATCTACTAAAAAATTCACTCGACTGAGAAATATGCAAAAAAAGAAGAGTTTTTAAAGATTTATAATAGCATATAAATTTATTACATTTGTAAATTTTACATACACTGAAATTTAAAAAATATATATATAACAATACAGTTTTTGCGTTCTTTAATAATAAAATTTTGATCTAGAACAATTTTTTCAAGAAGACAACAACTTCCTACTCCCCCGTCAATTTTGTCCCGCTTCACAAATGTTAAAATCTGGTCACCTTAAAGAAAATAGAACTTAAATTTAATTACTTTATACTCCATTTACACTCATTCTGAAATGGATCCCCTGCTGGACTGTAAATGGTCAGCTACTAGAATTGTGATAGTTGAAGAAAATACTTTAATTAATCCAAGCAGACGATATTGTTCCTTATTCATTTAGTATAAGGCCTACAAGTTTATTAACATTATTAGAAAAACTATTTTTCCCTCAATGTATTCTCTGTGTTTTGCTTACGAGCAATTCATGAAAATGTGTCATTTTTGTTATTTCCTGAGTCTACACAGTACAAGAAAAATTTATCTGCGCAGTTTTCGAAATGGACTCGCATTATGGTGCTTGTATATGTAAATATTTATGTAAAAATGAATTATGTAACATAATACATGTTTTGCATTACTTAATGCTGTGTTTGTATTCCTTTCTTAAACGTTTAACAGTTAACAGTAATATTAAAAATATACACTACTTTTTCTACAAAATCTCTTTTAAAAGAGTAATTTTCTAGAAAAGATTTAAGGGTGCTACAACCACAAGTAAATTATAAGATTTTACTGTTTTTTAGGATTGATTGTCACTTAACGCGTTCAGAAGTCTTTCATTTATCCGACTTTATTCGACTCGAAGCAGTAGGAAAAATTTCCAAGTTTAAAGATTTGTTTTTAAGCCGGCGTTACTAAAAAATGAATAACCAAACCTTTTTAGATATCGAGCACAAAACTTTTACCAGGCAAACGTTTTCGTTATATTAGGCATTAAGAATC
Source organism: Centruroides vittatus (assembly GCF_030686945.1). Classification (NCBI taxonomy): domain Eukaryota; kingdom Metazoa; phylum Arthropoda; class Arachnida; order Scorpiones; family Buthidae; genus Centruroides; species Centruroides vittatus. Next base: position 1,162,809 of record NW_027122171.1, read on the forward strand.
CAGCCAAATATCTAGAAAGGTTACGTTATTTGTTCTTTAAATACATCCGGGTTGGCAATTTTCTGTCGACTACGTTACTTCCGATTTCTTTCAATATGGAATCATTTTTGTATACCTTTTGGTGTTAAAAGCTGCAGATATTTGCGTGTTTAATTGAAAAGTCTGACAAGAAATAAAATAAATTAAAAGAAAGTCGCTGGCGGTCTAACTGGACGTACTCAAACTGTGATCTGCCTTATCATTACTTTTATTTTAATTCACAAAAGTATTGGCCCGCCAGGTATTGGATGGAAAAAAAAACTGGGTGTGAGAACTTCGCTCTGACGCGTGTTGCATCTGTTGTTTTTAAGCAAAACATTACCAACAGAAAAGTCTTTATGTAGTAGCTATTGATCCACATCTTACATATAAATTATTGTTATATAACTTTACATTTTTAAATTTAAAGGATTAGTTAGGCTATGTAAACATACGGGTTTATAAATTTATAGTTATAAACATTTAATCTGAATTTTAAAGTAATTTGATTGTTCTCTTTTTAACAAGTTAATCTCGAAAAATAAATCGTCGTTGTCAAACCTTAGCTTGTGAATTTCGTTATAGAATGTTACGGTGTTACGGAAGTGTAACTAAGCAAAGTTGGTCAAACTGCTCCGCGGGCTGTTCACGCGGGTTTTTGTGTCCATTATGTAGTTTTATGAATGAAAATTTACAAGTTGTGAAAACGCACGTCAATATATATAAGTGTCGTCTCGAGTTTTTTTCGCAGCTACTTTGGATGCTATTGGAACCCATCTTTTACATTTTCTGTCTAAAACGCATATTTTAAAATTATAGATCACGATATTACGGACGTCTCTTTTTTTTCACCGTCGTTAGCAAATGTCTACAAACAGCAGCCCAGCGAAGCACTGCTATTAATGTGGGCACCGTAGGGTGTCTTTACTCTATCACGTGACGCCTGCGAGGTATAGTGCAAACAGAACGAATTCTTCTGCCACAAGAAAAAGTTGTCCGGAAACGCGTCAGAGCTGTAGTCACGTGAGCGACTGACGTCGAATCCCAGTCACGTGACACGCTGTGTGCGCGTCCGCCCTCCAATGTGCAGCTCCGCGACCAAAACAAGCTTAAGCGATGGCGGTGCACAGTCGGTAAGTAGTCCTATGAGTTTTTGTTTATAGCGTTTTTTAAATGAGTTGCCCTTCATATATTCGATGTGTTTTGGACATGTCTGGCATGTATGTCTCTATTATAAATATAATTAAGAGGAAAACGTTGGTGTATGGCTTATAAAGCATTACCATAATTTGATTGTAACTTCTGAATTTTTAGTAATTAAATTACAGCTTTGTTTATTTTAATCTGAACAACAGAGAGTTTAAATCAATATCTTTTATAGTGGACATGAGTTGAGTCTTATGCTTTGTGTACATCTATGTAAGTGTCACTAATAGCATTTTGTAACATCATTATTATTATTTTTGTGAACAGAGATACAATCATTTTGACTTGTGTGTTTTGTGCTGTACGCTGCGACATACTATTTTGCACACCGTTCAAACGACCTACTTTGTCTAATGAACGTGAAGTCTGCTACTTTAAATATGTTCGTGCCTGTATTATTCCGAATCGTCTTTTGATACATATGTATTTTCACATTCGTAATCCAAAAAGATTGAGTGTCATGCAAATCATCCATTTGGCAACTTTACACCTTGTCAAAACACAGGGGTTGCACTGCATAGTGCCAAAATTGTCACTTGGCAAAATTTTTATTCAAGTGGTGATAAAAATATAATACTGGTGATAACAAATGGTGATAAAAACCCTAATCCCCTTGTTTCGACATTTGGCGGGAAATTGAATTGCAAATCACACCTTGTGGAAAACTGTAAAATGTCGAGCTTCAGTAATATGGAAGTTCTGTGCACCACATACCTAGCAACCCAAACTTGCCATGTGAGGTCACGTGGCAAGTTTGGGCACAAAAGTAAGAAGTGACATTGAGATCTGGGTTATGTTCAGTAACACAGAACACCTAAGTTAGAATTCTGAGTGGCTTAGTGGGTGGAGCTAAGAATGTTCTTGTATCATTGAACGATTATTCTGTTAGACAACTGGACAAAATGGTGGACGAAGTTAAAATTATGATTGCAATGATTGTTGCAAACAAACTGGTCAAAAAGGATGAAGTAACCAATACAATTATTCAAATGGAAGCTGCATCAGATCGTGATTAAATTAACGAAGTTATTATTAATTGTAATTAATGAAATGGACCGTTATCTTCCATTGAAATGTATTCAGAATCTCTTATATCAACGTGTGATAATTTTATATTTTGAAGTCATTTTAGAATAAGTTAATGATTTAGAATGAGAGAATAACTTTGTGATTGTTATAATAAAATATGTTTAGTCCAACACAGCAGTCATCTTGCAAATCATACGAGACAAAAACAATGACGTCACTAGTGGAAGTTAGCATAGACAAAAGAAGCTGACTGAACTAGCTAGAATTCTAGCGGTGGGAGGAGTCAAGCAATAGTTAGAAACGAGTTCAACATCGCAGTATAACTAGACTTAGCAAGAATTCTGCGTTACTGAACATGGCCCTGAATGCAGTTTTGTGCAATGCCACTCAGAGTTTCCAGATTGAGGATTTTTTATTGACTGACAGACATTTTTGGGTGACTTTTTTCCAGTTTGATCCTTTTTGATAGACTAAAACAAAATTTTTGACATGGTAGAACCTGTGAAATGCTGTTTAAATGTTGTGATGAAATGTGTTATTCAGAATTATTCATTAAATAAACCAGCTCATTACTGGTTTATTTAATGAGTAATTTTGAATAACATATTGTCACGCCGGCTCCAAAAAAAGACGAGCGCCATGGTGTGGAGACTTGCTAAACGAAAAAAAGAACGATTTTAAAAAGAAAAAAAGAAGGATTTGAAAAAAAGGAAGATAGAATGTTTTTTGATCGAAAAAGAAAAGGAGAAAACAAGAACTGTGGAAAATTTTGTTTTTGTTTCTTTTAACGAGATATTTAAAGTTTAATTTGTTGTTAGTGTATCTAAGAAGTGTAAATTTCGGAAACTGGGCTGTCAATTTATATCCCGAGCCCCACAGCTTGTAACAAATTGGTGTCAGGAGTGAAGATATGAATGAAGCCGGTTATGCCGAAAGGAGACACTGAAAGGATTTGTACACGAAGCCAACAGCAACAGCAGGCGATGGGTCAGCAGCGTTTTAGTGAATCTTCTGATCGGACATTAGATGGTCAGCAAACAACTGACTCTGTTGCCAGCACCTCTGGTGCTACTCCAGCACCAGCTATGCTGGACCTATCCGTATTGTTGGCGGCGTTACAAGAGCAGACCAGTCAGTTGAAAAACATGCAGGAAGGTCAGGCATGTCAAATGAGAGAAGAGCTCCAGAGAGGCCAAGAAGAGCAGGCACGTCAACTGAAGGTACTGCACGCCACGATTAGCAACGATTTAAAGGAAATCAAAGAGCAGGTCCAACGGCATGAGGATCGAATTGTCAAAGCTGAAGTGAAGATCATGGACGTTGAAAAAGCTTTGATTGAGCTCACATCTGAGATTGGGAATGCCACTCCCATTATAGCGACATCGGCAGTACGTGGATTTAAAGTGCCGCCTTTCGACGGGACATCTTCATGGTCGGCTTATAAAATTCGGTTTGAAGCCGTGGTGAGGATGAATGGATGGACTAATGCCCAGGCCATGACAGCACTCACGTTGGCCCTCCGCGATCAGGCTTTGACTGTACTAGAGGCCCTCGGTAAGGATGTCACCTACGACCAACTGGTGGAAGCATTGGAGTCTAGATATGGAGACAATCAACTTGAGCACGTGTATCGGGCCCAGCTTAAGGACCGTGCACAATGTAGTGCCGAGACTCTACAGTGCTGGGCACTGGAAGTTGAGAAACTGGTCCGAAAAGCATATCAGTCTTCACCTGCATTGGTTGAAGGACTACTTGTACAGTACAAGCGTTCATAGATGGAATACGCATTCTAGAAGTTCGAGCCGCTGTCAGATTGGGACATCATGAAATTCTGAAGGATGCTTTGGCTCATTCTTTGGAAGTGGAGGCAGTAAGACGCAATGATCGTTCCCATCGTGTTAGGGAGGTTGTAACGACAGGCTCCCAGTGTTACTACTGTAGAGAAAGGGGCCACCTGCAGAAGAATTGCCCCAAGCGAGGGCACCTTAATAGAGATCTAAAGGGGGATGGAGTTCAGAAGGTAGAGGCGGCTGATACCACCACTCAGCCGCAGTGGCAGCAGGGAAACACCAGGACTGAGGGGCGGGTGCTGGCTGGTTATGAGGAAGCTCCAGGAATCTCGATCTCTCAAGCCCACGATGAGAATAGCCTGGTTATCCAAGGCGAAATTAACGGAACACCATGTAAGCTGACATTGGACACTGGAGCTTCTCGCACAGTCATCAGTTCTTGGCTGGCAAATCAGTTTCTTGGGGACTACTTCAGTGGACATGATCATATTCGTCTTATAACAGCGACTGGTCAGCACATATCGGTCCGAGGCGAGAAGGAGGTGGAATTGCAACTAGGCAACAAGATTTATCGGCATAAGATTATCATTGCTGATATAAGGGACGATTGCATTCTGGGCTTGGACTTTATGAGAGAACATCATTGTGAGATTGATGTGAAGCAAGGAGTCTTAAAATGCAGTTCGGCAGAACTCTTTATGGAGGGTGCATCATCGGGTGAAGCGCGTTGCTTGAAAAAAATTGTTCTTCCCCCAAGGTCAGAAACTATCGTACCAGTTAGACTACCAGATAACGCTGGTTAGAAGAATCGTTGTGTCCTCGTAGAGGGTTTAGACAGTGGCCTACCATGGAAGATGGCGCAAACGTTGGTGAGGGCCACGAACATTTCGGCAGTACGTGTTCTAAATCCAGGTGATAGGGAACAGGTTGTTGGAAAAGGCACTTTAATGGGCACTTGTGAAGAAGTTGCTTGGATGCGTAAATGCCAAGAACAATCGACTGCGACCAACATAAAACATTCTGTGTCCAATGTGTCAACGCTTCTGGAGGAATGTCGAAAAGATTTGTCAGAAGAGAAACTAAACAAAGCTAAAAAGATGTTGCTTCGATATGCCAATGTTTTCTCGACAAGCGATGCTGATATAGGAAAGACGGGATTGGTGCGGCACAAAATAAATACAGGAAATGAGTTACTGATCCGTCAGCGACCGAGAAGGCTACCGATTGCACGTGAACAAGAGGTGGATGCCATGATTCAGGGAATGGTAAGGGATGGCATTATAGAGCCCTCGTCTAGTCCATGGTGTTCACCTGTGGTCCTGGTAAAGAAGAAGGATAGCAGCATGCGTTTCTGTGTGGACTATCGTCAACTGAACAACGTTACAAAGAAGGACAGCTATCCGCTGCTGAGAATCGATGAAACATTGGATACGTTGACAGGAATGAAGTGGTTCACTACCCTGGACCTAAAAAGTGGCTACTGGCAGGTGGAAATTGACCCCAGAGACAAAGAGAAGACTGCATTTTCCACAGGAAAGGGTTTGTGGCAGTTTAAAGTCATGCCCTTTGGGCTATGTAATGCCCCAGCTACTTTCGAAAGACTTATGGAGCTAGTACTCACTGGATTGAGTGGGGATGCCTGTCTTGTCTATTTGGATGACATAATTATCGTGGGCCGTACATTTGAGGATCATCTTCGAAACCTGGAACGAGTGTTATTGAAAATACAAGGAGCCAATCTCAAATTGAGCCCGAAAAAATGCACCTTCTTTAGATGGCAAGTTAAATTCTTGGGACATGTTGTCTTGGAAAAGGAGGTGCAGACAGATCCAGATAAAATCATCACCGTAAAACATTGGCCGGTTTCAAAAGACAGGACAGAAGTTAGAGCTTTCTTGGGCTTATGCTTCCTACTATCGTTGGTTTGTGAAGGACTTTGCTGATATTGCCAAACCACTGCATCAGCTTACGGAAGAGAAGACACGATTCTGCTGGGACGAGGATTGTGATATTGCATTCCAGAAATTAAAGGAACATCTGTGCAACACGCCAATTTTGGGCTACCCCGACACTGGGAATGATTTTGTAGTTGACACAGATGCGAGTAACACGGGGATCGGCAGGGTTTTGTCTCAACGAAAAGGAGATCAGGAATTGGTTATAGCCTACTTCAGCAAAGTCTTATCCAAACCAGAGGGGAATTACTGCGTGACGAGAAAGGAATTACTTGCCGTAGTTAAGACCTTGCAACATTTTAGCAACTAGGCCTACTTGCTTGGACGAAGATTCCGCTTGCGTACAGATCATGCTGTGTTGAAGTGGCTTTTACATTTCAAAAATCCAGAAGGACAAGTAGCAAGGTGGATAGAGCTGTTACAGGAGTACGACTTTGTGATTGAACATCGTAAAAGGAAAATGCATGGTAACGCTGACGCCTTGTCAAGGAGGCCTTGTGCGGATGACTGTATGCACTGTGTCAGACAAGAGGCTAAAGAAGTTGTTCCTGTGCAAATGCTGAAAATGGAGATCAGTAATGAGTGGAAGGAAACCTTACAACAGGCTCAGGAAAGGGACGCGCACCTTAAGCCGATCCTCGAGTGGTTGAGGGCTGATGTTCCTAGGCCCAACTGGAGTGATGTTGCAGCTATGAGTCCAGTTACAAAGAGTTACTGGGCACAATGGGACAGTTTGACCATACAGGATGGGATATTGTGCCGTAAGTGGGAAAATACCTGAGGGGACGGCTACCACCTGCAAATGGTTGTTCCCAAAGGAAAAGTTCCTGAGGTCCTAAAACTGTACCACAACGGTGCTCTGGAGGCCATATGGGGGTGAAGAGGACCTTACTGAAGATCCGCGAAAGATTTTATTGGATCCACTGTCGTGATGATGTGGAGGAATGGTGTCGCAGATGTACAAGTTGCGCGGCTGTGAAGGGACCTCAAACTCGCAGTAGAAGTACATTAAGGATGTATAATGTTGGAGCCCCATGGGAACGAATAGCGTTAGATGTTGCGGGACCGTTTTTTGAAAGTGAAAATAGAAACTGGTACTTCCTGGTTGTCATGGACTACTTTACTAAGTGGCCAGAGGTCTTTGCCATTCCCAACCAAGAAGCGGAAACTGTGGCCGATAAATTAGTCCACAAAGTCTTCTGTCGGTTTGGAGTACCCTTAGAGATTCACAGTGATCAGGGCAGGAATTTCAAGTCCCAAATTTTTCGGGAAACATGCCGTGTGATGGGTATCCACAAAACCAGAACCACCTTGTATCATCCACAGTCCGACGGGATGGTGGAACGATTTAATCAGACGTTGGAAAGATACCTGGCAAAAGTCATAGAGACTCGGCAAAGAGACTGGGACAAGCACATTCAACCATTTTTGTTGGCATACTGAAGCGCGGTCCATGAAAGTACGTCTGTGACGCCAGCCTTTGCAAACTTTGGAAGAGAATTACGATTGCCTGCAGATTTAATCACCGGTACCCCACCTGATAGTCCACATAGCACGACCGACTATGCGGACGAATTACGTCATAAGATGAATGACGTATATGACCACATCCGACAGTCAGGCCAACAAATGTCTGAAAAGATGAAGACCCGATATGACCGGAAGGCGAACAATCGAGGCTTCGAGGAGGGTTCCCTAGTGTGGTTACATAACCCTGTGCGCAGCAAGGGGAAGTCCCCTAAATTACAGCCGAAGTGGGACGGGCCATATCGTGTCGTGACTAGAATCAACGATGTCACCTACCGAATACAGAAGGGGTCGAGAACCGCTCCCAAGATTGTTCATGTGGACCGTTTGGCGTGGTACTATGGGTCTAACGATGCTCGGGACGAGCATGCCTGAGGAGGAGGGTAGTGTCGCGCCGGCTCCAAAAAAAGACGAGCGCCATGGTGTGGAGACTTGCAAAACGAAAAAAGAAGGATTTGAAAAAAAGGAAGATAGAATGTTTTTTGATCGAAAAAGAAAAGGAGAAAACAAGAACGGTGGAAAATTTCGTTTTTGTTTCTTTTAACGAGATATTTAAAGTTTAATTTGTTGTTAGTGTATCTAAGAAGTGTAAATTTCGGAAACTGGGCTGTCAATTTATATCCCGAGCCCCACAGCTCGTAACAATATTTAATCATGTGTTGCTCAACTTTCCCGGCAACATTTAAAACTGCATGTGTGGTGCCATCTGTTATATTTTTAACTATTATAAAATGGCAAAAAGCTTAATTTTGAGGCTAGGGATGGGTTTTATAAAATTGTAAATGCTGATAGAGTAAAATCGTCATTAAGTCCAATCCTACTGGAGATACATGCAACCTCCATTATCTTCCTACCCCTTTGATCTTTAATCACCAAAATTTAATAGCATTGATCCCCCTAGTACACAAACCTCCCTGCAAAATTTCAGAAATTTTTGACAAAAAGTGTAAGAGTTGTTAAGCTTCAAAGAGGATTAACAAAATTGTGCTACACGTGCACCTCCCACACATACATTAACATCCCTACATACAGAAATTACTCCTGAATTCGTTTGCATTTCTCAATGTTTCAAGGTGTCCAGAACCCAAAAATGTAAAAATCTTGGAGTGTCATTTTTTGGTGACAGGTCCAAAAATGACACCCCAATATAACAGTCAGGAAAGTAAAAATTATTCGAAAATTATTGCTATCATTAACAAGGGGAGGACCAGACGTTCAGGTTTCTGATTCAAACAAAACTTGGTGAGCACATAGCCTTAAGCTCAAACAGCTCTTTGTCCAAATAATAGGACCCAATTCTCAATTTTTTCCAAAAATTGGTCATCTGAAAATTTAGTGTTTGGGTTATAAGTCTTTGGAAGTTTCACATTTCAGATTGGCAATAGCCAAGTGAATAAGACCCTAGATACATGACCTCGACAATGTAGGTTTGAACCTTCAGAGTTTTAGTTTTAGTTTAATGTATAACTTTCTAATTTTACTGCATCATTAGCATTACCATTATTATTTCTCATGTTTAAAGCATATAAAATGAGATTAAAAATTGTGATGTCGTTTCCTGTTTAGTGAAAACAGGTCTCTGTAGATTTAACTTTTTAACATTGTTAAAGAGTTATTACATAATTTATTTACAAGCAAATAAGCTTCAGATGTTACTGCACAATACCACCATATCTGAAAAGAAATATGAAGAAAATTTTATTTAACAATGTAAAGTTAAATCTAAAGAGGCTTGTTTTCTGTAAGCAGGAAATGATATCACAATTTTTAATCTCTTGTTTTATAAGCTTTAAAAGTAGGGAATAATAATGCTAATGATGTGGGAAAATAATAAAATAGTGTTACAAACTAACACCAAAAAAAAAAACTAAAATTCCGAAGAATCTCACCTATGTTGACTAGTTCTAGTGCCTTGCATCTTATTAACTGGGAGAATAATCCCAGTTATCAAAACTTCCAAAGTCTTATAAGCTAAACACTAAATTTTTGGAGTCCACTTTTTTGGAAATGTTTAAAAACTGGATCCTGTTATTTGGACAAGGAGTTCAAATAATAGGATCCAGTTTTTAAACATTTGTGCTTAAGGCCACATGCTCACAAGTTTTGTTCAAATCAGCAAGTAAAACTGGTGGTGATAAACAATTTAAAGTGGCAAAAAAATTAAAACTGGCAAAATTGTGGCAATATTTTAAAATTTTCCAGAGCAACCCCTGCACATACACTCATACCTCTTCTAGCATACTTCCTCACATTTTTTTTCTGACTCAACACCTTATGTTCATTCAGATACTCATGTTTATTTCAAGACTTTCTCAGCCTTCCACTACCTTGCTTATTATCCACCTTTCCTGTGTATATTCTCTTCTTCTCCTATTACAGTAGAGCATCGATTATCCAAACCAATTGGGGACTGGTGTTGTTTAGATAACAGACAAGTATGAAAAAATGCATTATTAATATAGTATATTAATATATCCCATGTTGAAATTTTTCTCCATTGCATGTCACTTTGCATTTAATTTTTGTTGATGTTAAGCCTAATGAAAGTTTTTATAATAATAATGTGGCTATTGTATCATTAAAAATTATTTCTTTGTTTTGTACAAACAAAATAAATAAATTGGAAAATATAAAAACAAAAAATAATTATACTTTAGAAGTTAATCTAGTATCAAAAACGTTCAATTCAGCACAACACAGTCTGACTGGAACACCTTCGGTTAATCGATGTTTCAGTTGATCAGTGTTCAGATAATTGATGCTCTACTGTATTCTCTAAATGTGGCCAAACCATCATAGAGCCAATTTACTTGCCTTTTGAATCACTCTCTCTTTTATTCCATATTCTTTCAGCACTTGTTTATTTCTCACAAAGTCTTTCCTTATTATGCCACACATTCCTCTCAAATGCAGTAATGTGACTCCTGTGACTCTTCTACCTTACTCAAGTTCCACTACTACATGAGCATAGGCTCTACAGCACTCCCATAACAGCCATTCATGCTTGTTTATATATTTTTCCTTGCAAATTTACTTACTGCTCTCATCACATGCACTCTGGCTTCTCCCTTCTGGTGATTTACCATCTACATTACCATTCCTATCTATCATGTTTCCCAAATATACAGATTCATTCACTTGTTCCAGTTGTTCACCACCCAGCTCAATCATACAATACATTTGCTTATCTTTGCATTTAAACACAATCACTTTAGTTATATTTACATTCACTCACAGCACACATTCCTCACATATCTGAAGCTCCTAGCTCTCTGCTAATAGAATAGCGTCATCTGCATACAACAAATGACAGATTGGTTCATTTCCAATTCTCATTCTACTTGGGTACTCTGGATTCCCTTATGCAAGTATCCATGAAAACATTAAACAACAGGACACGTAGCAATTTATTATTCTCACTATTTTTCAGATTGCTTACTGTTCGCTACTATTTTTGAAACCACTTTTCTCACTAATTTTGATATGTATACTTTTCATGCTATATACCATATTTTGAATACAATTATGACATGTTCATGAAGTTTGTGACAAAATAGATTTGGTAATCATTAATGACATATCCACTTTGCAAGAGTTCATCATGGTGCTGTCTATTGGCTAGACAAAGTATGGTGATGTGAGCAAAAGAAGGGCTAGAGGAACTAGCGATTTCCCACAAACTCTTGGAGAGCCAGCAGAGTCACTTTACGTGACAAATTGGGAATTGAGCCAAGAACATTATCAAACTTTCATCATTTTACTTCAAATTTTCATTAAAATTTCAAAATATGAACATACTGCCAAGATAATTTAATAACATATTTTGGACCAAGTGAATCTAAAACAACATAAATTATGCAGATTAATATCTACAATAAATTAACATTGAAATGCAACAACAGCAGCCAATGTTTTGATTTAGAAAAAAAATTGACCTAGACTTCATGCTAAATGTATTTCTAATTTATAATCATATATCCAAAATTTAGCCTGATCAATTATGGCAGTTGTTGGTGTATTTGCTTATGATATTGGGTTTTGTTTGATGTATATTTGTGACAAATATTTTGCAATTATGGAATGAGAGGTAAACTACTTAGAGGCATGAAAGCAATGTATGAGAACAGCAAAGCATGTGTACACATGAATGGCAAAGTGTCTGAGTGGTTCACATTCATCCCACAGCAGCTCACCATTTGTACTTCATACACAGGATACACTTTTCTTTGTTGCCAAATATACATTTAATTTGCTTCAGAACTGTTTTCTATTTTCCTCAAATGATCCTTGCAGTGCTTGATTCATTTGTCTGTCATTCTGTTCTTGCTTTTCTTAATCACTCATGCAGCTTTTCATTTCTTTGCTCTGTACTCATCCTCACTCACATTGCATTAGATAATCTAGCATTAGATGCATCTAGGTTAACCATGTATGCAGCCTTTTTCTCTTTCACTGCTTGCTCAACTATATCATTCCGTAAAGCAGTCTTTTTCTCATGGCCCATTCTCATTACCAGTGGCGGATTATCCAATATTCACACTAGACACACGCCTTGGGCCTCGTTGTCACAAGGGGCCTTAAAAAACTACATAGCAAAAAGATAATATGTCTCTAAGACTTTATTAAATGTTTAAAACATATATTATAAAGAAAAACTTGTTATTATTTAAGGATTTTATTTGTTAACAAAATTGCATGTATGGCCTCAAAGGAACATAATCCACTACTGCCTACAAGAGTAAAAAATGGGTGTGTAGAATGCATCCTGTAGATTGTAGGGGCAGTGAAAATATTTAGAGGGGGGCCTCAAAATTGAATTGTGCCTGGGGCCCCTCAAGTGCTAAATCGCCACTGCTCATTACCTCTTTTGCTGCTTCTATCACACAAGACTGGAAATGCTTCTGAACTTACTTCACATTACTCATTCTTCATTCACTTCCTTAATTTCAACTCAGCATTCTCTCTATACTTAGCTTTTCTACTCATTGGGTACCACTAACAAGGGAACTGTCGGAGTGTCATCTAATAGATTTTAATAAAATTTAGTTAATAATTACGTTGAAAGTACACAAACTTTATGACAAATTTCTAGTATTCACTAAAAGTGTTAATCAGAGTTATTAGCAATCAAATGTCGTACTATTTTATAGTACTTAAACACAAATATGCAAATTTTTAGAAGTGAAAGGGTCGCGGAGGAAGACGGCGATATTACATTTAGAATAAATTCTGGAATTTTCGAAAATGGGAGAAGAATTAATAAAATTTAGTTTAATTACGTTAAAAGTATACAAACTCTATATTAAATTTGTAATGTTTACTAAAAGTGTTAATCAGGATTAATAGCAATCAAATGTCGTACTATTTTATAGTAGTTTAACACAAATATGAAAATTTTTAGTAGTGAAAGGGTCGCAGAGGAAGATACAGTAATACCTCGATTTTCGTTGACTTTGGTTTTCGTCGATTTTTTGCAAAAAATTTGCCTCGGATTTCGTCGGCGTGCCACATGATCTCGTTGCTAATTTTGCGAAAACAAAGAGCGACCCACGCATTTTTCTGCTCACAAGTCCTCGTGGCGGTGTTTTTTGCTGTACGAGCATTACTCCGCGCGTCTAGCCAAACAATTCTATTGCTTCCATTCTTTTTAGTTCCATCGTGGGACCAAAGAAAGTTTTCAGAGCCAGTAGCCCTTCGAACAAAGCCAGGAACACGATCGAGTTGAAGGAAATCATTAAAAAATACGTGACTGGCATTAAAATTGCTGAAATCGGTCACTGTACGTGTACTTTTCGGGAAGTCATCATCCACGATAAGTTTCGTTGTGGCGAAAAAGGAGGCTAATGTAGCGAAAGGCGTAAATGTGCTAATGAAACAGAGACCGCAAACAATTGAAGAGGCCGAACAGTTGTTATTAATTTCGATCAATCAAAAACAGTTAGATGGTGATTCTGTTTCGGAGACCATTGTATTAGTTTTTTATACTCATTTTATATTAATTTCTTAATTTTTTCGTAGTATTAAACACTACGAAAACAGAGGTATTACTGTATTACATTTACAGAGTAGAAGAAGAAATAACTCAAATAAATATTATAAAAGATTAGATATATATACTAGTTTAACAATGAAATTTAATATAAAAGTATTGATAGAATAAATATAAAGAAAACAATCGAAACGTAATAAATAAATACATTTTAATAGATATATTTAAAAGTTATTATATTCACAAATTATTAGATGGACAACTATTTACATGATATTTTTCAACAAAGCAAAATAAACAAAGAATCTGTTGGCATCGTGCACATTTAACAAATCGAAGATTTTCGCAATTACTCTCGACACAATTTAAACTGTCAGTGTTTAAAAAAGAAAAACAAACTTGTTTTACATTTAAGAATTGACACTTTTCATTTATGAGTCCAGAAGCGAACCATGCATGTTTAATCAAATTATTAAATATTGGCGCAGATAATTGATGATGAAGAATCGAATGTAATTTTATAATGCCATTTCTAGTTGTCCAAAACAATTTCATCGAAGAATCATTACAGAATAATTGTATAGCATTTAAAATTTCTTTAGCTAAAAGTTTTAATTGTCTATGAAATCCGACATCTAAAGGTTGGCATATAGACGTACACTTTCGTGGAATAATTAATATTTCGCATGAATTTCGATTTGTAGATGTTTGAAATACTGTATTATAAATATTAATATTTGTTTGTCCACTCCACGAGTCAATTATTAATAAAGAGTTTTCTGTTATATTTGGAGATAATACGTCTTTTACATAGTTTGTAATAATTGCTGTAGATAATTTGCCAGATGAGCTAGCTGTAACAGTTATGTTTGGGGCATTGAACAGCGACGCTTGAACTCTACGTCCAAAGGTTCCATGACCCTCTTGTAAGCAAATAAATACATTACCTACAACTTGTCCGTTAGCATTAATTAAATATTGAACAGTGTAGAAATGCATTACTTTATTACTTGGAGAATGTGCAAATCCAATAGTGTTTTTTTCTCCTTTATATGAAAGTGTTCTTGGTGAAATCATTTCGTATAAAAACCACACTGATCCGTATTGAATATGAAGTTACGTGAATAAGACGGCAATAAATTTTTTACTGTTGTTTGAAATTGCGCAGCTTTTACTAATATATCCTTTTCGTTCACTATTTCTGTTTTATTTACAAGTTTTGTAATCTTTCGAGATACTAATCTATATTCTTTTTTAAATTTTGCAACCCAAGAATCACTAGCGGTAAACTTAATTGAACTATTCAGTTGAAGAAATTTCTGTAATGCCCACATTTTTAATTGATTTCCTTTAACAATTTTATAGCTGCCTCGAGCTTCGTCAAACATTTGTTTAGTATGTTCTTTAATGATTTTTAACGTTTCAATTCTATGCTTTCGAGATTTAAATTGTTTTTCCCATTTATATAAATCACTAAAACGTTTTAATTCTTTAGCTCCTTTCCGCTGTAATGTGTGTAATTTCCATTTTGGGTGTTTCTTATGCAAGTTAAGAATTTCTTCTTTTCGTTTTGTTGAGATTATATTCTTATCGAATTTTTCATCATCTGAATATCCCGATTCACAGTCAGTGTCTGCGTTATCAGTTTCTTTCTCTAGAAGCAGACATGTTATTTTATTATCTGAAATAGGCCTATCTATAATCAAATTATTATTTTCCATCTGACAAAACTCTTTGTCATCTCTACTTACATAACTACTTAAAATATCGCTAAATGCATTAAAAAGCAGTTTGGCTACCTGTTTATCAACGTCTGAAATATTAGGCCTACAAATATTTTCTGTAGGCCAAACATTATCATATAAACGTTTAAATTCTGCTATAATGTTTTGAATATTTACATTTAATTCTCCCATTTTCGAAAACTAGAATTCATTCATAAATGTAATATCGCCGTCTTCCTCCGCGACCCTTTCACTTTTAAAAATTTGCATATTTGTGTTTAAGTACTATAAAATAGTACGACATTTGATTGCTAATAACTGATTAACACGGTTAGTGAATACTAGAAATTTGTCATAGAGTTTGTATACTTTTAACGTAATTATTA
Organism: Centruroides vittatus; assembly: GCF_030686945.1. Classification (NCBI taxonomy): domain Eukaryota; kingdom Metazoa; phylum Arthropoda; class Arachnida; order Scorpiones; family Buthidae; genus Centruroides; species Centruroides vittatus. Next base: position 1,178,433 of record NW_027122171.1, read on the forward strand.
ACTAAATTTTATTAAAATCTATTAGATGACACTCCGACAGTTCCCTTGTAAGTAATAGTTTGAGCTAGGGTTTCTCTAATGGGATCCTGGCAGCTTTTTTAACCTGGGAAATCCCACAAATTTCTTAAAAATTCACTTTTTTCTTATTTTGTGTTAAAGTTGGGGAAATTTTACAAATAGAAAGTATAATTAACTCAAATTATCAGAATATACAGGTACTCCTCACTTTATGACCTATCTGCTTAACGACCACTCGCACTTATGACCAATCAAGTTTCAACCTGCAATTCAGGGAATCCCCTTTCTCAGCTTGAGTGTCGACCAGTGGTGAATGGTGACATGTGCACTAAGCGTACTATAATAGTCTTTTTATGAAGTTTGTTGCATAATTTTACAACGATCCTATATTCCCGGCGCAAGCTCCTTGCTTATCGACCAATTCGCTTAACGACGTAGTCGTCGGAACAGAACTCGGTCGTAAAGTGAGGAGTACCTGTATTTGTATTTATTAATTTTAAGCCTGTTTATTTGTTTTTTAAATATTTGCTCATTATGGCATCTCAAAGATTGTCAATAATCAAGATGTAGCCTATTTGTGGTAAGACTGAAAATTCTTTACTTGTCAGAATCTGTAATAATTGTGCTGAATCTGTCTTAATTTTTAACCATGCCCAGTAGCTTGAATAACTGCATTATTCCAGACTGTGAAAATTGGACAAGGATACAAATGAGTACGAAGTATGCAAGTATGTTTTTTTTTTTTATAAATCTGATTATTAAAGCCAAATGAACTGCCAAATTATCAGACTATAAGCTTGACACCACTATTAAAGCAGCCAAGGTAGACAAATAAAGAATACTAGAGAGCAAAAGAAGTACGACAATGCATCTCAAAAGTGAACTAGAAATCTTTGGGTTACATAACATTTATCTTCTCTTAAATGCATTAAGGACAATTCCACCATATTAATTGAATTGGAAAGGGCATTCTCAGCAGCAGGACTTTTCATTACTAAAATAAGAACCAGATTGAGTGATTGGAGTAAGCAATTTCCAACAAACTTTAATAAATTTTTTCTAGATGTGAAAATTTTTGTTATTCAAAGGTAATTTTTACACAGCATTATTAATAAGATTATTTCGGAGGTTGCAGAACATGTTAATTATTTTTCATTTTTTAAAGTAATTTATGTCATTTGATTCTAAGATATGTTGTGTATCTTAAAAATAATTAATTTTGTCCTGGAATCCCGGGAAACAGTTCACTTTTATCCCGAAATCCCGGGACAAGCAAAAAACTGGGAAATGAGAAACCCTAGTTAAAACACACACAAATGTCTGAAAAACATATATAATTATGTTTGTAACCAAAGTACTTGTGAAAAACAGATTTAGTTATTCTTCATCTTTCTGTGTGTTTTAATGCTCAGTTTAATTTGCACACCTTGTTTTTTCCCCTTCCTTGAAAGATGTGAAGGATCTGGTTCATTGTTTTCTAATTACACAATGTCAATCATTATTGGAATTTTATTGGGTCAATTTCTAACTTTGTTGTAGCTACATGTTAAGTGTACTCACTAATCAACACGTAGAACTTGTCAACCAAAGTGCAATTTACATTGGATGCAAAGGGTGCAAAGCATAACAAACGAACGAGAGCGAACAGCGAAACCTAAGTATGTTTAGCCTCGCAAAGCAAGTTAGAAGTTTTCATGTCAGCCAATGAGAGTATGCAACAGCTAGATGCATTGGCAAATGCAAGCCAATGAGAACATTTTCATCTCAACTAGAGTTCTCAACTTACAGCAAGAAAAAAAAAGATTCATATTGAAAATAATACTGGTATATACAGTAATTTAATTTTGATAAGCCTATGCAACACAGTAGACAAAAAGAATGTTAACATTGTAACTGCAGTATATATATATTGAATTTTTTTTAAAACACCATCTATTGGTAAAAGTTTTTTTTAAGAATTCTTATTAGTAAGGAACAAAAGTCCAAAAATGTGTTTATTTATTTCCAGTATTGCATGTTTTTACTTAATTTTAATATGTAAATAATTTAATTTTTTAATAGATTGTCTTAAAATTTTCATAAAAATTCATAACTTGCAATTCTCCAGTTTGGAGTGGTTTGATCCCAGTCAGGTGTAATGTTTTTTGTTTGAGTTCTTTAATGTTGTTGTGATCTAACCTCTCTTGAGGTTCTCCTTATGTTCATTTAGTCTTGTTTCTAATGTCTGGTAAGTGCTACCACATATTACCTAATATCTTGTTTGTCTTTTAAGTTGATATGGATTTTGCAAACTCCCCCATCTTGTCATTGTGGAAATGTTATATGTTTTTCATTGTATCTTGTCATTCTTTCTGTGACTGGCATCAGGGGTCCTGTTTTGATAAGCTTCAATTAGCCTAGAAGGAAAGATACTTTAATCTTTCATTTAAATCTTCAGCATGTATTGAGTATAAGTGAGCCCTTCTGAACAGCAATTTGAAGGCTAAAAATTTATATTTGAAAAGATCATTGGATTGATAGTGTTTTTAACATATATTTTATTTTTTTATTGTGAAACATAGAGACATATTTCTGAAGTAGCAAGAGAAATTTTATTTCTGATTATGTTCAGTTACTTATTTATTTTAAAAGTTTTGATAAAAGATGGATGTAAAACATAAATTATAAACACTTGAATAAGTTAAAGCATAAGTACTGTGGTTTAAGATTTTGACATTTATTGATTAAGTAAGTAATGAAAGTTTCATTAATTGTTTTTCTTCTGCCAAATTTTTTTCCTCCTCAATTAAGTTAATATTATTGTAATTGAGACTAATCATATTTTTTTGTAGATTTGTATTGTCGTAATTAATAATCGTTGAAAGTCTGGTATTGATGATTAGTTGTTTTAATTACGTTTTGCTTTCCTTTTATTAGCTCTGGTAAAAATTATTTTTCTTTTCATTTATTTCATAAGCTGTTAATTTGCATTTTTTACCATTTGTTTTATGTATATACAGTAGAATCTCATTTAAACAGATTGTGAAACAACAGATTTTTCTTCAGGTCTTGCTAAATCAATGTAATTTTAGTTCCTTTTAGGAGATCTGTAACTCAAAATAACAGATTTTTTCCATATTCTTATATTAAGTTTTTTTTTCAATGCTTAATTCATATTTAGGTGTTTTTGGATACTAAATTTAAAAAAAAAAATACATTGCACTCTGAACAAAATATCCACATAATTGTCACAGTTCACATTGCTAACTTTGCAGCCACGCATGAACATCTTCCTGTGGCATATTGATTAGTGGAGGAAAGCTAATTTAAATTGTTATATTCAATGGGCAGAAAAGAAGTGTCAAAACAAACCAAGATGGACAAATTTTTTTAAGAAATGGTGAAGTCAAATGAAGTTCTAATTAGCATGTGTACCATGCTTTGCCCTTTTTGTGCTATACGGTTTCCACCAGCTTTGTCGTACACACACATAGGATAATGTATGATCTTGTAACATGTATTTCTATAGAATAAAGGATAGAGATCTTGAGACTGAATTTATTAATGTCAGTAGGCATTGAGTTTTAATAATAGGTATTTTCAATTGAAAATAACATTTATAACAAACACAGAACCAATAACCTGTGAAGAAAACAAAAGAAAGAAAATGTTTTTGTTTTTTCACACTTATTGGTTTTGTGTTCATTATTACGTATTTCTTGGTGTGGCATATTCGATTATTACGAATAGTGATTTCAAGAAATTCAAGAAGAGTTGTTAATTTTCTACAAATTAAATAGTTTATACTATATTTGTAACATAGAGCAAAACAAAATTTCACTTGAGTGGACAAAAAAAGTAGGAGTTATAGAGAATTCACTTAAACACACACACACACACACACACACACACACACACACACACACACAACACAACACAAACAAACAAATTTAGGCCTTTAAAATAATAATAAAAAAATCTTTCTTTATAAAATTACTTTATACAATACATTCTGAGTAAACACTATTGTCTTTTAAAAGATTTCCTTGCTGTCTATCTTTAGTAATAGACACCTTAATATTGTTGTGATGCTGTTGCCGCAGCCCTTGACAAAGCCATTCTTACTCGATATTGCTCAAGTCGGACTTTCGTGGCCTTAATTGAAAATAAATTCTTGTCAGAACTAAAAAAAATGGCACAAAACTATTTTCTATTGAAAGAAAGATATTCAAGTTTATGATAATCAACAGTAAGTATAGCTAATATTTCAGCAAAATAAGTAGGCTATACTTTCCATCAGAACATAAAGCAAACATAACCAAAATTTTATTCGAAGCGGGGCCACCACATGTTACAAGCAGGGTTGTGGAAAGGCAAGGGAGGAGGGATACACATCTAGGGTGCCAAAATTCCAAAATTTTTACATGGAAAAACTAATAAATTCATAGAACACTGTCACACATGAGTAAGAAAAATTATATTATGAAATAAACAACAACTAACCCGTTATATATAAAGACCAACAACTGCCGAATTATCGGGCTAGCAAAATGGCTATAGTAATATTAATAATTTAAGTTAATTTGGTACTAGAGTTAGGCGTTAGGCGCCATCTCTTGCTAAATTTAATAAATTAGCAAGAGATTTAAATTTAGCAAGAGATGGCGCCTAATGCCTAACTCTAGTACCAAATTAACTTAAATTATTAATATTACTATAGCCATTTTGCTAGCCCGATAATTCGGCAGTTGTTGGTCTTTATATATAACAGGTTAGTTGTTGTTTATTTATATGTATACGCCTTGCCGGGGTTTGCGATGGCCGGTTGAGTGCCTTTGGGAGGACGTGGGCAATTAATGTCCCCAGCCGGCATTGTAATAGCCGTCGATGGTCGTACGGTAATCTTATATCAACTGGAGGGGGAGGATCGGACCGAAGGTCCGGGTAGCGTAACTGGTAACGTGTCTGCACGGATAGCAGAAGTTGGGGTTCGAATCCCGCTTCGGGCCAATTCTTTTCTTCCAGTTAAGCCTAAATTTATTTAAATTATTTAATTAAAATTCTAATTATTAAATTTAGCAAGAGATGGCGCCTAACGCCTAACTCTAGTACCAAATTAACTTAAATTATTAATATTACTATAGCCATTTTGCTAGCCCGATAATTCGGCAGTTGTTGGTCTTTATTATATTATGAAATATAATATGCATTATATTAATAAAAAGAGATTTTACAATTTTTACATTTATAACAGACTAACGAAAGGTTATCCAAAATATGCCATATTTAAGTTTGCCCCTGGTGCCAAATGCTGTAGCCACTCATATAGGTACAAGGATAACCTGTGTTGTGGAGGCAAGTACAAGATTCATCTGTCTGTGACCATCAGGTTCAAGGATCACATCTTATGTGCCTAACAAGTGCAAGGATCAATTCTTTCTTTCTGGCTCAGCTTCAATTCTATCATGATATGACAGTCACATGATGTTCTAGTTTACATTAAACTGTCTCTTGACCTCCCTATTACATCAGTCATATGCATTTATTTTTTCTTTTAACTACGATGGGATTAATACAATCAATATCACAATGTCAATTAAATAAATCAAATAAAGTCTGAAATAACATCCAAAGAGTTACCTTCATTTTTAAGGTTGATTAAAATGGTTGGTAAATTCACTTATAACATCAAACCTTATTATTCATAAAGTTGATTGATCTTATTATGTGATTACTTGTAGGAACATACTATCTACTGTTATAAATTTATATATGGCCACCATAACTCTCTAAGTTATCATTTATTTATATGTTGTGGTTTATATGTATTTTTTTTGAAATTATAACAATAAGGCCAGTTACAGGTTATATTTGATTACTGAAGATATATTCTGCACACTGATTTGAACTAAATATAAAGGCATTAAGCAAACTACATTGCTTTCTGTGAGTTTAATAAACTTCAAAAAATAAAAAATATTTTCCCCAATATAAGTTGGTTTATTCAATTCTGCATTCAAATATTCAAAGTTTTTTAGATTGAAATGGAACAATATTTTAAAATTAAAATTAGTTTTTAATAAATTTGTATAGTTAACTATACAAAATAAATAAATCTGTTATATATTGCTAAAAAAATCCCTTAATATTTATCAATAGTTCTTAGAATGCAAGAAAATTACATAGCAAGTAGTGATGGGATGATATCAAAATTTCTCCTAATTCTAATTCTTTTGAATACTTTCTAAAGTTATTTCTGTTTAGAAAAATTAACAATTACATTACAAGCATTGTACATTCATTAATAAATGTTAACTTAAGAATGGAAAACTATCAGGAAATTGAAATCAATCTTTTGAAAGAAACTTGATATATATATGGATACGTGTGCTTTTATTGTGTGCTATGAAATAAATCTGTAATCTTATTTTGGATAAAGTTAAATATTGCAACCAACACTATCCCCAAAGATATTACAGCTAATTCCCTTTTACTCAACAAACTATCCTGTTGTGTAGGGTTGCCATTTTTGGAAACTATTTCGTTGGCCAGCGCGATACCAGGGGGAAGAGTAAATGAGAATATGCACTTTTTTTTACACTTCTTGCAAAGGGCATGTCTTGTAGATGATTTAACTCTGTTGTATTTAATACTAAAGTTTGATAAATGATGTAACGAGCCCAACGAATATTGTTGTGACAAGTTAACCGGTTTTTGAATTCATTCACTTGAGCTACAAATATCTACACCAACTCGTCTTGAAAAATAGATTTTTCAAACTCAAAACGACATTAAATGTAGCGCAGACAAGTATTTTTACTCAGAAACACATGGATCACATTTGAAAATTTAACATATTATAGTATCTTCCGACACTTGAGAATTTTTGCCGATTTGAAACTAGATAGCCTCATGTATGTGCCATTGCATACTTTCTGCTTTATCAACGGGAAAGTATCTAATCAACTAATATTTAATTGTTTTTATCATAATATAAAAAGTTTTTAATCTTTGAAACAAAAATTATATTAATCCATCCCATCATGACGCTACTCAAATAAAAAAAAATAAAAAAGAGAAAGAAAGATGAAAGTTTAATGTTTACAAGCATCAACTATTTAAAAAATATGAATATAGTTAATATTAATTCTGATTTGTATGTCATTTTACTTGATTTTTAGAAACTTTTTATTACCTTAGTCTGTCATCTGTCCGGAAAAATCTTGGAACTAAGTTTTCACTCACTTCTCAATTTCTGATCTACTTGACACTCGGAATACATATGTATGCAGTTTCAACAATAATAATACTAATATTACGGGGAAAGGGATTAAATTAAAAAACTCTTTGTAACTAGAATTATGGAGTCTGTGCGAAATTGTCTGGATCTGATTTTTTTTTAACTATTATAAAGTATTTTATCACTACTATAAGAATTGTCACATTGCTTTCTAAATTAAGGAATTATTTTGTGTAACTAAAAAAAGATAGAGGATGTTAAAAAAGAAATATAAATTAACACTCACTCCCTTGAGATTTTTTTTATTACAAATATAGAAACCATAAAATACTAGTATAATATTAATTCCAGTACAGTTTTGTTAATTCTGAAAATTTATTCTTAAAAATAAAATGGCCTTAATCGTGTTCTCCTCCATTTAATCCAGGGGTGTCCAACCCGCGAGTTGCATGCGGCCCAATGAACGTGTAAACAAAACGGACAAATTTTTAAATTTTATTTTTATTTATTCATTTCAACAACGTAAACTCAATAAGAAGTTTCACAAAACCGTAAACCTTTATATGTATTTTATTTTTGAGTGGAAAGGAAATGTTTTCAAATACTTGAAAATGTGTGAATGAGGAAGGAATATTAAATAAAGCTGGAGTTGTGACTCAAGGGATTATAGACCCAAATTTGAGAAAGGAGAAAGAGGCCAAAAGATAAAAAGCAATGAGAAAGGTTAAATAGATTTTCTGTTATGCAAATATTGACCCTTGATTTTCCAACCTTCACTTCTTTATCTTTTGTCTTTGCATTTGGGTCTATAATCCTTTGAGTTCCAACTCCAGCTTTATTTAGTATTCCTTCCAGCGTTGCAAGATTTGACTACATATTATCTGTAAATATATTAATCAAATAAAAATGGTGTTTCATCGTTTTTTGTTAATCTCTTGTGGCTTCACAATTTGAAGAGCAGAAAACAGGTATTTGGCACTAACTTGTGTGGGCAAGAATAACCTTTTGAATGATTTGTGTGATGGAGCATACATTAAAATATATCCTCTGGCTTTCACTTTTGTCTTTAAAGAATGGTCAGTTTTTTAATTTTTTGGAGCATGACAAAAGTCCAATTTAATAATAGTAAAAATTAAAGATTGGAAGTCAAAGGATTTTGCCAATTCCAACTCTGCAATCTTGTTCTTAATCAATTTCAGCACTTTTATATTACAAAGTTAGAATCTTGGTTTGGCTATTTAAATGAAATAGCGATTGATATTGTCCAATCTGAGGGCTATTTGAACATATTCCCGTAAAGATTTATCAAATTTATTTTGAGAAGGAAATTGATGTCTGTCGGTGTTATTAAATGAACAGCCAAATGATTGCCTTAAATACTCAGTATTAATTATTAAAAATGGCAGATTTATAGCCTAAGTAATTTGCTACTTTTCTTTTCTTCAAGATGATTCTAAATTATAATTATTAATTTAGATAAGAAATAGCATCTAATGTGTTACTCTATTAGCAAATTACATAGTATTAATTATTAAAAATAGCAGATTTATAGCCCAAGTATTTAAGGCAATTGTTTGGCTATGTATCTATATATTTTCAGGCTTTGGGTTGTTTAATATACTTACTTGTTATAATTAATTTCTTCATCAGGCTCTCTTTGTGTTGTTTGAACATGCTTCGGGATATACCTTATTTCGTGTTAAGGAGTTTGAAGAAGTGGGTATGTTCTTACCCGAAGTAGAGAAGAGCATACAAAACTTCAGTCATTTCTGTTCCATAGTCCAGTTGATTGCTTTCACGCCATTTAAAAATGCATCTAATGCTCTTGACAACATGAACAGCATTTCTGAAGGTAAATATTGATTTTCTTCTTTTTCCAATTATTTTTACGGATGGTTAAGTTCTTGTTTGCATGCAGGCATTCTTCATCAAGATTTACAACTTTTTCTCGAAACTAATCTGCCCAGACCGGGAAAGAAGAAAAGTGTAATTCTCGGAGTTGGAGATGCAAAAGTGGGCGTTGCCATTCAAGAAACCCTGTCTTACCCGTGCCAACACACAGGTGTTGTTCCGGAAATTATACGCGGTAATTACAAATTTTGAGTTTAAGTTTATATGGGACCATGTATTGTGAGTAGTTTTCATTCTGTTTTGTGTCTGTTTAAATTTCTTTCCAGGTGTTCGTGTTCATTATCATAACTTGATCAAAGGATTGTCCGACAAGACTGCATCAAAGGCCCAGTTGGGTTTGGGTCACAGTTATTCTAGAGCTAAAGTCAAGTTTAATGTAAATAGAAATGATAACATGATCATTCAAAGCATTTGTCTCCTGGATCAATTAGATAAAGATATAAATACATTTGCCATGAGAGTCAGGTGATTATTTCTTACATTTTGAAATAATTTAATGAAATTAAGTATTAACTGACTGGTTTTTCTTATATAGGGAATGGTACTCGTACCATTTTCCAGAATTGGTAAAATTAGTGCCAGACAATTATATGTATGCCAAAGTAGCAAAGTTTATAAAACAGAGAAAAACCTTAAATGAAAGAAGTGTCGAAGAATTAGAAGAAATTGTCATGGATGGTTCAGTGGCCAAAGCGATCTTTAATGCTGCAGAAACATCAATAGGTACTGTACATTGTTGCAATTGGTCAAAAATTAACTATTTACAAATGTTTAATCTAATGATGAATATTTTCTTCAGGAATGGAAATTTCACCAATAGATTTAATCAACATTGAAACTTTTGCATCTAGAGTGATAGCTCTGGCTGATTATCGAAAAGAGTTGTTGGAATATTTGAGATCGAAGATGCATAATGTAGCACCTAATTTAGCGGCTCTTATCGGCGAGACGGTAAGACTGTTTTTTCAAATTTTTTATGCATGAAAAAGCTTTCTGCTTTTTACAATTTTTAAAAAATTATAGGTTGGTGCCCGTTTAATCTCGCATGCCGGAAGTTTGACAAATCTTGCTAAATATCCTGCTTCCACGGTACAAATTTTAGGAGCAGAAAAGGCTCTTTTCAGGTAATTTTTAAAGTATATTTTTACAGTTTATGTAATAAAAAACAAATTAACTCCAATATTCTTTACAGGGCGTTAAAAACACGAGGCAACACTCCAAAGTATGGTCTTATCTTTCATTCGACATTCATCGGAAGAGCCGGTGCTAAAAATAAGGGACGAATTTCACGTTTTTTGGCAAACAAATGCTCTATTGCTTCAAGAATCGATTGCTTTTCTGGTAAATGTTTTAAAAGAAACTAGCTAATAATAATTCTTTATAAGATAGTTTTAAAATTTTAAAATTGTTAGAAATGCCAAATGATGTTTTTGGGAACAAATTAAAAGAGCAAGTAGAAGAAAGGTTAAAGTTTTACGAAACTGGAGAAGTACCAAGAAAGAATGTGGAAGTGATGAAAGATGCTATAGAAGAAGTAAATTATAATATATATTACATTTTAAATGTTAAAACAAGATTTTTATTAAATTGTTAAATGTGCAGGCTAGCAAAGTTACGAGCAAGTTAAAGAAAAAGTTGAAAAAAGCAAAGAAGAAGAAGAAGCTAGAAGAAGAATCGTCTATGGTTTCTTCTGCTGTGGAAGAAAGCAACTTTAAAGAAAACGAAACTCAAGAATCGGTTATTGATGATGAGAAACCACAAAAAAAGAAGAAGAAAAAGAAGAGGAAGTTAGATGACGAACCTATAGCATCCTCTAATCTGGAGGAAAGCGTACCAAACGGTGAAATAGAGGCAGACACACAAGTTATCGCAGACAACGTGGAATTGCCTGCAAAGAAAAAGAAGAAGAAGAAAAGGAGCAAACAAGAAGAATCAATCGAAGGTTAACTGTTTCGTCTGTGTGGATTTCCACTCAAGTACATTTTATTTTAATAAATTTTATGTACCATTTAAATTGTTTTATATTTTATATTATTTGTGTGTGAATACGAGACAAGTTTTTTTCAGATAGACAAAACTATGAAAAAGCAAATAATGCTTTAAAATTTATTTCATTTTCATTCCAACTATACAAACAGATCTAACATCCAAGATAATTATTATATTAGTAAACATGCTTGTTTAAAAAATGTTAAACAAATTTCTTTTGCATTGCTGAACCAAAGATTATATGGTTTAATTAATTTATTGGCAATTTTTTACGAGAAGTAAGTTGTCATAAATCACAGAACTATTATGTAATACTGTTGGCCATAAAACACCACAAATGTATAAAACATTTGCACATAAAGTTTGTATCATTTATTATCTCTTTACAAAGTTATAAGTAAAATCTAAAAAATATCTTATCAGGAATGATTTATCCTACAATTGCAAGTCTTTTACTTTTTTTTTTCTTTTTTATTGTATATAGTATAAATGTATATATATTAAAGAAAAACAAACAAAATACCACAAAATTCTTAGATAATTATATCGCTGTACAATATACTAAAAATGTAAAAAATATCAATGAAGTTTGATCATAAATTATAGGAAAGCATATTAAAGCCACAACTTTGATGCCGTTTGTAACAAATTCCTGTTTGCAATAAAAACAGACGACAACGTGAACAGTTAGACATCTACTGTGTTTAAAACTTGTAACATTTTGATGATAACAAGAGCTATTTTCTCTGCAAATTGCAAGAATTAACTATTAACATATTTTGTGCAAAAGTATTCTATGTTATCGCTATATGGTTAACACATAATATACCTTTTGCAAATACATCAATCTTAATAATGCAATATTTGAATTATTTTTGCATAACATACTGTAAATAGATTATCGTTAAAGGTCCAAAACAAGTAACTATTTAAAAAATGTTTCTATTGGGAAAAAAATCTTAATTTTTTGGCATTTAGAATTTTTTTCTAAAGAAAAAAACAATTTGATCTTTTGTTTTCTAGTATTCTAGAATGCAATGACAAAAAATCGGCTAAAATTCATAGCAAAACTATTAATGTACGATCTCTTTCCAGTCGTTCACGAGCAGGAGAGTAACGAAGATTGACGAGAAATTGAAAGAGCACTCACTGTAAAGACATTTAAATATTTGAGTTCAAGCTTATAATTGTTATGGAAAAAAAAATTTAACTTACATAGTCCAAGTCCTTGAGAGAAGAGCAAAATGTTGTGTGCCAGACGGTGTGGCTATCAAAGATAAATTTATTATATTTTAAAATATAAAATTATATAAAGCTTTTTACTAAAAATTTATGTAAAATATTTACCACTTCATTCATTACATCACCAACGTCATCAATTTTGAGCAAAGTTGTCCATTTAGGATCCATGTGAGTGTGCATGGTATGAACAGTATGGACATGAGAAGCCTTAGCTCCTGTTACTAGTAACGTGTCGACCCTAAAACAAAAAATTTTTGTGTGTGATTTACATAAATTAAATTGTTGTAATGTTTAGTAATTAAAACTAAAGACAAAATCACCACTTACTTCATTTTATCTCTCAAAACACCAGAAAGGTCACTTCGACTAAAGAATAAAAAATATATACATATATTTTGAGATCTTCAAAATGTTTGCTGACTGTTAAAACTCAAATATAACTTACTTAAGAAAAGAATCCACATAGAGACGCAAATTGCGAGGATTAAGTCTGCTTTTTAATTTCTTAATGTAGAGATTGATAACTTTGTCTTTGTCTTCGGCTTTTTCTATTTGCTATATTTCAAAAAGAAGTTTAATGAAATTACTCAAGCGAGTAACGATAAATTTATTTAATACCGGTTTACCTGTTCCAATATCTAATTGCAAAATCCAGTAAGCAAAAAAAAAAATAAATATTTAAATTTAAAACTTTTAAACGACAATTAATAAAAAAGGGAAATAATAATAACAATAGTAATTTTACATATTACAAAACATCAGTCACAAAAGTTTAAAATACTCACGGCCCCAAATTTATGAAATACAAGATACTGCTCAGCTGTAGGATTCATTCCCACAGTTTGCAATTTCCAATTAATTATCTGAAAAATTTTTTAATTATATAATTTTTTGATAAAGCAAATTTTAAAACAATATAAAATTTAGTCATAACTTATACCTTGTCATTAAAATATTCCATTATTCCGGCAACGGTAGAAGTGCAATGAAGCAAGACGTTTCCGAGCACACGATTGGGATACAGCATCTACTCCGCAAAGACAGAAAGTTAAATGATCTTGCAGTTTTTGCACAAAGATACATTAAAAAGCAATCTACTCACTGCAAATCTCGTAAGAATATTTGCTCCCGCTCCCTCTCCCAATGTTATAACATACTTAATACTAAAAATAAGGAGAGATTTATTTTATTTCGGCATTTAAAATAAACTAAATAAAAATGCATTTCAAAAACACTCACTTAAAATAATCTAATATATAAATGAGATCTTCGGCCAATTCTTGCATAGATGGAAAGTTGAAACTATATAAAAATATGGACAGAATTATTTCACATAATTGCTCAATTATCTACAGAGTCATCTATTGTGATTGTTGTAAATTTTTAGAATCTTTTACATCTACAAATTTTGATTGTTTATATATAATAACAAAAAACCATTATTGTTTCTTATCAGAAAATCTAGAGAGACAGGAAACATCTAAATATTATGTTTCGGTTTGACCTTCGGTCGATTTTTTCTTTCTTATTTAACTAATTAGGTAGATCATAAATTCTATTATATAAAATATCACTTGAGTAATCTACATTTAAGTATTTATTGTACAAATAAGCCTTTATTTGATAGTTATTGAAAATTTACCTCTCGTCCAAGTCGGGAGCATCGTATTCTTGGCCTGGTATTTCAACGTGTAAAAACACCGAACGTTCTCTTATTTTTTCCATCGAGGGATGCTCCACAAAGTTATGGAATTCTGCATCTGTACGGTTATACCAAACTGGTGTTTTAATGCATTTAATTTTAACATAATTTTTATGTCGACAATAAATGTCTCAATACAGTATCTACAAGTAACTTTTGTATTTCATAAACTGATCATATGGACTAAGATGATAAAATTACTAACAGTGCAACTTAAGGGCCATCCATAAATTACATAAGGGCAATTTCGGCCCTTCTAGACCCCCACCCATCCATGTAAGAAACCATAATATTTTCTTTGGTTCCCGTCCCTTATATTACCTAAATATTACGTATGATTTTAAGAAAGATTTCAACAAACAAATTTTTTTATGAAACCCTAAAAACATTAAGTAATTAATAATTATATATTTTGGACCTAATTAATATGTACTATTATTTATAAAGACTTTATGTGAACAAATTTAGAAATATAAAAAATTTAATGAATTTGAATGAACAATTTATTTTAAGAAATTTATTTTTTAATTATTAACAATCTTTTTATTATCATCATAATTAATCAATCAATGTCATAATATTCATTTTTATATAAATTTTAATTTTCACAAAAGGATGCAAAAACTTTGACAGATCAACTAGCTAGTGCATGTGTAAACAGCAACAACAAATAAAATAAAACAAGAGAATAGAGAGAATCACATTCCATTGCCATATTGATTACATCTTGGCTAAAACCAAAAAAATAAACTACATGCTGCTAAAATGTGCTAGGTGCACCTGGGGAGTAAATCATAAAGCTTCTAGAACTCTTTATAATGGGGCAATACAACCAATGCTACTTATGCTGCCTCTAGCTGGGGTCATGTAACTAGTAAATTATTATCTTTTCAAAAACAAAATTTCAAAGTGCTGCAGAACTGTTTCTACTAATGCTTTTTTGATACTAACAGAACTCCTTCCTTTGCTGCTATGTATTGTAGAAAAAGTCCTAAACTAGTACATCAGAACTACAAATATCAAGGCTCAACAACAGTCTCTAATCCTATCTACAGCTGTTCATATGCTACCACATTGCAATTACCCTATCTCTGATCATCACCCTGTAAACAAGGTTATCCCCAGGATACATTTGGTGTCATCTGCTTCCTCCATGGATAACAATGAGGACATTAATATCTACACAGATGGGTCCAAAAGCCTCCTTCGTGTCGGCTCAAATATCTGTATCTTCCTCCAAACTGACATATTTTACCCAAAGTATGTTAGAAGGTACAGACCCCCACCTTGACGGCCGGATGGCCGAGCGGTAAAGGTGGCAGCTTACCGCTCTGGGGGACCCGGATCGAATCCGAACGGGTCGAATAATCCCAGGAATTTTTCGGGGTGGTCTGTTCGGATATGTCGGGCCCCGTCCCTCACCACCCGGTCGCCCCATTGTGGGCCTGGCCGAACCCATAATGGGCCTACTAAAAGAGGCCCTCTTAGTGCCCACAGGGCAGAAAGAGTTAAAAAAAAAAAAAAAAAAAAGACCCCCACTTATCAAGCTAAAGAAGATGCTGTCTACCAAGCTGTTCAGTGGGCCACTTCACTATCTAACGAAAAACTCTTTCTATCAACATTTACAGTGATTCTCAGTTTATCGTAAAATCTCTATTAAATCCCAATTGCAATAGCAATAAAATTACATATCCAGCACCATATTAAAAAACTTGTAAATAAGGTAACTTTTATATTTGTTCCTGGCTATACTAGCATACTAGGAAATGAAAAAGCCGACTTTGAAGCTAAGTCAGCTGCAAAGGACACAGACTGGACTACACTCACATCCCTCGCTCACGTAGCAGCCTTAAAAATTATATTTATGACAACGCTATGCAAACAAATGCTATATCTATGACAACGCTATTGAATCAACAATGGTTGAGCAGTAAAACTGATAGAATAACAAGACCAGTGGCGTGCCGTCATTGGAAGCGATGGAAGCGCCGATTCCACCTTCCAATGACCTTCCCTTGTATTTTATAAAATATAAATTTAAATATTTTAACGTACTTTGCATTAATTAAAATTAATATTTTATTATAACTGCATTATGTATCTTTTACAAATTTCTATACTACATGTGAAAAAAAACGATAAGATTGCTATTGTATATTCGAATAATTCAGTGGCGGAAGAAATGTCAAAACCGGGTCAGTTTCCAATCAGCCAGATTATATAGGCATTGGCGCATGCGCTTTACAGAGCACCAACCTCACCCAGTTTAGCTGGTAGAAGCAACACATGCATAAAGCATCCAATTTTATATCCCGGACTGGTTGTGGGCTGTTAGCCTCCTGCCTGCTAGATATTTGGCCACCCTCGCCGATTATGTGAATCATGAGTAGACTATATCAACGGCGGGCAACCCCCTGGCCCGCGGGCCAGCTACGGCTCGTGAAAAGTTTCTATCCAGCCCGCGAGATCTTTAATAGATAATTAGTTATTTTTCCAATTTAATAAATAGTTATTTTTACAATTCTTTGTAATTTTCGAAAACGATAAGAGAAATAAATGTAGTAATTAACTTTTTATTTATTTATTTCATATTTGCAGACTAAAAAAATTACAAGTCACAAGAAGGCGTCATTTGACTACTACGGCCCGCGGAAAAAAACGTAAAATTTATTCTGGCCCATGTTATAAAAACGGTTGCCCACCCTAGACTAGATTTATAACTTAACCCAACCGATAGGAATTTACTGGCATGTTTTTATGATAGTTCTGTATAGTTGACAGGAGTTTTTAAAAAATCCATTAAAATATTTGATATATTTATTCTGCGTTTATTCCGCTCTCCCATCTTATATTACTTACGGATTTCAATGTTAAACCGGTGATGTTACAATTTAGTATGTCCCATCTGTAAGGGGATGCAGAAGAAACGTGTACAATTCTAGTACAGTGTTAAAAAATTAACAGTTACTTTGGCAGCATCATTTACAACCAAATTTAATGAATGAGACGTACAATGGTACAAAAAAAGCTCTAGAATTTATTTTCCTTAAATTTACGATTTATGTATCGGTTGTCACATAAATTTCTTTCCACTTCTTTCCCAAGACTACAGATATTCGAGTACAAAGTAACCGGTTTCGACTTATTTCTACTTAAGAGTAGTTTAATAATTAAGCGATTAGGGAATTAGAAACATAAATAAAACCCTGATGAAAAAGCCGAAATTTTACTTAAACAGAAGCTTAACCGAACCAATCTTTTGCCGAGTACAATGGGGTCTAATCTCTTCCTAATATTAGATGTAATAAAGACAGAAATTTCTTCAGTTCAACGAGAGTGACCGAAAAGTTGTAAATTTTGGAAATTTCCATGAACACTCGATCCTAAAACGAATTAGTTAGAAAACGAACGACAGACAATCTGTTAAGTTTAACATATTTAGATTTTTACAGCTGTGGTGAGAAACGTTTAAAATCTACAACAACCCGTCGCGTCCTTTGAGATATACTAGTGATGCGACAAAAGAGGCATTTGACATTGACCGGTATCGGCACCCTCGGGATTTGGCACGGACACACCTACCTGGACCGTCTCTGATTCCATTCATTAGCCACTCGTAGGGAGCTACAGTATTTCACTAAGTGGATTGTTTTAAGATTTAAAAAGTAAAGAATATTTTGTTATTTTTATGTACGTTTCTTCACAAAGTTATCTTTAATTATAAGTTTCATTAAAAGTATATTCATACAATTGAAGAATTTTTTGTACTAGGTATGTATATTCATCCCACATTTTGTTTTACCAAGTAAGTTTTTCTGATACGTTTAATTTTGATTAGTGCTAGTGATTCAAAAATTTATTTAAAAAAAGTTTTGGCTCAAGACCATATAATGAAAAAGAAAACATTATTAAAAGAGAAAGACCAATGCCTAAATTAAATATAAATATCGTCAACAAAAAATTTCGACATTTTGACGATAAAATTTATGACGAATGACGATTCTTTCGTAAAATTGAAGCAATTTGGAAATCAAAATAGAATAGAATTTAACATTGGTAGACAATATGAAATAAATATTGAAAATTATAACGAGATAATTACGATTAATAGATATATCTAAATTAATAGATGTTATATGTTTTTTCTCAAAGCAAGAATTGGCATTTAGAGGGCATAGAAAATTTATTGAATCTAATAACGGAGGTAATTATATTGAACTTTCTTATTTATTAAGTACGTCAGATAATCTATTAAAAATACATTTAAAGAAGTATACGGTTTTTACTGGCTTATCGAACAAACGAATACGAACGGGCCCTGACGCGCAATTACTTGATTGCCCCTGTAAGTCGGCTTCTTACAGAAACACAGCTTCCCTATCATCAAATGTCACGGCACGCCACTGAACAAGACTACTTTCCTAGTGTTGAATGCAGGTTCTCATCACCACTTAAGCCCTGGTCACACTATGCGACTTCCAGCCGCGCGGGTGATTGCAACCGCGACGGCTGTTCCCGTTAATTGGTAATCCCCCTTCGAAAACCGGCGCGACTGCAACCACAACTAGAAACAAAAAGTTTGTTCTACTGGCGACGGTTGCAAACGCGCATCCAATCAGAAAACGTCTTTGTGCCACGTCATACTTTGTGTTATATATTTGTCAACATATCTTGATTATAACATTTGTATTAACTCAGTTTCAGTACATTTAAATGCTATATTTGATATAAATCAAATCTGAATTTATAAAAGTTATTTGTTAGATTTATTTTAAAAAGTTTGATTACTTTTAATAATATACAATTGAATAAAATAAATGCTTATATAAAAGAAAAAATATATCGATTATAAATGAATTAAATCATTCAAGCTTTCCTCTAAACAACACTTACCCTCAAATATTCACTTTTATAAGATTGATAAATAGCATCCAAAACTTCTGGGATAATGACTGATATCGAATTATGGGCCACTCTAAATTGATATGCCAAACTACGAAACGTTTCGCCTAAATTATAAATAAGTATTGGTATTCATACGGATATATCCCCTATAACCTACGGCATCCGAAAGCCTTAATTCATTCATCAACTGGTGAAAGCACGATTGTTTAGCCCGTTGATTTTCATTTCGTCAAGTTTTAACCCAGCATAAACGTTTTTTTCTTATTTTTCTCTTCGTATATTCTCGCCAGCTCTAACAAAATTAGCGCCTTTTTTCTTTTATTCATTCCAGAAAAGGAACTGCTTGCTATTTTAATAAGAAAAGTAGCTAAAATTCCGTAAATACTCTGAAGTAGAACGTAAAAATATCGGTAAACTTACGAAAGTAGATAAAAACAAGCTGCTGTAATTTTATTGGTTTATTATAGGGTCAGGTGTTCCGAGTTGCAACGTCAACGAACAATGTGTGACCACGAGAAGACGCGCGCGACTCGCGCTTGTTGCAGTTGCGGTCGCCTGCGCGGCTGGAAATCGCATAGTGTGACCAGGGCTTTAGAGACTTAACGTTTGCTACTGCTCAACTACTTACTGAGTTTATACATCGCCAGGAGCTTCTGAATTTCATAAGCTACTGGCGATGTACAACCGGGCAGAAACTGTCTTTTCCTTTTGCTCTACAGAAAACCTAGACACCGACGACCATATGATCTATCATTGTCCAATTTATGATCAAGATAGACTTATTCTGAAATTAGAAATCTTTACGCTTGGTTTCAGGTGGCCATGTCTACTCGATAAGTTTGTTCAGAAGCCACTGTTTGCTGTTCAAAATATATGGAAGAAAAGACTACAATTTCTTATTTCTAGTTTTACATTTTAGTTTTCACTAAAAGCCGAATATTAATTTTTTGTTTACTTTGTATCATGTATTTTGGTTTATGTATTCTTAGTGTTATACACCCATAGGAGTGGTGCACTTATTCTAATAATAAAAAAAAAACGAGAGAAACCACCACACGGCATTTCTCCCATGATAAAAAATGTGTAGAGTGTGAGTCTGCTAGTGTTGTTATTCTATCACGTCACACAAGATGGCGTTAGTACAACGAGCGTTCTTAATAGAAACTGCCAATTTCAAAACTTCACCACTCAACGAGATTAAAAATTAAGAATATTACGTAAGACGAGATCTATTACCCGTATCCCTGAGTAAGAAATCCTTGACCCCCACCCACACGAAAATACCTTACGTAATTTATGAACGGGCCCCCTAAGTATTAAAAGCAATTTTCAAATTAGTAATAATCATAAATTCTAGCAAAAATCCGCGTCTGGGATAATTTTACAAAACAAATTTTCCCATTCATATCCAATATCATAAAAATACTTACGATTGCAACCCATGTCGTGAACCGTAAGAAAAACGGGAGTTCTGTCTCTGATAATCTGGGTATTTCCCTATATTATTAATTAAATTTCATTACATACGCTTGTTAAATTACGAGAGTTTTCGTTATTAATTGAACACCATTAATACTCACTTGCACAAAGACGCTTAAAATGCCACATTTGTCGGTTTTAATAAGATGTTTCTGTAAAAATAAGCAAGGATTTAAAGCATGGAAATAAAAAAAAAGTCAAAGGTGAATTTTAAAAAATAAGTACAGTAAACTTCCTATTATCTGGGCTAATGGTGGGGAGAGGTGGCACGGATAATCCCAACTATAATTACAGTATTTATTTCTAAAATACAACATATACATTTCTAAGGCAGACAATTATTTTAACATGTTTAATGCTCATTATTATTAAGAAAATCTGTGAGTTTGGTTTGTTTGCAGGAATCTTTTAATGATTTAAACATCTAAATACGAACACGTGCACTCTTATAGGATACGTAAACATGAAAGTGAGTAGCTATTTAAAAAATACATACACAAGTATTTTTTTTAATTAAACTCATGCAAGGATAATCGGGAGTTTACTGTACTAGCCAAGTATTAGTCTCAAACTAACAAAATACTTTCCACATATTATTTTGACAAGTTAAAATTTTAGCCCCAATTAATTGTTGCGTTTTTAAAAGCTCTAATCATCGAAATTATTAATTCGATGAGGGTTTATACTTATTAAGATAAATAATTATTAGGTAGAATTTTAATGATTCTTATTCCGTAATTAAATCGCAACTAATTCGTTTCTACGAAAAGAAATGTGACACGCCCGTTTGTATACAATAAATTTTCCCTTGTATAAATTAAAGATTTGTGACAAAACGAAAACACTTTTTTAAAATATCAATTGCTATTGAATTCCTTTTTGCAACGAAATACGGTATTTTATTTTTCCATTGTATTGTACAATAGAACAATGATAACTACATATAAATAGATGATGCGGATTTCTTATATTCCTAATAGGCAGTGTACGGCTCTTATCCTGACAAGGTTTGGTCGCCTCTAACATATAATCGGTCCCCTACGAAATATAGACATGGGTACGAATACGTCACAAATAATTGGTGACGTATTCGTACCCGTATCCAAATAATTGGATCGTCAAAACAAAATTATTCAAATTGCTCGTATTGAAAGTTTTTTAGATGATTATCAGTAAAAATATTCACAATGCCGGGCTGCAATTTTTAATTTATTTAATTTAAAAATATATGCTCTCCACCTGAAATTATCAATAGTAGTAACTTGCCCCTGTATATACTGTCGTACTTTTCCTGTTAGCAATAGGGTTTCCATATACGGTCTCGGATTTCATCTATCTTACTCTGTTTAACCCGTTCTGTTTCTCATTATAAAATTCATTCTACTAATAAACCTTCCATCACCAACGTACGAAATTTTGCCTACTCAAAGCAACTCGTTGCTTAACTTTCCCGGCAACGTTTGTTGGCTCCGTCTATTATCATATTTTATTTTAAAAACTTTTTATATTTTTAAGTATTAAAAATGGCAAAAAGCTTAAGCTTTTCAGGGGGGATGGATCTTATACAAGTCACGAAGTTCAAAAATTCGCTTTAAATCAATCAGTTTTTGCACTTAATCACTTTTAACTTTATTTACATAATTGTAATTTACGATTCGAGTAATTCCGATGGTCCAATTTTAAGCTCGGTCGAGTGTAGAAAATAAAATGTTCGTCGAAAGATTTATATACCGCATATAACTAATGGGGCAGAAGAAAAAATATAAGCCTAGTTAATGAAAGTTGAACGCCACGACGATACTCGGTCATCCAAACAAAGACGAAGAGCGAATAAAAATGACTTCGCGATGGCTAATGGCGCGCCTTCGCGCGGTGCCGCTCCAATCCATTACGTGACAACAGGAATAAAACTACCCGATATTTCACGGGCAGAAAATTGTATATGTATCCAAAATAAATTCGCCTATTCTATAGAAAAAATGCAAGTTAATTGTTCAGTTATGGGCTAAGGCAAGTTAATTGCGGAAGGCTCGGCCACGATCGAGATCTGGCAAAGTAGTCGGTACTTAATTAACGAACGCGTATCTCGTTTCGACAGGTGCCGAAATCGGATAGCCGGATGAACGAACGAAAAAAATAAAATGTCCTCTAAATATTTGAAACTAATGACAGAGTATAAAATACAAAAAATAAAATATTCTACCGATTTTTGTTTTAATACATTACATTTTTTAACGTTTGCATTATTTATAAAAATTATTATTTTAACCTAAAGTTTTTCGAGTTTTGTAAAAAAAAAAATGTTTATAATTTTTAAGACGAAATATTTTTAAAACGAGGTGTCGTACGTCGCGTGACGTAATTACGCAAAGACGTGACGCAAATTACATCATGGTCTGTAAAATCCGATAATTACAAATTTTCCGTCAAACAAGTGAAATAACAAAATATTCCATTTATTAATACTCTTAATCGCTTTTCTAAAATTATTTATAATATCTCGTCGTCTATTTTCATCGATTCGTTAAAGGTCCTTATCCTCTTTTATCGATCGCCGCCGTCTTCTATTCGGCATTTAGTAATATTAGACTCGTAAATCAGTTTCTTTTCTTCCTTAAATTGCATTTAAGGAAGAAAAGAATGATAATTTCGACAAGATCTCCTATACACATTTAAAAAAAAATTACTATTTACGTCACAAACCGGATGAATTTTTAAAATAAATTAAAAATGCCCGAAATGTCAGAATATTTTTTAACTATTCGTCTGGAATAATACATAAAATTTCGCATAAATTATAATAAAAACTGAAAAATTCTCCCTTGTACTTCATTTAATAACCCAGCCCGATATTTTCGAGGAATTAAAGACTTCCGCCCGTTTTAAAACGGAAAATAAGCAATTAAAAAAAATCGACGATTCGTATTAAATACGTTTATAAAATAAAATGGTTATAACATATTTTTTTAAAATATATTCAAAAAAATTTGTAATGGAAGTAAATTGGGAAAAGCGCGCACGAAGGGCAAGGTTAACATTGATTTCCCTTTATAGATCGGCTACGTAATTTATTAATAGAAAACCGTACTTGCCACAATTAGAAATTAAAACCGAGTCGATTCTATTATAAAACGGCCAGGCTGCTATTTTGTTTAGCGTAGCGTAAGAAAAACGTTGGTTCCTTTCCAAAAAGCCTCCTGGCGTCGTCGATCTCGTTCCGTCGAGCGCATCTAACAATCACCCGAAAGCTCCCCATAAAGGGGCCTCAATAACAAAACTTTTAACCTACTGCAAGATCCGCCGTTTAGCTTTTTTTCCTACGGTTTTTAGCGCATCGATTTGCATTATCGATCACTTTACCAACCTTACGACGCGTAAACAAATTAACGGTTTATCACACGTTTTAACCCCCACGTTAAAGACTTGCGGATGGTTAAATTTTGCCCGAAAGTCCCCCCTAAAAAACAGGTGAAAGGCGAAAGATACTACGCAATGGCGTTTGTTTACAACACATCGATTGACGGGACTGCAGTCTAATAGAGATTCGCTCCTCTTACCGTTTCTGCTACGAAGTCGCAGGCGCTCAGATTCATTATCTTCTCCATTTCTGTTATTTTCTTTTCTTCCATGGTTCCTTTTATCTCGCTTTCTAAGCTTCTCGAACAAATGACACGGCTTTATATGTTACTCTAACGACGAACGGTATCGACTGGACGTGTGTTGGGTCACGTCGCTGCGTAGCTCGGCTTATAGGGGGTATCGACCAATCACCATACAGTGAGGGGTTGCGGGCTATGACCTTCTACAAAACGTCACAGCGGTTTTGGGCAGGCGAAAATATTTTCACAGCATCTTTATTGTTATGTGGACGTTTAAATCTAGCTCGTGCGGACGAAAATAAGCAAACGGGGAAGAAAAAAAAAATGCCAATTCTGCATTGTTGGTGGGCAAACGCAATCGTGATGTCACCGACTGCAACGTGCCGAGAGAGGAAGGAGGGGTGCGATTTTTTGAAATAACCAACGAGAGTGAGCTAATACGTAGAAACAGAGGTGAAAATTACTACCGGATGTTGACGTGAGATATGTCAGGTTCACGACGTCCTTCGACTGGTTTAGTCACCTTCCTCGCATTTTTCCGATAGTATAAAACAAATTTATTCACCTACTTTTAAATGCCTAGTCACGATTTAAACCTGTTGATTTTATTATTTAAATTGATTTATATATATTTATAGAAAGTGATAAAGAACTATGTATAAACACACGAACACGGAGATATTTAAACACAACTACAATGCTCTAAACATGGAAAATAATGAAGATAGCGCGTAGCTGTGAAGTTTTTAGTTAAAAATATTTAAAAAATTAAGAAATTTTCGAATTATTTATGAAAAATACTTGACAACTTTATCATAAACTATTCTCTTGTATAGCAACATTCCTTTCACCATGGAAAGTACTGAAGGAATTTAAAATATGTGTAGCCTATATATAAAAAATAAAACACGTTTTGTAATGTTTGTATTGTAGTGAAACTTTAAATATATATATTATTTTTAATGTGTGAAACAAATAACTATTGTAGCTGTTGTAAAAGGTGAGGAAATAAAAGAAGCAAAAAAAATTATGTCACTTTGGTTGCAAATTGCAACAGGCTTTTCCGACCAGTTGAATATAAGTGCGTGCTAACCTTGAAAACGAGAGGAACATTAATCCTCTGTTTAGTTACAATAAGTTGCTTTTGAAATTTAATTTATAGAATTTTATTACTGTCAGTTTTTCTTAAACATTTTTTTAATGAGTTGGAAATCTTATGTTTTCATAATTAGATTTTCAATAAAACATTTAAAATTTTATATAAATAACCTTTGATTATGTTTACTATTGATTATGATTTATCTGTTCAAACAGAAACATGAATTGCATGTTTTAAATGTAAAATTTTATGAAAGCTTTTCCTGTAACATTAAAATTTATTTTTATCCTGATATAAATTATTAGAAAAAACTCATAATCATGCTTCATTTGTAATTTAAAGAAAAACACTTAGACAATATTATTACCAGTAGTAGTTTAATCATGAAAGTATATTAAATTGTAAACAGCAATGGTCACCATTTAAATATCCATAATCTTTCATGATTAAAAACTAAATTACTTATAAACAATAACAAAAATTTATTAATTAGTCATAATTACATTGGAAATGAATTTTATAGTTATTAAGTTAATAAATTTAATAACCACAAAATTGAAATATCTTCATAATCTAAATATACATATTTTAAACCTTGAGAATACTAAGTTTTTAGATGTTAATTTAGAGCAGTGTTTCTCGATCATTTGAAAATTGTCGAGCACTTCGGTGTTTTCTCAGCTATGTGCGGCACCAATGACAAGTATGTAGGTATATACAAAGGCATGCACTTGTATAAATATGTAGGCAGATGTCTACATTAATAAACAGCATATAAATTTTTTTTATTGAGCAATGGTTTGCAGAGCACTGCTTGTGTCTTTGTGGATCCCTATTCAAGAAATACCGATTTAGAGTACAAGCATAATTTATTTTGTTGTAATTTTAATGTTTTATAAAATTTTTATTCTTGATTACCTTAAACTTTAAACAATATAATAAAATTTGTATTGTTACAGATATTACTGTGTAAAAAATGAATAAATATTCAAAAATAATGTTATAGATGTTTTTTGTGTATTCATTCTTTTGACTTAGTCAAAAACATATAATTTTTAGTTATCATTCTATAATACAATTTTGAAATTCATATTTCTTATGTTTGTAGCTGATACTTTTTAACTGGCATGAGTCAATATTAATTTATTAAAAGTTAACTATTCAGATAATGCAATTCTTTTATGTTAAAAACAATATAACAAAAATTCTTTTCAATCTTTTATTAAAAAAAAAAATTAAATTTAGATTGGTAGTGAGCAACCTGTGGTCCCTGGAGCTTTGGCAAAGTAAATTTTTTTTCTGTTTTCTGCTTTGTGCCATTATGCAATCCTAATTACTCTGATATTCGTGACAAAGAATGTCTGAACTAAACTCAACTAGAGAAAAGACAAAAATAAACTAAACTATATATGCTACTAATTTGCATATCATTACCACCTAATCGGCATTGTTGGTTATGGAACTTGTTGGTATTCAGCAGGTAATTCAGAAATTTTGAACAAAAGGCACAGAGTTTAATAACTCTGCTTCAAAGTGAATGAACAAAATCGCACCCCCAACACACACTGAAAAAACACCACTTTTTTGCATTTCTCAACATTTTAAGGTCCCAAGTACAAAAATATAAAAATCTTAGAAGGTGTTTTTTTGACCAATTTCCATACTTTTCCTCTGTTATATACAACTGCCAAGAAAGTAATAGAATTTGTGTAAAAGGAAATAATGAATGCCATTGATGATTTTAGAAGTATTTTAAATTATTTTAACAAATAACTATGGCATTCATTATTCATATTTATAAAAAAAAGCACTAAAATAAAAATTTATATTTCATAATTCAATTTTCTTTGTTTCTTCTATTAAAAAATATCAAATATAATATGCTTTTAATTTATCAAAAAATGGAAGTTAGTCTGTGAAATAAAGCTTTTAGCAGGAATATTTTTTTTAAATATATTTTTAAATTTCATGTATTTCATAATATTGGCATAAAAATT
The DNA here is from genome assembly GCF_030686945.1 of Centruroides vittatus. Taxonomy (NCBI): domain Eukaryota; kingdom Metazoa; phylum Arthropoda; class Arachnida; order Scorpiones; family Buthidae; genus Centruroides; species Centruroides vittatus. The sequence continues at coordinate 1,205,593 of NW_027122171.1, forward strand.
TGAAAAAACTAACTAGAAAGTATAATGATGAATTGCAATATAACTGTAATGAATTTTTTTTTGTTATTAATCTATTATAAAGATAATTATAAAATCAATAATAATATATATACAGTCAAACCTGTTTTTGTGCGGTGGATAGGGACCGCATAAAAGAAAATGCATTAAAAAAAATCGCGCAAAACTTCACGAGTGGCTATAAAAAATAGTTTTCGCAACACAATTAAAAAAATATTTTTTTTATGCGGTGAATAGGGACCGCATAAAAAAAGTCTCACGTAGAAAATAACTCGAAACCGTACGAAATAACTAGGAATTGCTTTTTTAACTCCTTGGGCCTTTTTCTGCAACACCTAATGGGGAAAAAATCCTCTAAGAATTTTAACTTTTATATTAATTAATTATTTCCACTTAAATACGAATCTAACATTAAAAAGTTAAAAATAATCGTTAAATAATGATTTTATTTGATAAATATAGCTGCAGGAAGTGTTATTTCATTTAACAAGGCGTGAAATTTCATACCTGCAGTCTAAAGCTGGAGGGGAGCTAACTTACCACATCTGTTCAAATATAACATAATATTTATGGTTTTTATGCTATTAAAATAAGAGGGGACCGAAATAAATGTATGAGAAAAAAATTTTACTGAATAAAAAATGAAAAAACCTGCTGATGTCATAGAAAACAACCAATAGAGTTTTTAAAAATTTTACAGGAGTCAATTATGTTCCAATTTGATTGAAATTTTCATATACCGCACAAAAAAAAATCGCACAAATAAAAATCGCACAGAAAAAAACCGCACAAAAACAGGTTTGACTGTATATATGTCTATAAAATAAATTTAAAAGAATAGGATGTTCTTTTTTAAAACAACAAATTTATGGACAAAGGCACTAATAGTGCCTTCAAACATCCCAAACATAAAGCCATCCAATAACAACTGTTTCAATGAAATGATCATTAAAGCAAACGTATCAATGTTCTTTCTAACTTGTTTTGATATATAAAATAACATTACAGTTTACATCACACTCAGCTTGATAACTGAGTATATCAATTAAATTATGTTTAGTTCAAAATGTTTAGATATAATTATAAGGAAATTTCAAAAAGTAGGGAGGCCAGGGCTGGTTGTAACACTTTTTAAATTTTCTACCATAAAATTAATATTAGCTTTTTTAAGAAACCCTAGTTACCAATATGTTTGTAAGTGTTTTCCACTTCTAGAAAAGTATTAATTCCAGAGACTATTTCATAAATATTATGATAAACTTAAATTAAAATTGGGTTAGCACATGTTATAATATCTCCCATAACCAGAATGTTATTAGGGAGTTTGTATGATTGACACAAACCCCCAGGAGTTAAGATATTTTTGGGAGTCAATTAAAAATGGTTCATTTAGTCTAATAAGTTATGTATATGACAGTTCAGGATATTGTAAGTATGCACACTGCATCTACTGTTGCATGTTTCAATTTTTCAGGATTGGTCTGATTTAGAACATATTGTTCGGAAAGTTTTTCTCAGAATCAGCATTCACCAACTGATGATCCATGGAAAACTTTGGACATTGATTGATTCAAGGTTACGCTGTGGCCATCGGCCATGATATTGTATATTCTGTATATTTTATATTGAATTAGTCTTAGATTTTCTTTGTTTCTTTGTCTAACTCTTTCTAGAACTTTCTTTTGTCTAACTCTTCCTAGAACTTTCTTTGTCTAACTCTTTTGCCCTTTGGGGAGGATTATCTTTCCCTCAATAGTAAGAACAAAAGAGGGAGTGAGGCCCTGAAGCAAAACGGACAGAAAGAGTGCCATTCTGGGTTGAAATCCCGAAGAGTGAGGAGGTGAAAAAGTCAGTGCTCCAGAAAGGGAGAAAGGTGATCTAAGATGATAAAGGGCAGAGAGAGATCATCAAGGAAAGATGACTCAGTCCGAAAGAAAAAGATTATAGACGAAAGGTCTACAAGGAAAAGGGCTACAAACAAACAAAAAAAAAAGAGAGGGAGGTCCAAAGTTGTTTCCTACCAAAAGACACATCGCAAAGAAACCCGGGTATTTCTACTATTTTCCTTATCTTTCTTTATTTCTTCTATTCTTCCATTTTTTTTAGTTTTAAGTTAGTATAAGTTAGTGTAAGTGAATACGGTCCTCGTCAGATTGTCGTGTGTGTGCAAGATAACTGTTTTTGAGGACAAACATTTAATGCCTGTATATATTAAATTCTGGAAGTTGTAAAGTTGGGATCATATGTAAAGAACCTGTTTAGAGAGAATAAAACTACTTTGTATTAAGATTTATTTTGTACTATTTTGCTCGTGGGATCGTGTACCTCTCATTATGAACACCACAACGCAAAGTATTACAAAAGAAATGCAAAATGCTTAGTTGCTTTTTCTCACTCATTGGGGGTTTTTTATTTGAACCTAAAATCATACATGAATGACTATTATGAATAAATAATAATGTCATTAAATCAATAAATAATATTATGAGTTCAATTGTCATTCTTCATAGAAAACAGCAAAAAATCCATAAACTTATTTCAAACAAGCAGCAGCAAATTTCAGACTAATTTGTTATAATTAAACAAGTGAATTTCATATTAATAAAGTAAAATGGAACTTTTATGATCATTATTCTATAGATATTTGTATTGTTTAAAAAAATTTATGATAGTGATCTGTGGGATTCAAAATTGTGAGTTTAGTGGTCCGTGAGGTCAGAAAGGTTGACAACTGCTGCTGAATGTCTTAACTTGTCTATTTCTACCCAAAAATATTTTGATTTGTATTAAAAATGGTCAAATAAGGATTGTAAGCAGTAAATGTTTGCATATGTTATACAAACATACACATCATGTTCTGTTGACCGTATGTAGTGCTGTGTGATGGTTTCAAAATTATTGTTTGCTTCAGGCAATCATCATCAATGATTACATCTGACTATAGTCTAGCCTTTATTTTTTTTACTTTTGCCATTCTATGGTACTAAAATAATCTTTATTTTTAATCATGTCCATCATGGGTTAGGCTCAGTGGCACATTAACCATTAGGCAGAATAGGCATAAGCCTAGGGCCTTGGAGAGAGAGAGAGAGAGAAAAGGCCACTAGAGCAAAAAACAAATTGTAATAACATATCAATTAAACTATGATATGTTATTTAACTTAATGTCACTTTATTCTACTCAACAAAAAGTGGAACAGGAAGCAAGGCCAAGAAGAGCTTTACTAAAGCTTAGCCTAGGGACTAGGTGATACTTAATCTTCTGTTGGTTCGGTCTTGTCCACAATGGGAATGGGAGCAGCTGGATTTTCTAACAAAAGCTTAGTTGAAATACATAATTGAACAGGTCAAATTGGCTCAACAAATAATTAAAAAATGTTCACTAATTGATTATTCGATAATATTAGTTTATCTTGTGTGAATCGTCTTTGTAAGCCAAGTAATGAAATTGGTAGATGCTCCAACAGCAAACGGTTAGGGAAACTTAGTTTATTTATTCATATGCATTTCGGGTTGGTTTATTTTCCAACCCCTCTTCAGTGCTGTTAAGGAAATTACAAAAAACGTTGAGATTTCCGACAGTATTTAGGAACATGTAAATTGGAAAATAATAAACATAGAAACTTACATATTATAAAGCTGATGCATTATTATAAGTTGGTACAATTTATAATTTTTAACAGATTTAAACATAAAAAATGGAATAACTTTAAATACCAATTGAGAAAGGTCCTACACAAATCTGATTATAATGTTAACCCATACCAAGGAATAGCGAATGATTATAAATATAAAAAAGATATGAAACTCCACAAGTTATTCTCATACCCAACACCAAGGGAAAAAAACGCGTGGTTAAATAATTTAATCATAAACCAATCGGCTGTAAAAATACCACAATATGTAAGGTGTCTCCTGGCACTGGGTCTCGAATACAACCTCCCTGTCAATAATATAACTACTAACATGATCGCCAACATTGATAAATGCGTCCAAGATTTAACAATTAAAAAAGAAGAAAAAGGTAACTTAATCGCTACGATCATCCATACGTTAAAATCCAGTAAGCAAAATAATAAACATAAAATCAACAAATATAAAGCTTATTTAAATAATACCATAAAATTCCTCAAAACCAATAATCTTTCAATAATTAAAACTGACAAAACCGACCAACTGATTATAATAGATATTAACAAATTAAAAAAGAAAACGATTGAACAGATTAATAACATAAATTACATTAAATTAAATAACAACCCATACGAAGAAATAAAAAAGGAGTTAACTAACATAATTAAGCACATGTACCTTAATAATAAAATTACCGAATACAACAAATATCACATTCTTAATTTCAAAAATAATAGGACCCCCAAACTAAATATTAGATTAAAAACCCACAAAATTGAAGAAAAATACAGACCTTTAGTCGATTTTAGATTCTCTATACTTTACAATTTAGAACAATATATCAAACAACAATTAACAGTCATAGACTACTCTCATCACAGCGTAAAAAAGGCCGATGATGTTATTAATAGAATACTGAAATTGAAAAAAGAAAACACTGCCAAATTAATAAGCCTAGACGTTATCAATATGTATCCAAACATAAAATGGAAATTAATTGAAGAAAGCCTTATTAAACAAAATGTAGATAAAACTTTTATTAACCTGATACAATTTGCATACGAAAAAAACTATTTTAAAGTTAATGAAGACTATTATAGGCAAATAGATGGCATCAGCATGGGATCAAAGATGGGGCCTAAGCTAGCTGAGTTAGTCATGAAAAACATAGATGAAAGAATAAACAATATCCCAGGCATAAGACTAGTTATTAGATATGCAGATGACTACTTACTCATATACAACAACAAAATAACAAACGATAATATTATCCTCAACATCGCTAACAATATTAACGAAAACATCCAATTTGACTTAGAAACAGAAAACAATAACAAAATTAATTACCTGGACATAACAATCACGAACACACCTAACAAGTTTTCCTTTACAACATACAAAAAACCCTGTAATGTTAACAAAACCGTCAACTACTATTCATATCTTCCAGAAAATATTAAAAAAAAATATTTTTATCATGGAACTAAAAAACATTTACACAAGAACTACTAATGATAATAACCGGAAAAACAAATTAAAAGAACTTGAAACTAAATTTTTACTTAACGACTACCCCAAATCGAAATTAAACACATGGCAAAAACAATACTGGCTACACAGATATAACACCAAACACAAACCAGACAAATTATATAAACCCTTCCCATACATAAAAAATATCTTTGACAAATGCAATATCCTTAAAAATGACAACATCAGCTTAGCTCCATCATTGACCAACAAAACATCCAACTCCATACACCACAACTTCAACAAACAATACAACAATAAGACTGACATCCTTAATAGTATCGGAACAGTTTACAAACTTGAATGCAATTGCCATGACCCGAAAATTTATATTGGTGAAACTGGCCGTATATTAGATACTAGAATCAAAGAACATGAAGCTGCTATCCGCCTTAAACATAACACTTCCCCTTGGTACACCCACACAATTGAAAATAACTGCCAAATTAATAGAAACAACATCAAAATTTTACATTCTGAAAAAGATCCTTACAAACGGAGATTTAAAGTACATATTGAAATCAAAAAACATCCTAAAGAGCAACTCGTTAATATTTCTGAGGGTATGACAATAAACCCCCAATGGTACCAACTAATAAAAGACACCTCCATCCGTTAAACATCATTTACAGCACACCCCACTGTTCAGATTGCCTTAGCTTTCGGTAACCTTACAACACATGTCAGTAAGCAGTCAAGTCCCGTTAAACTCCGGTCTTTACCCATCTTCACTCTCATCATGAACATAACACCTGCACTCCAAATGTAAGTTTGTATTTAAATAATATAAAATGTATAACTGTATATAAATATATATATTTTTAACAATTGTATTAAATCACAAATTTGTTTATATTGTATTAAATCACAAATTTTTTGTTGTAGTAACTGTAACACTCCTGTTAAAAATACGGAAAAAAATTATAAAAATTGTACCAACTTATAATAACGCATCAGCTTTATAATATGTAAGTTTCTATGTTTATTATTTTCCAATTTACGTGTTCCTAAATACTGTCAGAAACCTCAACGTTTTTTGTAATTTCCTTAACAGCACTGAAGAGGGGTTGGAAAATAAACCAACCCGAAATGCATATGAATAAATAAACTAAGTTTCCCTAACCGTTTGCTGTTGGAGCGTCTACCAATTTCATTACTTGGCTTACAAAGACGATTCACACAAGATTAATATTCACAGCATCCACACCTACTACATTAAGAATATTAGTTTAATTAGAATTATTCATTTATTTTCCAGAATACTTACTGTCTGTCACACTGCCAGCTCACACTGTCCTGGATTTCTAGTTTTGAACTTATGGCAACACTAACTAAGTAGATTTTCTCTATGAAAACATTGTATGGATTAATAAATCTGGTGAGTCAGTATTAATATTGAATAATATCATTGTCATTAACTTATAAGCAAAAAAAGAGGGAATCAATAAGAAGTTGAGGAATTGTCAAAGGAGTCAAAAAGGTTTGGGGATCTCTGCACTACATAACTGAAAGAGTGTTTAATTTAAATTGAGAATACAGTGGATCAGTGATATCCAGCAAAGCAATAGCTGTAATTATTCACAAAAATCACAAACACAACTGTCCATTAAGTGGGCTCACTCCTTGCAATGAAAACACTGCATCCAATGCTCATCCATCCAACTGTCTCTAAATGTTCTGTTACAAATCAAACACACCACATTATAGATTTAACACATTACAATCTACCTCATACTACACTTGCTACTTTTCCACTGTATGGCAGCATTCAATTGCTGGAAAACTAATCCTCTACCAGGGGTGGCCAACAAGTCCATCGCGATCGACCGGTCGATCGCCAAGCCAATTTTGGTCGCTCGCTAGCAATGTCTTGACTTAATGTATTATATTTGTAACCGAACGCAACTGTATGCATGCAGTTATGACTCGACTCATAAGCAGTGAGTGCACTTCGTACTGAAACAGTGTATAAACATAGTATGTATTTCACACTTCCCCTCCCCACTTAGACTATGCCTATGACAACGAGTCGATCGCAACACATTTTTACGATAAAAAGTAGATCTTATGTGCACAAAAGTTGGCCACCCCTGCTCTATACTTTTCAATAATCTTCAATAATCACCCTTTTAAACTGCCACACTTAGATTAAACTTAAAAGTAAATGACAGAAAAACAATATTTTTAAAAATGCTACATATACATTTACTTACTTGTAATTTCACATTAACTATAATATATTCCATATATGGCAAAAGGGAGAGATGTATATACATCATAGAGCAAATGCATGTAAAATTACAGGATGTCAATTGCTAGAATAAGAGATATTGCTAGTATTAGTACCTGCCCATTACAATCAGCCTTAGTCTCCCCCAAAGCATTGTAAAGCATTTTCTAAATTTTTTGTGAATTTTTAAATGTATAGGTTTTTCCATTGCATTTGTTTTGATTTGGACTTGAAAGAATTAGTGCCACCATAAAATTTACTCTCTTTTTTTTACAGTATTATTCAAACAGGTACTGCTTTCTCATAGGCAAATGATATAGGTTTGTTTAAAATTGCATCTCATATCACATCATTCATTCTAGAGAAACAGAAAAATATGATTTATTGGTTGAAAGAATGAAAACTCAGAAACCCATGCCAAAATTGCAGAAATGTATTCTGAAAATTGATTGGATTATTTCAACATTTGACAATGATGCAATAATGTCCAAACACGCCTATGTGATAATAGAAATCTGGCCATCCACTTTCAGCTTCAATACAAAAGATTGCAGGAAAAAATTATGTGTGGCTTACAGTTGGAAACTTTTGCAACTTATACAGTAAGCCCTGACTTAGTGCTCACAGAGCACTGTAGTACCACATATTCAACCCAATGAAAAACTTTTTTCACAGGAAGCAATTTTAAACAGATGAAGAACTAAAATCTGTGGTGCATCATAGACTGTATCCTTACAAATTGGACTTAGTCGAATAATGGGAGGAAAGGGATTGAACTTCAATGGACATCTGTTTTATTTCATTACATTTTATACAGTTTATACATTTTATTATGTTTGTTTCAAAATTTTCTATGTTTCATTTCTACTTTTGGTATCTATCATTGATAAAGTGATAAAGGTTTTAAAGGAAATGAGTTTTGCTGGATATCCAAAAAGTAGAGGGGTTACAGAAATTTGGACAAACTGGGACATGGGGAGGGGGGAGTAAAACTTTCAAGAAAAATGACATAATTTATGGGCCGACCCTTATACTAGATTTTGTATATACAGTTTGAATAAAACATTACCTAAAATATTAAAAAATTAAAAAATACAACCATTCAAAAACTGGATAAACTTGATACAAAGCTACAAAAAAAAACCAAATTTATAAGACTGCCTGCAAAAATACTGCTATTTACTTCCATAATGTTGACTCCTTCCCCACAGCATGGAAGTCTTTATATAAACTGTAAACTTACTTTGCTCTTCCCCTCCCTCTCTCCTTATGTCACTCCCCTTTTTCATAAATGTACAGCAATCCCCCATTGTTTCAACAGCTGCAGGATTAGTTAGTCTGAGGATTCCCATTCAACACAGGTGAAAACATAGCACTTCCCATTTTTTTCTGCTAATTATTTGGTATAAAATTAAAAAAAATACGTTACTTTTCAAATATCCTTGTCTGTGTCAATCAATATGACAAACTGAAAGAGCATCTTTTAATTTTAAAATAAAATATAGGAATGGAATTCTCTATATCCTTTATTCCTTATAACTTGAATATATTAAATATTTTAATTCTTATATATATCTTTTAATCATAAAATAATATTAAAATATATGATAAAAACATTTTGATCACATAGATTTCTTCAAATACTTCACTGTATTTGAATTTGAACATAGTCTACACAATAAACATTACAAATACTTTTTGTAGTTTTAAAATACTAAAAATATATTATTTAAAATTTTTTTAAATTATAGTCTTGACTGAACCAATAAGAAATTTTCTTCTTTATGCAGTAACATTATTAAAAACTACATTTTTGTTAATGCACATAAATTATAAATAATAAACAAACAAACATTTAACATTTTTAAAAAAATCTACATTTAAAATTCTAAATTATCACAATACAGCACTTTTTATTTATTTATTAATAATACAGTTTGTTACTTAAGCAAGTTTTATCTAACCTTACTTAAATCTTTAAATGATTATTTAAACAAAAATCACAAACAGTATACCAATTTGAAGATATTAAACATCCGCACATCTTAATCCGTGGTTCTTCGTAGAAAGACTTGTTGGCAGAATATAAATACCTGCAAATAAAAGTTTTTATATTAAATAACACTGTTAATAATGACACATTATATTTTAAATTTTATTTTATTGAAGTGAAAAACTTCTCAAAGATACACTTCAAAATTATGTACTAAAAACATTCAGTTTTCCAAAAAAAATATCAAACAAATTACAAATTTTTAAAATCATATTATCATCTTTCAACAGTTTTACATTTTTAATATTTGACAAAGTAAATCAAAGATGTAAGGTAAAATTTAGAAAACATTTTTCGAATAAAAATCATTTTCCTTTAACTAAAAGCTGATCGTTGAATTTCTGATTTGCGTTGTGTAATTTACTATTAACAAAAATTCAACCTAACTTTCTTGCTATATAAAATAATATAAAAATGTTTAATAGAATATTTTTGATGCATACATCTATGAATAATATTTATAACTCATTATTACAAAATTAAAAATAAAATATAATATATTTAATAAAAATCTTCCCCTTTCTAATTAAACTTTTCATTTGTCTGAAATAAAGATAAGTCCAAAAATTATTAAAACTCAAACTGGAATATCACATTCAACAGGGCATATTGCCTAATAATGCCACTTTATTAAAAAACAATTCAGCTATTTCTGTTTTAAATCAGCCACAACTAGAGGTTCAGAAGTGCAGAAGAAAAGAATTTAAGATGGCTGCTACCAACAACAAAATATTAGTAAAATTTGTGAAACCATGAGATGCAGATGTTGACATGGTGTCAAGAAGAATTTGAAATTTTTGGTTCATCTAGTCCTGAGTTGTGTAAATTTAATTATAACAATGCAAAGCCCAATAAATATATAAAATCATCATCACGTGATTAACTGCATCAGATTATATTCAAATTTAAATACATCTGGAAGTGAAGACTTGCTTGAGGTCTGGGTGGTGCAACTGACAAGTGCATTGCATGGCAAGCAGAGGCTGCAGGTTCAAGCCCTGCCCCAGGTCAGTTCTTTTCTTCCAGATGGTTCTAAATTATTTAATAAATAATTAAAATTATAATTATTGATTAATTTAGTTAAGAGATGGCACCTAATGTCTACCTCTAGTAAGAAATTAATTATTTAAAATTGGCGGAATTATAGCCCGATTATTTAGGCAATTGTTTGGTGATGATGTAAATTTAATCTATCCAAGTATTATCTTAATGACAAAATAGAATATAAGTTAGTTCAAAAATCTGAATTTAATGGAACATAACAGGAGCCTGTGAGGATGGATTAATAAGCCTGAAAGTAATTAAGAAAAATTTTTACATAATGAGACACACAAGAAGCCTCAAAGAAAAGATTGACTCCTCAGTAAAGACTGTTTTATTACTGAGGTTGTGAGAAAGGACAAGATGTGAAGACTTTTATTATTGCTTATATATTGTGTGAATAATTTTTGTACTATAAATTATTATAAAAAGGCAAAAGGCTTAATTCTGAGAGTCGAGATGAATTTCTAAAAAATTGTAAATGCCAATGAGTGAAATTCTCATTAAATCTGACCCAACACATGACCCTCCATCTCCTCATTCCCTTGAGCTTAAACCACCAAAATATAATACATTCAACACCCTGTATATAGAAATAACTTTCACATATCTAATTCTGTTCTACAGATTAAGGAAAGACAGACGTCGACAGCAAAAATTTATAGGTCTATAATTTTTTCAAATTGCAACCCAATAACCTTTGTAGTTATATAAATCAAATACTATAATATAACAAACATTAAAACTGTATAAAGAGTTTGATTATTTTAGCCTACCATTGTTATATTTATTGTGATACTCAGATGGTACAAAATGGCACAATTTCATTGGTCAAATAGACACCAATTTAAAATGTGATATCTTAAATTTTTTAAGATCTCATATATTATTCTAATGTTAACTCTAAGAAACTTTGCCATTTACAGCCAAATATCAAGTGGTGATCTGCCAACAAATTGAATTTTGAAAAAACATACCAAATATTTAAACTCAGAAAAAGCAGACATAAATATTTAAAGTAAAAAAAGATTTTCTGAATGACTCGGCATGCTGGTTTTTACCATACAGAACTATTTGATTTCGTGGTCTCCCCAGATAGACCAGCATGCCAGACAATCCGTAAAAATACAGTACAATAATAATTATCAAAAATTTAACACCTTTTGTCAGATTTAAATCTAATTGGTTATGATTTAACTATTAACTGCTTGATCAGTTGAAAGGTACTGACACTTTATTTATTTTTCCTAAGCATGGTACAGGCAGAGCCTTTAAAATATGGACTGAGCACAGCATACAGATGTATGGTAACTCTACTATTTATTTTTTTGCTTAACTTTCCATCCTTTGATATTTCTGTTCCCAGGTATCTAGAGCTGTCAACATCCTCTACTAATTCTCCATTTAGTTTGATTTTTCTTCACCCCTCCTGAGTTCTGCTCTGACATTACCACTGTCATGCTTTTCTCTTCAAAAACAAACTTCCTGGAAGTAGGAGAAAAATGCCTTTGAGAGTGGTGATTTCATCAGAATAACAGCCTTCACAAATAGTCAAAGTGAACCTAGGACTATGCATAAGAGATATATGTTTAGTAAATATATTTCAATTATTTCATTAATTACTTGAATTACCATAGCCATATTACAATTTGTAAATTAGCAGTAAATATGAAAAATTGTTCTTATTGATAAAAAATAAATATGTATGATTTTCATAACAAAATTCTGGAATCATTACCTTGGTGGACTTGGTATTTCAAAAGCAAAACTGATATGTGATAACACCAAGTTGGATATCAGACGAATAGCAAATGGAAACCAATGAATTCCATCTGTTTCTCTTAAATATAATATCTCTTTAAGATAATAATGAGCATCTAAAATATCATATCCATTTTTGAAGACAATCTGAAAGATATATATTGATATATTGTTTTATATTATACAGGGTGCATAGGAAAGTCCCTTTAACTGGAAAATTCATGCGAACGGAGAGAGCTACAGCTATGCAAGTGAGGTAACTGTATAGTAAAGCAATTACGCCCAACCTAATGCAAACAACAGCAATACCCCTAGTGGTGAAATTTGGAAGATAGGCAGTGCAAATTGAAAACAAAAACAAATAGAGCAAACTTTCCAATTAGAAAGCTTTAGAGCATCAATTAATTAGTACGAAATGACATGTGGTTCACAAGGATAAGATAAATTGTCACCTGTATACCCAAAAATGTCTGAAAGCGATGCATGCCATTTTGTGTAATGTTTGAAAGGAATAGCCATAGGTATGAAGAAATATGCATAATTTATTGCATAAAACACATACTTATGTCAATACAGTTTGATAACATCACACAAAAAACAATGAAAAGGCAAACTGTCACACAGTGATAACAAGTTTTTGAACATACTCGACATTATCTTGTTATCACTGTGTGACAGTTTGACTTTCCATTGTTTTTTGTGTGATGTTATCAAACTGTATTGACATAAGTACATATTTTATGCAATAAATTATGCTTATTTCTTCATACCTATGGCTATTCCTTTCAAACGTTACACAAAATGGCATGTTAAGTAACAGCAAGGTCCGACCACTTTCGGACATTTTTGGGTATACAGGTGACAATTTATCTTATCCTTGTGAACCACATGTCATTTTGTACTAATTAATTGATGCTCTAAAACTTTCTAATTGGAAAGTTTGCTCTATTTGTTTTTGTTTTCAATTTGCACTGCCTGTCTTCCAAATTTTGCCACTAGGGGTATTGCTGTCGTTTGCATTAGGTTGGGCATAATCGCTTTACTATACAGTTACCTCACTTGCATAGCTGTAGCTCTCTCCGTTCGCATGAATTTTCCAGTTAAAGGGACTTTCCTATGCACCCTGTATATTTTTTTCAATAATACAATGAACAAATTATGAATGTAAAATTGAAAATATACACAGATTATTCCTTTCTAAAATTTCAAACTTTCTATATAATAAAATCAATTTTCACTATTAAAAAATAATACAAATTAATTTATAAAAAACTAGCTGAGGTGCACAGCTTCACTCAGGAAAATAACATGCAGATCTCTGCCCCAGAAAGATTAAAAGTAGAAAGAAAAGTGATAAAAATCATAAAACTAGTGATAAAACTTGGAAAAAAATAACTGAAAGTGATCATCTTAAGTTCTCCTTAGAATAAGCAGATATCACTAAAATCTCTTCAAACATGCAAGATATATCATAATTCAAAATAAAGAAATTAAAGATGCACATGCAAAAGACAATTTAACTTCCACATCATATCATCTTGTTCTATGAACAATGTGCTAATACAAATGTAGAGACAGAAACTGGAAAAGCATGAAGAAAACAAAGATCAAGAAATAGCTTTATTTTACTATCTCAATATACAGTATACTTCTTAAAAGTTTACAGAAAAGATAAAGTTAGGAAATCATTTGTCTCTTAAAAAAATTAGTTATGAGAGATGCTATTCCTTTACTTATATTTGTATTATGTCTTAACTGCTATGAAAAAAACAAGTCCATGACTCCTTACAATTGTCTTTATTGCACTTCTTTTACAAAAGACACTAACTAGACAAAGGGCCAAGGTTTCTCTGTTAGCTGCTTTTTATACCCCCTACACCAAAGCAATGATGCTGCCAATATATAATGTTTTTCTCCCCTCTTAGATTTCTCTTCTCTAACAAAATATTCAAGATAGTTTGGTTGATGGCAAACATGTATTTGTCTTTCACTGAGGGTTGATTCCTTCAGTTATTTGTTCTTTTGGTTTACAATTTGTGTCATCAGTGTCTGTATCTTTTGGTAAGGAACAAGGAATTACTTGGTCTTGATGTCAATGCCCTACATCATCTACAGGAGCTGATATTTCACAAGTCAATGATCCTGACATGCTAGCAATAGCTACATGCAGCCACTTTTGATTGTTCTTTTAATTTCTATAAAACATGAGATCACCTATCTTCCTTTGAAGATCGGACATAGGAGCAATGAAGTGTTTGGACTCTTGTTTTCTATGCATTTCCAAATTTAGATCAGAATGTAAACAATCTAGGCAAGTCACCAATTTCCAGTTCATTAAAAGTTCTGCTGGGGATTTTTCTGTTTCTGACTGAAGCACCATTTGTAAGGTTAAAAGAATACATGATAAATTTACTTTCCAGTCTTCTCTCCTCCTATTTCATCTTGTAGCTGTACGCTATACCTTTTTATTGTAAATATAGATTTAAGTTTAGTTTAATATCTTTCTTTTCCCTATCTTTTGTCTCATCCCCTTCTAGAACTTTCTTGCTTTGTCTTTCTGGTTCGTTACCCCTTGGGTGGGATTGCCAATTTTGAGAAAAGGAGTACATAAACAAAGGGTGAGGCAAGGCCCTGGAGCCGATGAACAAAGAGTAGAGACACTTTGGTCGGGACACTCAATGAGTACAGACGGACAGAAGGAAGGCTCGATATAGCTAGCACGCTAATCGGAGACCGCTGAGTTGCAAAAGGGAAACTTGTACTCGAGTCCTGAAGAGTAAGGGCGGAATTTGGGTAGCCACCCGATCGACTCTTTAGAAGATCGAAAGTTACGTTCACCCCCAAGGAACTAGTAAAGGAATTGAAGAGCTCCGACGCATAACATCGAGGTGTAACATTAACCCCAAGAAAAGAATCAGATTTGTCTCACCCAAGTCTTTAAGACCAGGAAAATCCCAGGTATTTCTTCTTTTTTCTCATTCTTCTATCTTCCATTTTCTCATCTTTCCTTAGTTGTAGTTAGTATAAGTATTAGTTTGTAAGTTTCGGCCCGCGTATAGTTGTCGCGCGCGTTGATCTTTTGTTCGTTAGAATATATCGTAGCATATGTATGTATAGTCAATTACTTGTAGTTGTTGGGATCCAACAAACTTGTTTAGAGCGGTAATAAATTACTTTGTCACATTAAGTAAACTAGTCATTTATTTGTACCTGTCGCTCTAAACTTCACAATCTGAACAAATTCTTTACAGTTTGAATGATCCGCTCATCTAGACCATTTGTCACAGGGTGATATGGAGGAGATCTAATATGACAAATGTAAGAATTTTTCTGTAAGAATTCCTGAAATTCTTGACTGACAGAAGTATGCCATTATCTCATACAAAAGTATCAGGTATGCCATGTACAAAGAATAGCACACTGATGATTATTGTAAATGTTGTAGAATTGATGATTTTTACTTCTGACCACTTGGAGAATGAGTTGACCTGTACAAAAATATTTTTTAATTGATCGTTCCATACTAGTTTCTGTAGATTTTTTAAAAACCTGAAGTTTTTTTGACTTTTTTTTGTAACTTATCATACAAGAACCTCTTATTGATATAGGCTTTATTAATAGAAATGCATTTCATGTCTTAATAACTCCTCTTCAGTCCTAATTTTTGTGCAGATCTTATCAAAAGAAAAAATAGTTATAAATTACATCATACATACGTGTTTACAGATAACATTTTTTTAAAAATCTTTTTTTTACTTACATTAGCTGATAATTAAATACAAATTGAAATTAAAAATTGGGCAATTGACTGAATATATTATAAAATTTGTTTAGAAAAGGATGCTGTATAAGATAAAATTCAAGTAGATAAGTAAAAAATATTAAGTTGTGAGGAAGTACTCGATCTTTAGAGTATTCCCCGTGCAGGAACAAAATGAAAAGAAACTTCAATGAAATAAATCACTCACTCTATGACTCCAATGCAAGGAACTTAAAGTTTATTTCAGTCCTTCCAATCACTACTCTGTCCCTTCGCTATAACAGACACTAAAACAAAAGAAACAACACACACAAAAAACCAATCTCGCGACTCTACCGTCTACACGTCTACTCTCTCTTCTTTCTTCCGAAAACGTGGCCCATCCTTACTTTACCCTGCGACCCACCCAAGGATCACGCAATAGAACACGTGATCTTTGGACCACATATCTCCCCTTCTCCCATTAACTTTTACAACAGGAAGCTTTTACGCTATGAGTGCCTCTCCCTTCTTTACACTGTGAACCACCCAAGGGGTTGGTTACGAGTCGGTTAGGTAACAGAACACGTGGTCTTCAGACCACATATCTCCCCTCCTCCCATTAACCTTTACAACAACAACAAACGGAATATTTTTTTTTTTTTTTCTTACACTATAAGTAATGTTGGGCTCACCGATATGCTACATTTTGTATCTTTACAAAGTTTAATATCTAATTGTAGTTTCCACGACTCAATGCACGGAAGTCAATTTGACGCCTTCTCAAGTTGTACCCGTCACTCAAACTATCTTCAGTTTGAGGTATTCTCTCACCTTGATCTTTATAATTCTCATCATTTTCTGGTAGAACAGTTTCCCTTTGTCTATATGCCCTACGTTCGATTTGTTCCTCCTCTTCGTTATCTCGTATCTCGTCAGCTCTGACTGGTAATTTTCGTGGCGTACGTCCTTTCTTTTTTCTAAGATTAGCCAATTTGCTCTCGGGACCAACATACCTCTTGAGCCGGTCAATGTGGACTGTTTGGTCATCCCCATCCTTACATCCCCTTATTCTTACGTTCACTTCGTTTATCCTATCAACTATGCGGAAAGGCCCCAAATACTTTGCAGAGAATTTTCGTTTTGTAGGATCATGAAGAGGTCGTGCTAGCCAAACTAATTCTCCTACTTCAAATTTTCGGAGAGAGCGGTGTCTATTCCAATATTTCCGACTCATTCTTTTGCTCTCGTCACTCAGAGCGCGCGCTATTTTATGCGCAGTCTCGAGTCTCTCCACGAGATCTGAGCGGTAACTTTCTATGTTCTGGTTCCACTCGACTCTGTCTATCTTGTCACCATTAGGGAAACGGGGGTCAAAACCGTAAATTAAAAAATTGGGCGTCTCACCTGTGGCTGAATTTACAGCGTTTCTATACGCGAACATGGCTGCTGGGAGGTGGGTATCCCAATTACGATTATCCCCATCTGATATGCGGGCGATAATTTCAACAATTGTTTTATTAAACCGTTCGATGAGGCCATTAGACGTGGGACGGTATGCAGTCGTCACTCTTCGTTTGACCTCTAACATTCGGCACACTTCCTCCATCGTACTAGATGTCAAATTCGGTCCTCGATCCGATATTAGTACGGTCGGGCACCCGAATCGACAGACGAAATTGCAAAAGAATGCCTCGGCGATTGTGTTTGCATCTTGGGAGGGGATGGCCACGGCTTCAGCATATCTTGAGAATAAATCAATGAATACGAGTATATAGCGGTTTGATCGTTCCGTTACTGGGAGTGGTCCTATAAGATCAACAGAGACTTCGACCATGGGGCGCGACGCTGTTTTGAAATCCTGGACGGGGGCTTTTCCTTTGTGACGATTATAACGCTGGCACACCTTGCACACTCTAACGAATTCCTCTATCCTTTTCCACATCTTCGGAAAGTAGAAATGGCGTTTAACTGCAGCAAACGTTTTGGCGATTCCCATGTGACCGGCAAGGGGGTGACAATGATGTGTCGAAATAATTTGATTGACTGCACTTTCACCAACACATCTTCTAATCATTCGACAGTCATCATCTACTTGGTTAATCGTCACAAGTTCACTGTCGATAATATCGAAATTTTCTATAGGCATATCCACCGTGTCGTTTGGTCTCTCTATCCCAAGAATTTTTCGTTTAATTGGACCGAAAATTTTATCGGTGTCCTGAGACTTTATTATGAGTTTGTCAATCTCTTCCATGGGTCTAGACTGATCCGATGTCACATTATTTGTAATCACATCACTGTGAACTCTTGAGAGAAAATCCGCAACCACGTTCTCTTTTCCTTTTACATGAGCCAAAGTTAGATCATATTCGCTCAATTCCATGGCCCATCGCATTAGGCGTCGGTTGTGATTCTGCATATGTTGTAGAAATACTAGTGGTTTATGATCGGAATAAACAATCACCGGGCGTCCAAGTACAAGATATCTAAAATGACGTAATGCTAGGACGATGGCCAGGCATTCCTTTTCCACAGTCGAGTACATCCTCTCGTTCCCTTGCAGCTTCTTACTATAAAATCCTATTGGGCTGACATGTTCCTTCTCCCCCACCCTCTGGTTCAACACTGCCCCTATGCATCCCTCGCTGGCATCGGTACTCAAAAGGAATTCGCTCCCAAAATCAGGATGCCCCAACGTTTGGGTGTTAAGTAACATTTCTTTAATTCTCTTAAAACTCTTTTCACATTTATAATTCCAATCGAATTTCGCTCCCTTTTTAGTTAAGTCGGTTAAGGGCTGTACTATATGGGCGAGATTTTGAATAAATGGTCGGTAATAATTGACCATTCCGAGGAATGCTCTAACGTCCTTTGTGCGAGATGGCGCCGGTACGTCCGTTATCGCTTTGACGTTCTCAGGATCAGGTTTGATTCCCTTTCCGTTTATGATGTGGCCTAAGTATCTTATCTCAGGAACACAAAATTTACACTTCTCTGGATTTAATTTTAGTTCTGCCTTATCTATGGCCTCCATAACTTTATGGATGAGTGATATATGTTCGCCTAAGTCGCTAGAGAATAGGACAACGTCGTCTTGGAATACAAAGCACGAATGTCCTATGAAACGAGCCAAGACGCAATTCATCACACTCTGGAAGTAACGACCACTGTTTTTTCCGCCCTGGGGCATGCGACACAGTTGATATTTCCCCCAGGGCGTGGAGAAAGCAAAAACCTCCCTTTTCTCCTTCTTGATGGGGATCTGAAAGTACCCCGAGCTCAAATCAAGGACTGAAAACACCTTACTTCCTCTGAATTGTGTCAGAATATCATCAACCCTCATCATAGGGAAGTCCTGACTAATGGTTACGTCATTTATCCGTCGTAAGTCCAACGTAAATCTAATGTCCCCATCGTCTTTGTTTACGATGTGTATGGGAGAGTTCCAAGGAGAATTACTCTCTTCTATGATTCCAGCCTCCAGGTAGGAGTTTATTTTCTCTTTCAACTTGGGAAGCATGATGTGGGGTATCCTATATTGCCGAGTGTTTATCGGTCTAGACTCAGATAGCTCGATATCATGGCAAAATTTTGATGTTCCTGTTAGGTTTTCAAGCTTTGAGGAGAAGCAAGAAGAGAAGGTATGTATCAAGTTAAGCATTTTACTTTGGTGGGGAGGAGGGATATGATCCACTTTTATTCCCTTTGGAACTGTACTTGTGGCATGACTCATCACTGTGAGCGTACACTCGTTACTTTTGTCTTCCTGTGTCCATGTGCTGATTTTATATAACAATTTGCATATCACTTCGCACTTTCGCAGGAAGTCGATTCCAAGAATGGCGTCATAATCAACAAACGTATTTGCTTTGACGCTCCCAAACTTCTGTTTTATGATCTTGCCACCACATGAGAGTTTCATACACATTACGGGTTCACAAGTTACAGACGGTCCACTTATTCCCTTCACCGATAGGGTTTCGTTGACTATCTCGCAATTATCTCCGTCTAATAGCATCTTTACTGTGTCAAGATTCATTAACGACCTTTCCGACCCTGTATCGATGAGAAATCGGACCTTCGTCGTCCCAATTGCTCCTCCGCATACCGGTAAACCATTAGTGTTTTGTCTTATGTTCAGAGCCAGCTTACAAACATGGCTGAGCCTGCAATCCTGGCCACTATTGCAAGCCCTTGTTAGTTTAACTGTTGTTTTGTTTTTGTCAGGCAGTTACGTGCAATATGTCCCGGATAACCACAAGCGTAACACACATAGTCTGCTGCTTCTCGGATCTGGTCTTTTCTGTTAATGGTTGTCATTCGACTCATGTTCTCCGAAAGTTCTTCCACCTGTCTTACAAGCTTCTCTACGGTTTCTCTCAAATTGCCTCCCTTGTGTTCACCTGCTCCCTTATTGTTGGTGATATCCTCCTCAGTTTTTGTGGTGGTTTCTGCCATATTAACGTAACACGTGTTCTCTTTACGAAAAAACCTTTGCTCGATCTCATTAGCCTTCTCTGCCAGTCCGACTGCTTTATCAAACGATACGGGTTGATGGTTCAGTACTTCACGACGTAAACGAATATCTAAGCCCCTAATAAATTGATCCAAAAGTAATTGTCCTTTGTTAGGTTCAAGATGTGGATTAGCCTCGATCACTTGGTCAACCGCTTCGCATAAGCGAACACGGAACTCCCATAGATCTCTTCTTTCCGTTGTCTAATACCTGTATATTGTCTTAAAGCCTCTCCGCCGTCCTTCACACACTGTTGAAATTTTCTAATGATTCTTTCCCTTATTTTATCATAGTCTTCTCCATACATAGCCCGGGCCTCATTAAGAAAAGTTAGAGGTTTCCCTTTTAACCTAGCACTGGCTATTGTAAGGTAATCCGACTTTCTCCATGCGGCTAGCTTAGCAACGTTTTCAAATTGTAAGAAAAATTCTCTAATCGAAATCATGTCTGATGGTGTCCCTGTGAATGTGGGGACCATTCCGAGGTATCCGGCAATTAACGGTGGACACATCGCCGACTGTTCTGCTGAACTAACCTGGGTTTCGGATTCCATTTTCATTGATCGTGTTTTCACAACCTGAACTACTATAACTTGGTGTGAAAATGGAGTCTTGAGAGCATATCCTGTCGCGGACGCCAATTATGTGGGGAAGTACTCGATCTTTAGAGTATTCCCCGTGCAGGAACAAAATGAAAAGAAACTTCAATGAAATAAATCACTCACTCTATGACTCCAATGCAAGGAACTTAAAGTTTATTTCAGTCCTTCCAATCACTACTCTGTCCCTTCGCTATAACAGACACTAAAACAAAAGAAACAACACACACAAAAAAAACAATCTCGCGACTCTACCGTCTACACGTCTACTCTCTCTTCTTTCTTCCGAAAAAGTCCTTCTTCTTCCCTTGAGCATGCGCGATCTCCTTCCCCCTCTCTGTTTTTCTTCCGAAAACGCGGCCCATCCTTTCTTTACCCTGCGGCCCACCCAAGGATCACGCAATAGAACACGTGATCTTTGGACCACATATCTCCCCTTCTCCCATTAACTTTTACAACAGGAAGCTTTTACGCTATGAGTGCCTCTCCCTTCTTTACACTGTGAACCACCCAAGGGGTTGGTTACGAGTCGGTTAGGTAACAGAACACGTGGTCTTCAGACCACAAAGTAAATAAACTTTTAAAAAATTTTTCTAAAAAATAATGTAAATTGCTATTACACTAAATAAACTAATGTAAATTACTATTGCTATATACTAATTATTAAATTGGTAAGATTAAGAGTTGGATACAGTTTAAAACAAATTTTTGAATATAATTAATAAACAGAAGTAAATAATTAGGTTTAAAAACTTTTCTTCAAAACAGTTGAAATTAAAAGCTCTTAAAAGCATTATAAAATTGTACAAATTACACTGTGTGAGATCAACATAAATTGACAAAAATACAATACAGAGTATGAACAGATGGGGTGGGGGAAGTTTGGATGGAATTTCAAGTGGACTCAATCTGTCAAAAAGTGATTGCCATATCTCACTTATAGTTAGACCATCAACTTAAATGATGGTCTTAATATAACTTAAACAATGTTTAAGTATGTCTATTTTGGTTGATTACAGACATAACTATAGTTATGTATGTAATCAACCAAATAAATTATGTATGTAA
Source organism: Centruroides vittatus (assembly GCF_030686945.1). Lineage (NCBI taxonomy): Eukaryota > Metazoa > Arthropoda > Arachnida > Scorpiones > Buthidae > Centruroides > Centruroides vittatus. The sequence goes on from NW_027122171.1 coordinate 1,227,783, forward strand.
TCAACTAGAATATGGCTAATTAGAAAACACTAATATATACATGAAATTTTTATCACTTCCACATATTTCTTCAGTACAGTCAATTCCACTTAATTGGGACACACTGGGACTAATCCATTTTAGCCCAATTAAATGGCTGCCCCAATTAAACAAACTAATAATAAATTCTATAATAAAATATGTAATATGTAGGTAAAAAATAATAATTAGGTACCTATTTTAATGCTTTATTAAACCAAAATACAGAAAATATTTGTACTATAAATTTGCCAGACTCATGACAATAGATAACTGATTGGCAGCATTATGCCAATCAGTTATCTATTGTGTTGCCAAATAGTAGAGACATACACAAGGTTGACCATTTGATCCGTTCCTGATCGAATAATTTTTCCTTTTTTTCTTTTTAGTTAGAACATACTAACGTCTGAAGTGGAACATGCCATCCGAAGAGCAAAGCCAGGCAAGGCCTGTGGACCTGACCAGATTCATGTGGAACTGCTGAAGCAACTAGACTACAACATCCAGCAACTAACGAAATGGTTCAATCAAATCTACAACAACAACGTTATACCATCC